>NC_060149.1:211896039-212206518 GCF_021461385.2 Schistocerca piceifrons | reverse complement strand
AAGGACGACGGTTCAATCCCGCGTCCGGCCATCCTGATTTAGGTTTTCCGTTCAAATGGTTCAAATGGCTCCGAACACTATGGGACTTAACATCTGAGTTCATCAGTCCCCTAGAACTTGGAACTACTTAAACCTAACTAACCTAAGGACATCACACACGTCCATGCCCGAGGCAGGATTCGAACCTACGACCGTAGCGGTCGCACGGTTCCAGACTGAAGCGCCTAGAACCGCTCGGCCACACCGGCCGGCTAGGTTTACCGTGATTTCCCTAAATCGCTCCAGGCAAATGCCGGGATGGTTCCTTTGAAAGGGCACGACCGACTTCCTTCCCCATCCTTCCCTCATCCTATGAGACCGATAACCTCGCTGTTTGGTCTCTTCCCCCCAAACAACTAACCAACCAACTTGCTTCCTGTGAAGAGGCTAAGCAAGCAACTGCTTTAAACCGTCTTACATGCTAGTCGTAATTTGAAAACAATTGTTCAGAACAGTACGTAGCTACTACTGAAACGTTTCTCTCCAGTACTTGAATATTACTCATCAGTCCGGGATCAGTGCCAGGTAGGATTGATATTTATTTGCTGTCATATGTAAGTCTGACGTCTAGTGACTATGGAAAATCGTGCTAGCTTCTACATAGAAAAGAAACGTAGGTCATTATTTCATAGTACAGTCTCTGTTGTTATATAAACCGCAAGCATAGTATATTAGTGATCTACTTCACGATATGCATTACAAATTTGTTTTATGAAATTAAAATACAGTAAAACTGTGTCTGTTTTCCAATCACACTTCTCATGTCTAATGCATCTTGGTATCAGCAGATTCAGATGTTCACGTACAACTGAATTGCTCCGGTTACTGCATCGTGCGTCACTGCTTCCCCCGATGGGCAGAAAAATCCTAATCTACATTATCTAACGATATCTAATATCTCATTTCTAGTAATCGGACAAACATCAGAGCATTATCTAATCTGTCTATTTTGTTTTAATCCCATTTATAAATGGTTCAAATGGCTCTGAGCACTATAGGACTTAACATCTTAGGTCATCAGTCCCCTAGAACTTAGAACTACTTAAACCTAACTACCCTAAGGACATCACACACATCCATGCCCAAGGCAGGATTCGAACCTGCGACCGTAGCGGTCGCGCAGTTCCAGACTGAGGCACCGAGAACCGCTCGCCCACTCCGACCAGCAATCCCATTTATAGATGTAGCACTGGAATGGTTAATTACTTTTCTATCCTGATCGTCAAGACACATTTTTATCAACTATTACATAACTGAGTATCATACGTAGGGACTTCAGAAAGTAAATTACACATGTTGTCCCACATTAAGACCATTGCGCGACAAGAGTGGCGTGTTGTCAGAAGAGAGTACGTGTTCTGGATTTCCTGCAAACACAGTTACTGTTGTACTGATAACAGGTGTACTACGCTGAGTGAGTGAAATAGCGCGGGAACTGGAAACGTGCATTAAATTTGAAGTACGCCACACAGTATGATTCTCGTGCCCACAACGTCTAACTTGCAGAATTCTGGCGGTATTTCGACCAAACTATGTGTCGCTTCCAGGGTAGTGAAATGGCACCAACAATTTCACCAAGGCCGCACAAACGTGGGTAATGCTGATTCGTCACACAGTCCAGATCCTGCACCATGCCATTTTCATCTTTTTGGCAAGCTGAAAGAACGTCTGGGAGGGAAAGAGAGTTTCTAACGATGAAGACGTTCACACAGTGGCTCTGGAATGGCTCCGTGACCAACGAGCTGATTTCTATCGTCGAGGATTTGAACGATTGGTAGAACGTTCCGACCGTTGTTTACAGAAACTTGACGATAACGTTGAAATGGTTCAAATGGCTCTGAGCACTATGGGACTTAACATATGAGGTCATCAGTCCCCTAGAACTTAGAACTACTTAAACCTAACTAACCTAAGGACATCACACACATCCATGCCCGAGGCAGGATTCGAACCTGCGACTATAGCAGTCGCGCGGTTCCTCGTTGAAGCGCCTAGAACCGCTCGGCTACCGCGGCCGGCTTAACGTTGAAAAATAGTGTCATACATCTGCGCCGGCCGCGGTGGCTCAGCGGTTCTAGGCGCTTCAGTGCGGAACCGCGTGACTGCTACGGTCGCAGGTTCGAATTCTCCCTCGACCATGGATGTGTGTGATGTCCTTAGGTTAGTTAGGTTTAAGTAGTTCTAAGTTGTAGGGGACTGATGACCTCAGATGTTAAGTCCCACAGTGCTCAGAGCCATTTTGTCATGCATCTGCGTCACTTTGAGGTTTAGCACAACTTTCAATAAAAGTTACTTATCCTGCCATAATAATTTGTAACTTATGTCCTGAAATCCTCTCGTATCATGATATTAGTGCAGGAAACGCGTGAACCAAAAGCAGCTCCGTGCAGGCACTCCGTTCTCTATATCTCCTGCGTGCTGGCTTCTCGATGTGATGTTACATAAAATTTTCTTCCAGTCGGCCTTAACAACTTGCAGAACAAAAGATTGTTACACCACTTTGTTTCTGGAGGCACGCACGGAGTGTCACACCACAGGAGCACTCTGTTTATCTACATCCTTGACACACCTCAAAAGATTTCTGTTAGCCACACAGCCGGCCAGAGTGGCCGAGCGGTTCTAGGCGCTTCAGTCTGGAACCGCGCGAACGCTACGGTCGCAGGTTCGAATCCTGCCTCGGACATGGGTGTGTGTGATGTCCTTAGGTTAGTTAGGTTTAAGTAGTTCTAAGTTCTAGGGGACTGATGACCTCAGAAGTTAAATCCCATAGTGCTCAGAGCCATATGAATCATTTTGTTAGCCACACAGGTTGCTTAGTAAATAAAAGTATTTTTGGTCTTTTTTATAGTGCTCAGTTGACTTATCGATAAAAGCTTTTACAGGAGAGCACTACAGTCTTTCGTATGTTCTGTTCGTGTGACATCTTATAAACACCCACGGACTCATTCGATGGTCTCGTGTAAGTGTTATGTCGCCTCGTGTAGTTCTGCCTCGTTTACTTGATCTTCAGCTGTACTTATACCTTTTCCAGCCTGTCCCTGTCTTATTTCCTCTCGCCACTTTTCTACGACGATCTCTGGGTTACATCTCTTAAATGTTCGTACCTCTCTGACAGATAAAAGTCTGACTCATGTGCTTACGTCTCCTGACTTACCTTGTTCAACACACCTCACAGAATTCTATATCTGACTGTCATGCATGCTTTTGTCTCTCAACGTACATCTTTCTTCGTGAGTTACGTATCTGTGTATCGTACACTCCATGATAATATGCTCTAGCGACCCAAGCTGTCCAGTCACAGCCATTTTTTAATTCTTTTCATGATCGCTGGTTATTGTCCACGACCGGAATAAAGTGGATCAACGTCTGAGATGCTATCAACCACCGGGATTGAAAGGGGATATAGAGAAGATTCAAAGAAGAGCGGTGCGTTTAGTTACAGGTTCACTTAAGCCGTCGGCACACGGAACGAGGTAGCTGACGTTAATATGCACACAGTCGAGATAACTTACGACGCGAGACACACGCGCCGTCGGCACGTGGCACGAGCTGATAGACATGATTCTGCGCTCACAGTGCTCTCCAGTCGCGGTTGTCAGCTTTATTTGGCTCACAAATCGTACAGTTTGTTCACAAAAATGGACGCGCGTAGAATTCCTGCGTTGCCTCTATTACTTCGGAGATTTCCTTTTCTGACAATATGCTTGTCACGTTGTTTTGTCTGTGCTATGTATAACTAAAAACTTTAATATCCATGAACATGTAGTAAGACAAAAATGAAAGATAAGTATACACCTAGGAAAGGCATCAGATTACAGAAGCTCACCAAATCAAACAAACTCAGTCCTGACAGAGAGCCCACTCATATTTATATAACATAAAATGTCACAGAAAGTATGTCTATTAATTTCATACGAAGCCCCCACAACCTTTTAGAAAACGTGAAGGTGGAAAAAAAACTTAGACAAGCGGGACAGACGATCCATTCTTAGTCCTGTACCACGGTGCCCCACACAACTACTCTCTGCTGAAACTCAGCTTTTATCGACGAAGTTTCCTGTACTTTAATTGCCTAAATGTTATTGACAGTTTAGTGGGTCTTAAATGGATCGTTGCCTTAAAACGGCTTACTTTCATCACACGCGAGTTATAACATGAAAATAACTAAATAAGAAAATTCTTTAACCACTAATATGACGTTTCCTGTCTTTTATTACAAAAAATCGAACCAATAACGATTCGTCGTCGAGACGTTCAACGTGCTGGTGCTTTTAAACAGCATATATTCATTGGGTGTAACGTATAACATAAAACGTATCTGATACGGGCTTCCACTGGACACGAGAAAAACAAATGGTTCAAATGGCTCTGAGCACTATGGGACTTAACTTCTGAGGTCATTAGTCCCCTATAACTTAGAACTACTTAAACCTAACTAACCTAAGGACATCACACACATCCATGCCCGAGGCAGGATTCGAACCTGCGACCGTAGCGGTCGCGCGGTTCCAGACTGTAGCTCCTAGAACCGCTCGGCCACTCCGGCCGGCCGAAAAAAACAGTATGGTGTCTTACTTTCTGCTTGTGACGAAGCGAGCGTTCTTGTTTCCTATTGGTTCTACTTTACGTGCACGTTGCCGAAATATCGCAGAACTTATTTTGTGTTTCAAGTGACAAAATATCTTCTCAGCGAGAAATAGCGGGAAGTGACGTCACAAAACTCGTAGAACGCCACGTCAATGTTAGCAAACTCGTCCCGTGTGTCGACAGCTTTAGTAAGTGCTGAATCGTCTCAGATATGCTCAGCCAACTCCAGTGTACACACTGCAACGGAGGCGTTCTGCATGTCGCTGTAGTTTACAGTTAAAATTCTGAGACCGTATGTTCCTAGAAGAGTCAACCAATAGATTTCCTCCTGCTACGTATATCTTGAGAAAAAGACTATGAATGGAAAATTAGAGAGATTCGAGCTCACACGGAGGTTTGCTGCGAACTATTGGCGACTGGGACAGGAAAGGGGTGAAGTGACAGTTGCACACAAAGTACCCTCCGCCATTCACTGTGAATTTGCTTGCGAGGCATATATTTAGATGTAGATGAAAATATGTTTTACAGCAAATTAAGAGGAGTATCCTCTTTTTCCAGACCAATTTATGAATAGAGTACCGATTTGATTACCTACGTAATTCTAAATCATCCAGGGAAAATATCGTTTGTTCCTGCAGTTTTGACGATGATAATCATTTTTATCACATCAGAACACTGCAGTTACGACAAGGGATCTTACATACTGCCTAAATGTGCTCCCCTATTTAGCCAGTGTGCAAGTTCCCTGGTCTTTTTGAGAGGATACAGGAAAAAGAAGAATGGAAAAACTGGTAGAAGCTGACCTCGTGGACGATCAGAATGGATTCCGGAGAAGTGTAGGAACCCGCGAGGCAGTACTGACGCTACTTCTCAGAGAAGATAGGTTAAAAAATGGCAAAGCTACGTTTATAGCATTTGTAAACTTAGAGAAATTCTAAGGGTGTAAGGGGTAAAATACAGGGAACGAAAGGCTATTTACAATTTGTACAGAAACCTGATGGCAGTTATACGAATCTAGGGGTACGAAAAGTAAGCAGTGGTTGAGAAGGCAGTGAGACAGGGTTGTAGCATATCCCCGATGTTATTCCATCTGTATATTGAGCAAGCAATAAAGGAAACAAAAGAAAAATTTGGAGTAGGTATTAAAGTCCAGCGATAAGAAATTAAAAAATGGTTCAAATGGCTCTAAGCACTATGGCACTTAACATCTGAGGTCATCAGTCCCCTAGAACTTAGAATTACTTAAACCTAACTAACCTAAGGACATGACACAAATCCATACCCGAGGCAGGATTCGAACCTGCGACCGTAGCGGTCGCGCGGCTCCAGACTGAAGAAAAAAAAACCTTGAAGTTTGACAATGACATCATAATTCTGTCAGACACAGCATGGGGCTTGAAAGAGTAGTTGATCGGAATGGACGGTGTCTTGAAAGGAGGATAAAAGATAAACACCAAGAAAAGCAAAACGAGGATAATGGAATGTAGTCGAATTAAATCGGGTGCTGCTGAGGGAATCAGATAAGGAAATGAGACACTTAAGGTAGTAGATGAGATTTGCTATTTGAGAAGCAAAATAACTGATGATGGTCGAAGTAGGGAGGATATAAAATGTAGACTTGCAATGGCAAGAAAAGCATTTCTGAAGAAGAGAAATTTGTTAACATCCAGTATAATTGATAGGTCAGGAAGTCCTTTCTGAAAGTACTTGTATGGAAGTGAAACATGGACAATAAACAGTTTAGACAAGAAGAGAATAGAAGATTTTGAAATGTGGTGCTGAAGATTAGATGGGTAGATCACGTAACTAAAGAGGAGGTACTTAATAGCATTGGGGAAAAGAGAAATTTGTGGTACAAGCTGACTAGAAGACGGGATCGGTTGGTAGGACACATTCTGAGGCATCAAGGGATCACCAGTTTAGTGCCTGAGGGAAGTGCGAGGGCTAAGAATCGTAGAAGGCGACCAAGAGATGAATACAGTAAGCAGATTCAGAAGGCTGTAGGTTGCAGCAGTTACTCGGAGATGAAGAGGCTTGCGCAGGATCGAGTAGCATGGAGGGCTGCATCAAACCAGTCTTTGCACTGAAAACTGCAACAACAACAGGAAAAATGTACTCGCAGTTGCGAATATGGGCAACCTCCAACTACATACTGGAATGACTACTTTGGAAATTTGTGCTGGACCGGGACTCAAACCCGGATCTCCCGCTTGTCCCGGGCGGTAGCCTTAACAATTTCGGCTACTAGTGCGGGCTTCGTGGCCAGACACAGACTTCCATAGGTCGTCGTCCATGTGTCATTAACCTGGAATCGTATACTTTCTGTAATTCCCGTACAGAGGAGACATTTCATCGAAAATCGCTGGCCTGGTATCGGCGGATGCACGTCCGAAGTACCACTGCATTGTACTCCTTACAGACACGGACATTGCAATATTGTATTTTTGAGAGGAGCTGCGTTTGAATCATTCCACCCATCCTTGAGTTTCGTGATTTGGCTAGAGTACTTCAGGTTAACAATGGCACGTTCCGTCTACGTTGTCCTAGTGTAAATTTCTTTTGTCATCGAACTGCGAATTTCACCGAGCAAATATGAAAGGAGAGAAGCATTCACACATACGTGACTGGAAAGTCGCCAAGAAGCCACGCCCAAGTTGGCCGTCGCGGCTAGACCTCCATCCGATTCCAAGCAGCGGGTGCGAACCGAATCCGGTTCACCGCTACTTTGTACCCAGCGCACTGCTGGCTAGTAGGCCAAATGCTGTTTTGACGGATAAAGAAGACGGGCGCGTGACGTAGTCTGACGCTGTAAAGCGAAGTTTTAGTAAGGCAAATAAACAAGCGATTTACGTGCTGCTCTTGTACATTTCCCCTCTTTTTGCGACGGTATGACCAGTCAAGTATTAGACTGGAAAGAAGTTGTACATTACCGAGTAATGGAATAGAAAGAAACTGACTGAAATTCGCACCTAATTCCTTCCTCCTCACCAGATCTCGATGGAGATGCGGAGTTAATTGATGAGGTATGGTCAAAGTATACCGTAATGTTTCGGAAAGACTGGAAAATGGTCGTCTGTTCAGTGTTATAGCGTCACTGATTACATTCGCGCCGGCCGTTGTGACCGAGCGGTTCTAGACGCTTAAATCTGGAACCGCGCTGCTGCTACGGTCGCAGGTTCGAATCCTGCCTCGGGCATGGCTGCGTGTGATGTCCTTAGGTTAGTTAGGTTTAAGTTCAAATGGCTCTGAGCACTATGGGACTTAACATCTATGGTCATCAGTCCCCTAGAACTTAGAACTACTTAAACCTAACTAACCTAAGGACATCACACAACACCCAGTCATCGCGAGGCAGAGAAAATCCCTGACCCCGCCGGGAATCGAACCCGGGAACCCGGGCGTGGGAAGCGAGAACGCTACCGTACGACCAAGGTTTAAGTAGTTCTAAGTCTAGGGGACTGATGACTTCAGATGTTAAGCCCCATAGTGCTTCGAGTCATTTGAACCATTTTTGACTACATTCGCTAGAAGTGTAATACCGTTAGTGTTGTGATAGAACAATTCGTGTCTGACTGACAGGAGGGCGTTATTCGAAGCCATCAGTGTCAGCACTGTAAAACAGGCATTTATTTTTAACACTTAGGGCTCAAACATGTATGCGGATACGTAATAGTTAATCGCAGCGTAACATTTACGCATGAATGTTACGCTGTCGTTAGGAATCTGAAAAAAAACGCTGCTTACCACTTAATAGTTTTTAAAACTACAAATTAAGTCGTTATTTTTGCTCCGCCAGTTACAGAGTTATTCCATTGATCCAAAAATTATGCTCTCTTGTCTTCAGTCACGTAGCCGTGATTTATAGATGAGTTGCATTAATGTATTTATGTATACTATTCGCTGATGAGCCAAAACGTTATGACCACGTACTTAAAATCGTGCTGGTCCTCTTTTTGAACGCAGTTCAGCAGTGATTCTGCGTATCATGGATTCGACAAGTACCTGATAGGTTTCCAGAGGTTCGTGGCACCAGATGTCCACTTAACCTCTTAGCCACAAATAATCCTGATCTAATAGAGAGCGTCATGACGGAGACAGGGATTAGTGAACACAAGGTCATTGTAGCGAGGCTCAAAAACATATCAACCAAAATCACTAAAAATAAACGCAAAATATATATATTTAAAACAGCAGATAAAAATTCGCTTGATGCCTCCGTAAGAGGGAGTCTCCATTCCTTCCAAGTTAATTATGTAAGTGTAGACCACATATGGCTCAAATTCAAAGATACAGTATCGACAGCAATAGATAGATTCATACCGCATGAGTTAATAAGAGACGGGACTGATCCATCATGGTACACAAAACACGTCAGAACACTGTCGCAGAAGCAACGAAAAAAGCATACCAAATTCAGAAGAACGCAAAATTCCCAAGACTGGCTAAGTTTCACGGAGGCTCGAAATTTAGTGCGAACGTCAATGCGAGATGCTTTTAATAGTTTCCACAATGAAAAATTGTCTCAAAATATGGTAGAAAATCCAAAGAGATTCTGGTCGTATGTAAAGTACACCAGTGGCAAAAAAAAAAAAAAAAAAAAAAACAAAAAACAAAAAAAAAAACAGTCAATCAGTCAATACCGTCACTGCGCGATAGCGATGGAAATGTTAGCGATGATGGTGCCACTAAAGCAGAGTTAATAAATGCAGTTTTCCGTAATTCCTTTACGAAAGAAGACGAAATAATATTCCAGAATTCGAAACCAGAACAGCTGTTAGCATGAGTGACATAAAAGTATATATCTTAGGTGCTGCGAAACAACTGAAATCACTTAAGAAAGGCAAGTCTTCCGGACCAGATGGTATACCAATCAGGTTCGTCTCAGAGTATGCAGACACAATAGCGCCTTTCTTAGCAATCATGAACAACCGCTCACTTGACCAAAGGTCTGTTCCTAAAGACTGGAAAGTAGCACAGGCACACCAATATTCAAGAAAGGAAACAGGAGTAACCCATTGAATTACAGACCCATATCACTGACCTCAATTTTTGGAGCATATACTGTACTCGAACTTTATGAATCACCTTGAAGAAAATGACTTATTGATACATAACCAACACGGATTCAGAAAATATCGTTCTTGTGCAACACAGATAGCTCTTTATTCACATGAAGGAATGAGTGCTGTCAACAGGGTATCTCAGATCGATTCCATATTCCTAGATTTCCAGAAGGCTTTTGATACCGTTCCTCACAATCGACTATTAATCAAATTGCGTGCATATGGAGTATCGTCTCAGATGTGTGACTGGATTCGTGATTTCCTCTCAGAAAGGTCACAGTTAGTAGTGAAAGACGGTAAATCATCGAGTAGAACGGGAGTGATATCTGGCGTTCCGCAAGGTAGTGTCATAGGCCCTCTGCTGCTCCTGATTTATATAAATGATCTAGGTGATAATCTGAGCAGCCCCCTTAGATTGTTTGCTGATGACGTTGTAATTTACCGTCTAGTAAAATCATCAGACGATCAATTCCAATTACAAAATGATCTAGAGAGAATTTCTGTATGGTGCGAAAAGTGGCAATTAGCACTAAACAAAGAAAAGTGCGAGGTCATCCCCATGGGTTCTCAAAGAAACCCGATAAATTTTGGGTATACGATAAATCGCACAAATCTAAGGGCTGTCAACTCGACTAAATACCTAGGAATTACAGTTACAAGCAACTTAAATTGGGAAGCCCACGTAGATAATATTGTGGCCGGCCAGTGTGGCCGAGCGGTTCTAGGCGCTATAGTCTGGAACCGCGCGACCGCTACGGTCGCAGGTTCGAATCCTGCCTCGGGCATGGATGTGTGTATTGTCCTTAGGTTAGTTAGGTTTAAGTAGTTCTAAGTTCTAGGGGACTGATGACCTCAGAAGTTAAGTCCCATAGTGCTCAGAGCCATTTGAACCATTTGATAATATTGTGGGGAAGACTGCGCTTCGTTGGCAGAACAGTTAGAAGACAAACCCACTAAAGAGACAGCCTACATTACACTTGTCCGTCCTCTGCTGGAATATTGTTGCGCGGTATGGGATCCTTACCAGGTAGGATTGACGGAGGACATCGAAAAAGTGCAAAGAAGGTCAGCTCGTTTCGTGTTACCGCGCAGTAGGGGTGAGAGTGTCACTGATATGATACGCGAGTTGGGGTGGCAGTCACTGAAACAAAGACGGTTTTCTTTGCGGAGAAATCTATTGACGAAATTTCAGTCACCAACTTTCTTTTCCGAATGCATAAATATTTTGTTGTCACCCTCCTACGTAGGGAGAAATGGTAATCATAATAAAATAAGAGAAATCAGAGCTCGAACGGAAAGATTAAGGTGTTTCTTTTTCCCACGCGCCATTTGAGAGTGGAATGGTAGAGAAGTAGTATGGAAATGGTTCGCTGAACCCTCTGCCAGGCACTTAAGTGTGAATTGCAGAGTAACCATGTAGATGGAGATGTGGATGCCTACGCATAGGGCACACACTTCCCGTAATTTACGGGCGGTTGGTTCGTGGGCACGCAGCTGGCCCTCGATAGCGTCCCAGTTGGCTTTCATCGGATTCAGATAAGCTGAATTTGATGGCCAAGACATCAACTTGAGTTCACATTCATTCTCCTCAAACCATTGCAACACGTCTCTGACCTTCTGTCACGGACAGATATGCTGCTGTAAGATGCCATCGCTGTTGAGGAAGACGTCAGTCATAAGGGGTTACAGGTGGTGCCTAATAACGTACACGTAATCCACAGCTCTCACAGTGCCTTAGAATAGTACCGCAGGTCCCATGGAAGCTCAGGTGACTGTCCCCCAAAACATAATACTGCTCCCACCGGCTTGCGTCAGTGGCGAGCCTGGATGACGGCGTATGTAGACACGACCATCGACCTGATTTAACAATAAACGGAATTCATCCGACCAGGCGGCACGATACCATCGATCCACGGTCCAGTCTCGATGATACCGTGCACACTGTAATCCTAATTGACGATGTTGTTCGGTGAGTCTACATGGGAACACGTAGCGGTCCTCTATTGCGGAACACCATGTTCAACACTGCGCTGAAGGGTGTGCTCCAAAACACTTGTGCCTGTGCCAACATTGTACTTTATGTCAGATTTGCCACAGATCGCGGGCTATCCTTCCTATGTTCTGTGACGAGGTGTGGACGTCCAACTTCTTGTCACCTACTCGTAATTTCAACACTCTTCAACCACTTTCCACACGTGCTCACGACGGCAGCACGCGGGCAGCCGACTCTACAAAAAGAGGGAAACCACAGATGTCAACAATTACCTGCAAGCATCCTTGCTTACAGCATTTTCAAAATTCTTTGAGAAAGTAATGTACTCAAGAGTGGTTAGCCATCTCAACAGTAATGGGGTACTTAATAAATCACAGTTCGGATTTCAGAAATGCTCTTCTGCTGAGACAGCACTATACAATTTCACTGTCCACGTAATAGAGTCTTTAAATAGTAAAATGTCACCAGTAGGAATATTCTGTGACTTATCCAAAGCATCTGATTGTGTGAACCATGACATTATGTTAGAGAAATTACAATTCTATGGTATAAATGGAACAGCATATGAGTGGTTTAAGTCATATCTACAGAATAGGAAGCAAAAAGTCTCTTTATGTGCTTCAAGTGATTCAAAGGAGTTTGCCACTTCGTCTAACTGGGGTGAAATTACATTAGGTGTTCCACAATGTTCGATCATGGGTCCTCTCCCGTTCTTGGTATATGTGAATGACCTTCCTTCTTATGTGAAGCAAGATGCTGAACTCACACTGTTTGCTGATGATACAAGCATAATTATTAATCCAGTAAAAGAAAGTCCGATAGAAAATGATACAAATAAGGTCTTTGGAAAAGTTATTAATTGGTTTTCTGCGTAAGGGCTTGCTCTGAACTTTGAAAAAACACAGCACATCCAATTTTCTGCTGCAGAAAGTATAATTCCGTCAATAAACATAACACATCAAAAGAAGTCAGTAGCCAAGGTAGAGCATACTAAGTTTTTGGGTGTACATATAGATGAGAATCTTAATTGGAAAATTCATATTTTGGATCTCCTAAAGCGACTAGGTTTAGCAACTTTTGCAATCAGGATAATTGCCAATTTTGAGGATGTAGAAATTAGTAAGCTAAAATACTTTGCATACTTCCACTCTCTGATGTCATACGGAATAATATTCTGGAGCAGCTCAACACTTAGGCAAAAGGTATTCACTGCTTAAAAGAAAACAGTTAGAATAATGTGTGGGGTTCATAGTCGCACATCCTGTAGGCATCTGTTTAAAAAGTTAGGAATTCTTACAACTGCTTCACAGTACATTTACTCAGTAATGAAATTTTTTCTCAACAACATGTACCACTTTAAAATCAACAGCGACATTCATGATTACAATACCAGAAAAAAAGAAAGACCTACACTATCCTTTACTTAACCTATCTTTGGCACAGAAAGGGGTAAAATATGCTGCTATAAAACTTTTTGATAAACTACCAGATGAAATAAAATGTCTGACAGCAGTAATAGTTTCAAAAACGAATTGAAATCATACCTCCTTGACAACTCCTTCTATACAATAGATGAATTCTTGAATATGAGTAAATAAATCTGGAGATATAATATATGCATTTTGTGCCATCTAAGGGAGTGGGATAGATAATAGAAATATCTAGGTATACCACTATAATGTAAACAACAACAAAAACTTGTTTCCTGTGCGCATTTCTTGTGCATTTGACACGTTCCACATCATAACGGTTTTTCCGTGCTATTGATCAATGGAACACGTAACTAACAAACTAACTAACCAGCTTCGCTGTTTCTGGGATACTCGCAGCCAGGCACTGGGCCATAGCAGTCTGGTTTTTGTCAAAGTCGCTTAATTCGGTGGATTTCCGCATTTAGGCCAGTTATCGTCGCTAGAATGAATCCCTATTCGTCTCTGCTCCGCTCATATATTTCTCTTCCCGTGTCACGTACCTTCAGCGCCACCAGGCAACACACAACCTCTTGATGGGCAATGGTCACAATGAAATTATTTCGAGCAGTTAATTCATGAACCCACACGAATACTAAACGCTTGTGGAAACACACTTGACCTCTTATCAACAAATAAATCTGAGTTAGTAATGAGCATCAAAACCGATTCAGGGATTGGTGAGCACAGGGTTCTCTTAGCGAGACTGAATATTGTAATCCCCAAATCCTCGAAAAATAAGCGAAAAATATACCTATTCAAAAAAGCAGATAAAAATTCACTTGAAACCTTCCTGAGAGACAATCTCCACTCATTCCAAACCAATAATATAAGTGCAGACCAGATGTGGCTTAAATTCAAAGAAATAGTATCGGCAGCAATTGAGGTATTTATACCAAATAAATTAACAAACGACGGAGCTGATCCTCCTTGGTACACAAAACGGATTAGAACTCTGTTGCAGAAATAACGAAACAAACATGCAATATTTAAACAGACGCAAAATCCCCAAGATTGGCGATCTTTTACAGAAGCTCAAAATTTAGCGCGGACTTGAATGCGAGATGCTTATAACAGTTTCCTTAACGAAACATTGTCTCGAAACCTGGCAGAAAATCCAAAGAGATTCTGGTCCTATGTGAAGTATGTTAGCGGCAAGAAACAATGCCTTCTCTGCGCGATATCAATGGAGATACTATCAAAGACAGTGCTGCCAAAGCAGAGTTACTAAACACAGCCTTCCGAAATACCTTCACAAAAGAAGACGAAGTAAATATTCCAGAATCCGAATCGAGAACAGCTGCCAACATGAGTAACGTAGAAGTAAATATCCTCGGAGTAGTGAAGCAATAATCCTGAGTTAATAACGAGCATCAAAGGCTTCTGGTCCAGATTGTATACCAATTAGGTTCCTTTCGGAGAATGCTGATGCATTAGCTCCATACTTAACAACCATATACAGCCGTCCGCTTGACGAAAGATCCTTACCCAAAGACTGGAAAGTTGCACAGGTCACACCAATATTCAAGAAAGGTAGTAGGAGTAATTCACTAAAGTACAGGCCCATATTGTTAACGTCGATATGCAGCAGGATTTTGGAACATATATTGTGTTCGAACATTATGAATTACCTCGAAGGAAACGGTCTATTGACACACAGTCAACATGGGCTTAGAAAACATCGTTCCTGTGAAACACAACTAGCTCTTTATTCACATGAAGTTTTGAGTGCTATTGACAAGGGATTTCAGATCGATTCCGTATTTCTGGATTTCCGGAAGGCCTTTGACACAGTACCACACAAGCGGCTCGTAGTGAAACAGCGTGCTTATGGAGTATCGTTCTCAGTTATATGACTAGATTTGTGATTTCCTCTCAGAGAGGTCACAGTTCGTAGTAACTGACGGAAAGTCATCGAGTAAAACTTAAGTGATTTCTGGCGTTCCCCATGGTAGTGTTATAGACCCTTTGTTGTTCCTTATCTATATACACGTTTTGGGAGACAACCTGAGCAGCCGTCTTCGGTTGTTTACAGATGACGCTGTCGTTTATCGACTAATAAAGTCATCAGAAGATTAAAACAAACTGCAAAACGATTTAGAAAAGATATCTGGATGGTGCGAAAAGTTGTAGTTGACCCTAAACAACGAAAAGTGTGAGGTCATTGACCTCGTTAAACTTCCGTTACACGATAAATCAGTCTAATCTAAAAGCCGTAAATTCAACTATTTAGTTGAATTAGAAATTACAATTACGAACAACTTAAATTGGAAGGAACACATAGAAAATGTTCTGGGGTAGGCTAACCAAAGACTGCGTTTTCTTGGCAGGGCACTTACAAAATATAAGACTTACTAAGGAGACTGCCTACACTACGCTTGTCCGTCCTCTTTTAGAATACTGCTCCGCGGTGTGGGATCCTTACCAGATAGGACTGACGGAGTACATCGAAAAAGTTCAAAGAAAGGCAGCACGTTTTGTATTATCGCGAAATATGGGAGAGAGTGTCACAGAAATGATACAGGATTTGGGCTGGACATCATTAAAAGAAAGGCGTTTTTCGTTGCGACGGAATCTTCTCTCGAAATTCCAATCACCAACTTTCTCTTCCGAATGCGAAAATATTTTGTTGACACCGACCTACATAGGGAGGAACGACCATCACGATAAATTAAGGGAATTCAGAGCTCGTACGGAAAGATATAGGTGTTCATTCTTTCCACGCGCTGTACTAGGTTGGAATAATAGAGAATTGTGAAGGTGGTTCGATGAACCCTCTGCCAGGCACTTAAATGTGATTTTCAGAGTATCCATGTAGATGTAGATGTAGATGTAGATGTTCATACATACTGTACGAGTCTAATCTGGACATTATTTTTAGCAGTATATTAAAATAGTTCTTTTGAAATCCCTGTACTATTTCTTATCATGACGTCATCACAGTTTGTTTGACAAAGGTGACGTGTAATAATGCGAGAGTAGCAGACGAAATTAAATGCCGTCTGCAACGGTGTATTGAAAAGAGTTCAAAAAACTGTACACGATATTCGAGTACTTCACTCATTGTGTATTGGCTGCGAATAAATTCCCAACGCCCACTACGAGGTATGGTGTGTTCCATAGGAAGAGCTGCGAAGTTCTCAGAAGTTGTGACAGAAAGTGAAGCCTTCGCTAAAAAGGAATGTCACGGAATACCTGCTCAGCTGCATTACTGCAGCCAAGTTTTTCTCGCTTGGCGTTCGCCGTCGTTCACGACTGAGGCAACTTGTGTGTCACGGTTTCCCTGTCGCTACTCGGCGTTCCTGACTTCTCGATTCCTTCCGCGCAAAGTGTCAGTGGAGCCGCACTTGCTCCGAAAGTAGATAGCGTCAACTAAAAATAATCACTCCATTTTTTGTGAGTTTCTAACGTAAGTGATATTTAACAAGATACCTGTCTTTCAATCGTATGGTTCAAATGGCTCTGAGCACTATGGGACTAAACATATGAGGTCATCAGTCCCCTAGAACTTAGAACTACTTAAACCTAACTAACCTAAGGACATCACACACATCCATGCCCGAGGCAGAATTCGAACCAGCGACCGTAACGGTCGCGCGGTTTCAGACTGAAGCGCGTAGAACCGCCCGGCCACACCGGCCGGCTTTCATTCGTAGCTAATGAGAAAACAAAAACGTCTTTTGTGGCTTAGTGGGCCAACAAATTAGCAGAACCTACCGAAGGAGCTGCTCCATAGAGGAACGAGCAAACCTTTGTTTATAATCTCAGCCGAATGAGAGCAACTTCTCAAAATGCTGCGCATTCACAATAAGTCAAATTGCCGAGTAACATATTTTGACCCACCGGAAAGGTTTATTTCATATCCCACCTAGTAGGTTCATGCATTGTATAAAAAGTTGGAAGTATCTCAAAGCTCTGAGTAAAATTCTGTAAGGTCGAGCTGTTAAAGGTTTTCCCACCGCAGTACTTGTTCGTAAGATTCAGGAATATTTAATGTTGTTTGAACTGGAGTTGCCACATTGGTAAAATTTTTGACTTCTTTGCTTAAACCGAATGAAATACGCATTTGACTATCTGTTTGCAGCCGGCCAGGGTGGCTTAGCGGTTCTAGGCCCTACAGTCTGGAGCCGCGCGACCGCTACGGACGCAGGTTCGAATCCTTCCTCGCGCATGGATCCGTGTGATATCCTTAGGTTAGTTAGGTTTAAGTAGTTCTAAGTTCTAGACGACTGATGACCTCAGCAGTTAAGTCCCATAATGCTAAGAGCCATTTTTTATCTGTTTGCTTTTATGATGTGTTCATTTTTGCGTATCTCCCAAAGACTGCATCTTCCTTAAGCTGTATCACATATAGTCTCTGTCTACTGTTTCTCTCTTTCATTGCTACTTTCATTAAGTAGTTAATGATAAAGGTATGCGCAAAAATACGTTTTAGTGCTCTGTGTACTTTTCTGATAGTAGTGTTACGTAAGTTTTCTCCTTTACTGATTTGCGAACATTTATTAGTATCGTTTCTTATGCGACAGTATAGAGCTCAGAAATTTTTTATGGCTAATACTTCTTTTCCGGAATTTAAGCTGTAACTCCCAGAGACGATAATTTTCCAAAAAATTCTGTTATTTGCTCAAAATGTGTTACAATGTCACTCACGTGAAAAGACGTATGAAGCTGGCGCAACGTATACGCTTCTTCCTATTAAAATGAGGTAGTAAATTATAAAAAATAAACCTATTGCAGCTAATTAAAATGGCTAGAAGTTAAAACATACGTCAACTACGTTAAGCTCGTCCAATTACAGCTCATTATTTACCCACTTTAATTGCTCTCTCGCACATGGGACCTGCCTCCATCCCCTACAAATGGCTGTAAGTTGAACAAAAAAGTTCATATTTTAAAATTATCGCAATTTGTCACGAAACACACAGGACAGGTAGTGGGAAGATGATGGGAGAATAGTCATCAGTCTTTTTTGTTTTGTTTTAGCATTCAATTCCCTTGGTCCTGCTCAAGTGGGATGGCGACTATCATCGGTAACAAACATGAAAACAAAGTATTACTGTTCCACTATAATATTTATTAGTTCGTTATGAACTGGCTTTTAGCTTCTTCGGCCAGGGTCAGAGAACTTAAGTTACCAGACGATGGCCTAAGAGGCTGAAAGCCGGATCATATCGAACTAGTAAATATTATTGTGGAACGTTAAAAAATGATTCAAATGGCTCTGAGCACTATAGGACTTAACATCTGAGGTCATCAGTCCCCTAGACTTAGAACTACTTAAACCTAACTAACCTAAGGACATCACACACATCCATGCCCGAGGCAGGATTCGAACCTGCAACCGTAGCAGCAGCGCGGCTCCAGGCTGAAGCTCCTAGGACCGCTCGGCCACAGCGGCCGGCGTGGAACATTAATACTTTTTATTCAAGTTATTAACAACATTTACTTTTAAGGCTAACAGTTTTAAAATATTTAAAAATTTAGTGGTGCTCTATGACACAGCACTTTTAAATTAAAATAAAGATAAGTTGTTTGTGTTTTTTATGTAAAAGATGCGTTGATGGCTACATAGACTAAGGTGTTCCACTGATTTTCCGTTGTTGACGAGACTGCTGCTGTGTAGGTTCGTGACTACGAGATTGTAGGGTTGGATGAGAAATGAGATTTGGTGATTTGGAGGACGAAGTAAGCAGTAGTTGCGGGTTTGCTGAAAGCTGGAAGGCGACAGATGGTTTTGGTTTTATGAGGGAGAATGTTTAGGAAAGGAAGTGAGTGGAATGACTGGAACTGGAACACGACACCAAACCAAATTGTTGAAAAGGGATGGAGAAGAATGGGAAGACGAAAAGAAGGATTCTATTAAATCTGGAAGAAATGGTAGATGTCATGGTGCAATTATTTAAGGAACTCGGGATATTCACAGTGCCTTCGCAATACATATATTCACTTATGAAATTTGTTATTAATAACCCATAACAATTCAAAAATAACAGCAAAGTGCGTGAAGTAGTAACTGTAATAGTTAAAAAAAAAGACTGTACCGTGAAAAGACAATTTATGTTAAACCTACACATTCCACATCATTACATTATTACGAAATGTCATATCCACGACCGAGCGAGGTGGCGCAGTGGTTAGACACTGGACTCGCATTCGGGAGGACGACGGTTCAATCCCGCGTCCGGCCATCCTGATTTAGGTTTTCCGTGATTTCCCTAAATCGCTCCAGGCAAATGCCGGAATGGTTCCTTTCAAAGGTCACGGCCGACTTCCTTCCCCGTCCTTCCCTAATCCGATGAGACCAATGACCTCGCTGTCTGGTCTCCTTCCCAAAAACAACCAACCAACCATATTCACGCTCTAAGGAACAAGTATTAGTGTAATGTAATGCACTAACAATTACGCAAACGCCGCTGCTCTCGACCGTTAAGTGAAGGCCGTCGGCCATTGTGTTGGCCGTGGTGAGAGATGATGGCTCAAATTTGGTATTCTTGGCACACTCTTGACACTGTGGACCTCGGAATATTAAATTCCCTAACAATGTCCGAAATGGAACGTCCCATGTGTCTACCTCCAACTGCTGTTCTGCGTTCAGAGTCTGTTAATTCCGGTCGTGCTGTCATAATCACGTCGAAAACCTTTCCACATGAGTTACTGGAGTGCAAATGACAGGCCCGCCGGTGCACTGCCCTTTTATACATAACGCACGCGATACTGCCGCCATCTGTATATGTGTATATCGATAAGACTTCGGTCACCTCACTGTATCTTAAAGATTACTGAAGGCAAAGATTTACTCTGGGGGTAGCCCCTTGTGTTGTTTCAAGTCTGATGCATAGCGCGAGTGGCAAATGTCGTAATGGTATGGGTGAAGATCTGACACAGTCGGGTGACTGCTGATTTTAGGGGTCTCGTGAGACTGGCTGGATGTGTGCCGTGCCTCCAGCGTGAGCCTCACCCCGCTACTTCGTTCGTGGCTTTCAATCCTAAAGTACTTTAAAACGTTTTATATCGGCAGGCGGGCGGTTGCTGTCGTCGCTGCTGGGATACCCGAGCTCGTGCCGCCACAACGCGGCGGCGTACCGCTGCACGCTGACCTTCACCTGCTGGCTGGTGGGCGGCCAGCTGACACCCGGCTGCAGCTCGTCCGGCGGGCCGCTCGACGTGGTGGCCGACCTGCTCTTCACGTGCTGCGTGCCCGCGCACCACTCGCACCCGCCGCCCCCGCCGCCGCCGCCGCCCCCGCCCCCGCCCCCACCCAAGCTGCCTCCACCGCTGCCGCCTTCCGCCTCTTTCCTGCCGGCTTCGCCTAGCGGGCTCCCGTCACGCAGGGAGGATATAGACCACAGGAATAACCAGCTACTAGACGTTACCAGTATAGGTAAGCTCATTTCCCTTCGAAACTATTCACCAAAAGGAACTGCAAGATGACAAACTAAAGGCCGCAATACTACACTACTGGCCATTAAAACTGCTACACCAAGAAGAAATGCAGATGACAAACGGGTATTCATTGGACAAATATATTATACTAGAACTGACATGTGATTACATTTTCACGCAATTTGGGTGCATAGATCCTGAGAAATCACTAATCAGTACCCAGAACAACCACCTCTGGCCGTAATAACGGCCTTGATACGCCTGGGCATTGAGTCAAACAGAGCTTCGATGGCGTGTACAGGTACAGCTGCCCATGCAACTTCAACACGATACCACAGTTCATCAAGAATAGTGACTGGTGTATTGTGACGAGCCAGTTGCTCGGCTACCATTGACCAGACGTTCTCAATTGGTGAGAGATCTGGAGAATGTGCTGACTAAGGCAGCAGTCGAACATTTTCTGTATCCAGAAATGCCCGTACAGGACCTGCAACATGCGGTCGTGCATTATTCTGCTGAAATGTAGGGTTTAGCAGGGATTGAATGACGGGTAGAACCACGGCTCGTAACACATCTGAAATGTAACGTCCACTGTTCAAAGTGCCGTCAATGCGAACAAGAGGTGACCGAGACGTGTAACCAATGGCACCTCGTACCATCACGCCGGGTGATACGCCAGTATGGCGATGACGAATACACGCTTCCAATGTGCGCTCACCGCGATGTCGCCAACCACGGATGCGACCATCATGATGCTGTAAACAGAACCTGAATTCATCCGAAAAAATTACGTTTTGCCATTCGTGCACCCAGATTCGTTGTTGGGTACGCCATCGCCGGCGCTCCTGTCTGTGATACAGCGTCAAGGGTAACCGCAGCCATGGTCTCCGAGCTGATAGTCCATGCTGCTGCAGACGTCGTCGAACTGTTGGTGCAGATGGTTGTTGTCTTGGAAACGTCCCCATCTGTTGACTCAGGGATCGAGACGTGGCGTCACGATCCTTTACAGCGACGCGGATAAGATGCCCGTCATCTCGACTGCTAGTGATACGAGGCCGTTGGGATCCAGCACGGCGTTCCGTATCCTTACACGAGGCATCACAACAACGTTTCACCAGGCAACGCCAGTCAACTGCTGTTTATGTGTGAGAAGTCGGTTGGAAACTTTCCTCATGTCAGCACGTTGTAGGTGTCGCCACCGGCGCCAACCTTGTGTGAATGCTCTGAAAAGCTAATCATTTGCATATCACAGCATCTTCTTCCTGTCGGTTAAATTTCGCGTCTGTAGCACGTCATCTTCGTGGTGTAGCAATTTTAATGGCCAGTAGTGTAAATGTCTTTTTCCAAAGCCGTTTCACAGAGGAAGACTGCACTGTAGTTCCTTCTCTAGATTTTCGCACAGATGACAAAATGGTAGATACTGAAACAGACGACAGAGGGATAGAGAAACAATTATAATCGCTCAAAAGAGGAAAGGCCGCTGGACCTGAAGGGATACCAGTTTGATTTTACGCAGAGTACGCCAAGGAACTTGCCCTCCTTCTTGCAGCGGTGTGCCGTAGGTCTCTAGAAGAGCGTAGCGTTCCAAAAGATTGGAAAAGGCACAGTTCATCCCCGTTTTCAAGAAGGGACGTCGAACAGATGTGCAGAACTATAGACCTATATCTCTAACATCGATCAGTTGTAGAATTTTGGAACACGTATTATGTTCGAGTATAATGACTTTTCTGGAGACTAGAAATCTACTCTGTAGGAATCAGCACGGGTTTCGAAATAGACGATCGTGTGAAACCCAGCTCGCGATATTCGTCCACGAGACTCAGAGGGCCATAGACGCGGGTTCCTAGGTAGGTGCCGTGTTTCTTGGCTTCCGCAAGGCGTTTGATACAGTTCCCCACAGTCGTTTAATGAACATAGTAAGAGCATATGGACTATCAGACTAATTGTGTGACTGGATTGAAGAGTTCCTAGATAACAGAACGCAGCATGTCATTCTCAATGGAGAGAAGTCTTCCGAAGTAAGAGTGATTACAGGTGTGCCGCAGGGAAGTGTCGCAGGACCGTTGCTATTCAAAATATATATAAATGACCTTGTGGATAACATCGGAAGTTCACTGAGGTATTTTGCGGATGATGCTGTAGTACATCGAGAGGTTGTAACAATGGAAAATTGTACTGAAATGCAGGAGGATCTGCAACGAATTGACGCATGGTGCAGGGAATGGCAACTGAATCGCAATGTCAACAAGTATAATGTGCTGCGAATACACAGAAAGAAAGATCCTTTATCATTTAGCTACAATATAGCAGGTCAGCAACTGGAAGCAGTTAATTCCATAAATTATCTGGGAGCAGGCATTTGGACTGTTTTAAATTGCAATGAGCATATCGTCGGTAAAGCAGATGCCAGACTGAGATTCATTGGAAGAATCCTAAGGAAATGCAGTCCGAAAACAAAGGAAGTAGTTTACAGTACACTTGTTCGTCCACTGCTTGAATACCCTCACCGGTGTGGGATCCGTGCCAGATAGGGTTGATAGAAGAGAGAGAGAACATCCAACGGAGAGCAGCGCGCTTCGTTACAGGATCACTTAGTAATCGCGAAAGCGTCACAGAGATGATAGTTAAACTCCAGTGGAAGACTTTTGCAAGAGAGACGGTCAGTAGCTCGGTACGGGCTTTTGTTGAAGTTTCGAGTACATACCTTTACCGAGGAGTCAAGCAGTATATTGCTCCCTCCTACGTATAACTCGCGAAGAGACCATAAGTATAAAATCAGAGAGATTAGAGCCCACACAGAGGCATACCGACAATCTTTCTTTCCACAAACAATACGAGACTGGAATAGAAGGGAGAACCGATAGAGGTACTCAAGGTACCCTCCTCCACACACGGCCAGGTCGCTTGCGGAGCATGGATGTAGATGTAGATGTCGACCGGAAGAATGGATCACTATAGACTCGTGGGCCGTGGGCTGGTTCGCACATAAAATTGCCCTACTTCTTTTCTAAAAAACCGGGAGGAGTATAGTGCGCTGTCGATCCAACAAGTAATACACGGGGTAGGAGCTGTAGGAGTGATGGTTCCTTACTAGATGAAAAGCGAGCGTTGCCTCTGCAGCAGCTACTGTCCTTTCTTCTTATTTATTATTACTAAAATAAATGGGATGTATAAAAAGTGTAGTGGCAACACTTTTATAATCTGTACGAGACTTTACTGACAGACGTTCATCACATTACACTTTCTCACTATAAGCGCCCCTCACCTCGGTCACCTTCCCCTACACAGATGGAAGGCGTCGTACAGCGTCAGCACATCCATCTCTATTGATGTCTCTCAGGGAGCGCCCTATGGAAGGTTCCAGATACTGCCATTGCATCTATACAGGGTAACTCCCTATGAGTCACCAGGTACTTTTTCTCTGGTGTGTCGGTAGATACTTGCAATATCGTTTTTGCTATGTGTAGCTAGAGTCATCCCAGACAAGCACTGTAAGGTGGCTATAATTTCGCACCTTACAAGAACTCATCCACATACTTTGCCATGAGCTACAAACACAATTAGGTATCATGTGATAGCTTTTACATCGTATATATGAATATATAAAGGAGACTGACATTGTCACGTATGTCTTGTAAATAATTGTTAACGCTTATTTCATGAAAGGTGACGGAGTGTCTTTATTATAAAAACGGCGTAATGAATGATTGCCTATACTAGTAGAGGTTGGAACGCCAGTGGAGATGAAACGGCAGGCAGAACTCAAGCTCTGGGTGGAAGGCCCGCACAGGTGTTGGTCCTGATTAAATACAGAAAGTAGCTAGACGGACGTCGTGGCACCTAAGCTCTGGAGCACAATAGGGTGACGGCCGGCCGCTGTAGGGGCCGGAAGGATAACCGGATAATACTTCTGAACGCTGAAAATCTTGGATGTAGGTGAGAGGAACCAAGAAGCGGCACCTCAGAAACCATGCAGGCTGGGTTATTTCCAAGGATTTTTACTCAGAAGCGTACCATTGTACGAGTATAGGTTTTTCTTCTCAAACTTTCCGCGCTGGACGACGAAGGACTAAAATATGGTTGGTAGGCGTTCGGAAGACTCTGTAGAGAGGGAGAATAGTCCGTGGTTTCGGGAATATGATTCGTTTTCGGAATTACGAGGGTGGAGGTCGTTGTTGAGTTCTCAGCGTTCAGGAATTGAGAGCACTTCTTCTGCCTGTACTTACGTTGAGACGTTATCTGAACTCATCCTTGTGGATGGGAGTTCGCGTTTCTCGTCTGTAGAACACAGAGAGGAGAAGACAGTATTAGAGTATATTAGTCAGAGGACCGTATTCTGCCGTCCTAGCGTTTGAAAGTGTTTATTTGTGGCTGAAGTTCTTCCATCGTCGCAGACGAGTACGAGAACCATCACTTTGACGCACCAGACGCAGTACAAACGGTGATATCGCAAATTGCTTCGGCTTATTAGGGCTATAAAAACTAAACAGCTGTGATCACGTTAGTTTATTTCCACCGAGGTTCCACACCACCGTAGATCATCTTTGTAAGTAGTGTCTTCTAGTGTTTGGTACGTAGATGATGTCAGTCATTTCGCGTTATTGTGATTAGACCGCGGAGTCATAATAAGGGGCAGAGTTGGGCAAATTGATTAGTAATTTTACTTAGGAAATGTAAACTTTGCAATATAAAGGTTTTTTTTAATCTACAATAAATATATAAGCAAGAACAACGTTTATCATTTAGTAGGATTAGTTGCCTTCATCATTCATGTATGTTTAGATTGTAATTTGTAGAATTAAGAGATCCTAAGATCTGCTTCAGGGGGTAGGCAGACAGGGCCAAATATTCATTGTTAGCGTTTATTATTCTCTGTTGCGCACATTCATTTTACACCCGCCTGGAGTAGCATCTTGGAACACTGCTCATCACGTCTTTCATGCAACTACCAATTTCGACGGAAAATGTCGGTTTGTTTTACAGTACAAACAAAATGATATTTAAAGTGGAATTTTATGTGCCCTTTCGATAGAGCGGTTCCGGATTAGTCTCGTGCGATATTTCCTTTGTCGATCTGTATTAACAGAGACAGTAAAGAAACGAAGAATAACCACTACTCCAGCATCGACGGCACTGCCCTGGCCCTCGCGGACTGCTACTGCGATGCAGTACCACTACTGAGCCGCTGCTGCAGTACTGATTGTCAAAAATGGTTCAAATGGCTCTGAGCACTATGAGAATTAACTGCTGAGGTCATCAGTCCCCTAGAATTTAGAACTACTTAAACCTAACTAACCTAAGGACATCACACACATCCATGCCCGAGGCAGGATTCGAACCTGCGACCGTAACGGTCGCGCGGTTCCAGACTGAATACTGATTGTCCTTTGTGTTTTATTGTCCCTGTCAATACATACTTATAACACGAATATCGCAGTAGACTAATTTGTGATCTCCATCGAACGGACACGCGAAATTCCACTGTAAAAATAGTTTTGTTTGTAAAGGGAAAACAAACTGAGTGGAAGGATCAACCACCGAACTTGAACAGGATGTCTTGCGACGTCCGCAACGACCAAAAAAAAAAAAAGGCGGTCTAAGGCGCTGCAGTCACGAACTGTGCGGCTGGTCCCGGCGGAGGTTCGAGTCCTCGCTCGGGCATGGGTGTATGTGTTTGTCCTTAGGATAATTTAGGTTAAGTAGTGTGTAAGCTTAGGGACTGATGACCTTAGCAGTTAAGTCCCGTAAGATTTCACACACATTTGAACAGTAGCATTTGTTTGGGCTGACTCCAGCTACACATAAAAAAAAAACGAAATTGCAATTACTTGCCGAAACACCAGAGAAAATGCTCCCGATGAATCCTAGGAGAGACACCCTGTGTAAACAAAACACAGTGCCAGCCCCCAGCAGTCAGTGATTTTTAACTCCTGATGACGATGGCGGAGACAGCTATCGAAAATTCGAGTGCTTAATTAGAAACGATGCAACTTGTAAACCGAGAAGACTTTATTGAAGTGTGCCGCCGCGAAAGTCTCCAAGAACACATAGCTTCTTTTGTGTTTTAGAGTGTGCCACAAAGGGTTTACTTCATTTCGGTGATCAGATCATAATCACACTGACTCGTATCGGGTGAATATGGTGGATGTTCCAACATCTCCCACTCCCACATACGCAGGGGCTCGCCATGTGGCATCGTGTGTAGTCATGAAGGATGATGGGATGTAATGCCAGTGGCAGTGTGGGATGCAGGAAATGTGGCAAGAAATTGAAGTAGTAGGCTGCAGTGATTGTCTACCCCTGTGTTACGATGTGATACAGGATTAACCCATCGTAATCCAGAATAGCCATCCATCATCTTGGTACCAGCTGGTTAACTGGCTCTCAGCACACGTTCTGTGGACGAGGAGAACCAGGGAGTTTCCATTCATTGGACTGCCGCTTTAATCGTTGTTCGTACGACAGAGCCCAGCTCGTCCATAGTGACGATCCTTCCAAGGAAGTATTCACCCTCCCTGCGGTAACGATTGAGTAATTCCTCTGTAAGTGCTTAACGATGTCGCTGTTGCACCTTGGTCATTGCGATTGTTTGTATCAGGTTTCGTGGTCACTTGCATTGTACTCCTTTGGATAACGATCATCATAATTTTTTGATATGTGGAGTAATATTTATTCTGATTTGGTTGGATGATCTGAGAGTGGTTTATGAATAAAAACCGAAACTAGTCATGATCAAGTAATAAAAAGAGCTATTTTGCAACTTTGGCTGTTTGTCGTACTGAAATGAGTGAAAATGGTCTTCAGATATCGTCAAAATGCGGATACAGCAACTTCTGAAGTCGGATTAAAAACTAGTTGAAATACATGCTAAATTTTTGTAAGGTTTCCATACTATTGAAATATGTGAACGTGTGTGTCTCGCCTTTTAGGCAGTGAAATGAGAAGTAGCTGCCTTGCTGGCCTTCAGTGAACAAGGTGACCGAGCACTGCGTCGCTGGTAGATTTGCAGAACAACCTTCCTTCACTTGACTGCAGGAGACGCCTTCGCAGTTTACGTGTAACGAAATACTTCTAATCACTATGGCAAGATATCAGTTTCTTTATCTCCAAAACGAAGTATGGATAAAGCGCCATAATTTCAAACGGTTGAGTAATTCCCATTGCATTAAACCAATAATGGAACAGAATTCTTGAGAAATAAGGCTCAGGCACCTATTAGCAAGAAAATATGTGATTCTAGGGGAAAGTCTTATGGGCTGTTTCGGTTTTATATGCAAATTTTCCAATAAAGATATACCGACACGGTAATGTTTTTCACCTTTTTCCCTATCCATGTTTATTGGTCGCCAGTTTAAAATGGAAGCCATGGTCATGGAATAATGTTAAATCATATTTAATTCGACCACATAACTGCCTAATCTCAGTCATCCACGTAAACTGTAAAGGTAAACCCGTAAAGAAAAAAGTGAAGGACTCTAAGCTCTAATTCTGACCTACAGAGTGCTAAATCAGTATCAAAGCATGCCTCTGACCTCACAGGAAGGTCCTGCTAGGCCTAATCACTGGAGCAGCAAGAAACTTATGGAGGGAATCACCACAGAATTTGCATCCTTTGCTACAGTATTTAAAGAAGATATACAAGTGGCAGTGCGTTGGTGAAGAGTAAGTAAACTGTTTATTATTTCAGAAGTATTCGCCACTACTGTTAGTACATGTATCCCACAGCGAGACAAGACGGTTAATGGCTTCATGGGAACATGATTGTACCTAGGCGTGGATCTTTTCGTCTAAAGCGAATCGACGACCACAAATGTCTTTTTTTAGGGCTCCAAAAATATGGAAGATGTATAAGCGCATTCCAGTGAAACTTCTGCAGCGTGGGCAGGCCCACATGTTGACAAGTTTGCTTCGACTATGC
Organism: Schistocerca piceifrons; assembly: GCF_021461385.2. Lineage (NCBI taxonomy): Eukaryota > Metazoa > Arthropoda > Insecta > Orthoptera > Acrididae > Schistocerca > Schistocerca piceifrons. Next base: position 212,178,066 of record NC_060149.1, on the reverse strand, counting down.
TGCAGAATTTTAGCTGGGAAGCCATTACAAAGTCCCCATCTCTCCACATGCGATTTCCATATTTTTGGATGACCGAAAAAAGACATTCGTTGCCGTCGATTTGCTTTGGACGAAGAGTTCACGCCTGAGCACAGTACTGTTTCCACAGGCAGCCACTATCATTTTTCCACAGAGGTACTGACAGTCTCGCCTCAAAGTGGGAGAAATTTATTTACAGTTATGGCGATTACTTTTGAAATAACAAACAATTTGTTGTGTCTAGACAAGACAGCCTAGACACAATGAGAGGAAGCCGAAAGGCACGCGCTAAGCTAAAGGAGGATGGCGTGAGGTCTGAAACAGGATACGTAATGAATGCTATAAAGAAAAGTACGTAGCTTCTGGAATACTTAACTTTAATCCATCCTTTTGCTACATCTGGAGATTGTGGCGATACAAGTGAGACTCTTTAGATACATGCAATGTTACTAATGGCGCCTTGCTAGGTCGTAGCCATGGACTTAGCTGAAGGCTATTCTAACTATCTGCTCGGCAAAGGAGCGAGGCTTCGACAGTGTGCATCGCTAGCTACGTCGTCCGTACAACTGGGGCGAGTGCTATCCCATATCTCGAGACCTGCCTTGTGGTGGCGCTCGGTCTGCGATCACACAGTGGCGACACGCGGGTCCGACATGTACTAATGGACCGCGGCCGATTTAAAACTACCACCTAGCAAGTGTGGTGTCTGGCGGTGACACCACATTCCTCCCCCGCAAATCGGCGAACGGTCGTGTTATATGGCTTCCGCCCGCCGTGGGGAAGTCCCGATGGTGACGTAGGCGATGAGGTGGGGAGCCTAACAACAGGCGAGGCTGTGCCACCCGCACCCTGCCATTCGGTCCGAGGGGAGCTAGGAAACGCCTGAAAACCTAGTGCAGGGTGCACGTCAACATGCGGTGTATGCGCCCTTAGAGATATAGGAGGGGCCGAAGGGTCGACCTCCATTGCGTCGGGGCACCCGACGGGCGAAGACGACATCTGGTCAGGAGCGGGCAAGAGTTCCATGGCGGAGGACATCTGGTCACGGGAAGCGATCGGCGGCGCGTGACCCAGGGTGGCGCTTGGCGGATGCAGCGACGCGTCCACTGCGGGCGGCGCCGGCGGCGGCTGTGGCAGCGGCGCGACGCCATGGGGCAAAATGGAAGGCAGCGTCGGTAACACCTGGGGATGAGGCGAGCCAGTAGATGGGTCCCCAGGGCGATGACCGGACGGCACCGTCGCTGAAAGCAGACGGGGAGCGGCAGAACCCGGGCGACGACAGAGGCGCAGCTGATTGAGATGCCGACGCACCTCACCAGAGGCCCCCAAAACCAAGTACATAGCGCGGCCGAGGCAGCGAAGAATGCGCCCTGCGAGCCAACGCTGTGAACCGCGATAGTTGCGATAATAGACAACGTCGCCGGGAGCGAAAGCAGGAGTCTGCCGCTGCACAGGAACCTGATGCGGCGGGTGCAGCAAAGACATCAAGGTTCGATGAGGACGACCGTGGAGCAACTCAGCCGGCGAGCGACCATCTCGGGGCTGAGAGCGATACGATGACAAAAAGAGCAACAACGCGTCCTCCCGAGATTGCGACTCTTTCAACTTCAACATCTGTGACTTGAAAGTCTGGACCAATCGTTCAGCAGCACCGTTTGACTGAGGCGAAAACTGCGCGGATGTCAAATGTTGAATACCATTGGCCTTGCAGAATGACTGAAATTCTGCGGACATGAATTGTGGGCCATTGTCAGAAACAATAGTCTGCACACGTTCAATCACACCTTGTGATTCTAAATCGTGTAATGTTCTTGCGACCTCATCACGCAATGCGTGGGGAACATTGCGCGCTCTGAAAAATTTCGGTTGCGCATTTACTTTCAGTTCCAAATGTGCTTCATAGTTCATAGCGCAACCAAGGCCCGGTGCAAAAATGTCTGCAAATTCTTCACATAGATGAGAAACACTGGCTGAAGGCACAGTCTGATTCACTGATAGGACCTGATTGACTATAGACATGTTAAACAATTGAAATAAATCTAAACCAAACAAGTTCACTGCAGTAGAAGAACGAAGAACGTAAAATGACACAAGTTTTGTTTGTCCCTTATATGTTGCAAGAAGGCTGCACTGTCCTAACACAGGGATATTCTGACCTGAATAACTATTTAACTGAACATTTGCGGCACGCAACAGAGGTTTGCCCAGTTGTTTGTACGTGTCGTGATTGAGCAATGAAACTGCAGCTCCGGTATCGAGCTGGAATGGTATGACCTTGCCATTAAAGTCCAAATCTACAAAAAGTTTATTGTCCTGCTGATGACAAGAGCGACTGTCTCGTGCAATTCGAACTGATACAGGTACAGCATCACTTGCTAATTGACGTGATTTCCGGCGACGTCGACGCACACTTTTTGTGGGACGAACACAGTCACTGGTAGAGAAAATGGCACTGGACGGAGGGGAATTAACTACATGAATGTCCATGGGCGAAGGTCCACGAGCCTGAGTGTCCTTGGTTCGATTCCGGCGCGAAGCAAAGGGCCTGGAATGATTGTGATTGTCTGATATGAGCTTCTTCTGGCAAACACTTTGAACATGTCCTTTCTTATTACAGAAAAAGCAAATAGCTTGGTGTGACGGGCAATTTTCACGCAAATGTCTAGTAGCACACCGCGGGCATGATTTCACTGCATTTGTATGCTGGCATGGCACACCTGGTTTAGAGCGTGGCGGCAGCTGCGTGGACGTGCGCGAGGGCAGTTTACCGGTCCGAGCAGCGCGCCCGGCGGGCTGGTTAATGTTACACACGGCTGGCGAAGTTGCAAATGATTCCTGAGCAAAGTCAAGCGTGTCTTGTCTATCCAATATGTCTATCACTTGTTGAAAGGAGGGATTGACGAGTTTCAAAATCTGTTCCCGTATGCGAACATCAGAAACGTTCTGTGCTATTGCATCATGTACCATAGTATCTGAATAATGGAGTCCACATTCACACTCAAAAGCACAATCCCTTGTAAGGCCTTGCAATGTTGCAACCCGCTCCCTATTAGTCTGACCGGCCGTACGTTTTGTACGAAAGAACGTATACCGTTTTGCAACGACATTCACGGTTTCTTTGAAACAGGCGTCCAATGCCGACAAAATTTCTTCGTAGGACAGAGTTGCTACGTCGCGTCGGGGAAATAATTTCACTATCACACGGTACGTTTGCACCCCTACACACGCCAATAAATGAGGCTGCCGCTCGTTACCTTGAATTCTGTAGGCGGCGATATGAAATCCAAACTGGCGTGACCATTCCGTCCATGTTTCCTTAGCTGGTTCATATTGCCGGAACGTGGGTGCAACAGCATGTTGTGGCTGCGGTAGCGATGAAGTGGCGGCGGCCGCATTGTTTTGCAGTGCACGTTGACCCTGGACGAGCTGTCCAAGGGCATCCAATAACGCCTGCGTCTGCTGATTCTGCAAGCGATAAAATTCGGACAGTACATCTGGCGAAGCCATGACACAAGTAAATGTAAGCAATTAGAAAGAACAAGACCCTTTCCGTTGACTCGTCGCCAAAAATGTTGTGTCTAGACAAGACAGCCTAGACACAATGAGAGGAAGCCGAAAGGCACGCGCTAAGCTAAAGCAGGATGGCGTGAGGTCTGAAACAGGATATGTAATGAATGCTATAAAGAAAAGTACGTAGCTTCTGGAATACTTAACTTTAATCCATCCTTTTGGTACATCTGGAGATTGTGGCGATACAAGTGAGACTCTTTACATACATGCAATGTTACTAATGGCGCCTTGCTAGGTCGTAGCCATGGACTTAGCTGAAGGCTATTCTAACTATCTGCTCGGCAAAGGAGCGAGGCTTCGACAGTGTGCATCGCTAGCTACGTCGTCCGTACAACTGGGGCGAGTGCTATCCCATATGTCGAGACCTGTCTTGTGGTGGCGCTCGGTCTGCGATCACACAGTGGCGACACGCGGGTCCGACATGTACTAATGGACCGTGGCCGATTTAAAACTACCACCTAGCAAGTATGGTGTCTGGCGGTGACACCACACAATTTATTCGCTTTTTTCTGTCTCATTTTCATCTGTCTGCCTCATATATATTCTAATACAATGATTTTAAAAAGTTGCGAATAGCAATGGGAAAAGGAAGGCCTGGGCATTTAAATATCCAGGAAAAATGTTCGTCTTTACTCACAGTTTCTGCCGATTATTCCAATTTCTGGCATCTAGAGAAGCAAACCTCTATAGCTAGTGATGCAACTCTTCAAACTTTCGTAGACAACTGAATTCCTGCCCAAAGTACATACAGCTGAAAGTCTGGGTGCCATCAATACCCAAGTAATAACACCAGAAAAGCAGCACATTTTTAAATGGAAATATGAAGGTATGCAGTAGAAGGCTGAATAATTCAACTTGGAAACAACATGTTTTTGAAATTAGCCAATTTCCTATGTGAAGAATAAGATTCTGGCGCCTGTGGGTCTTTGACTGTAAATGGAACCTATGAAATATCCCAGACATATAGCACATTAATGGGAGTGGCATTGATATTACTATTTAATGTAACATGCAGTAAGAATTTTTGACAGCTGCTTCAAACTGTCAATTTACCAGTATTGTGTGACTTGTTAAGCATTTTATGAAAATATTATACGTGAAACCATGTAAAATACGCCAGCAAATGAAATATTGAAACTTAAACAATGGAAACTCCAGGTTAGAGCATCAACAATATAAGAATAAGATAGATTCCTACTCACCATGAAGATGACATGTTGAGTTGCTGACAGGCACTGTGAAAAGACCCATGAATATTGTCTTTAGGCCAGAGTCTTCTTCAGAAAAGAAAACACACACACATTCATTCACACAACCTGGCACACATCTCTCTCTCTCACACACATATGGCCACCATCTCTGACATCTCAGACAGAGCTGCTGGAGATGGCAGCCATGTCTGTGTGAGGTGTGCTTGCTTGTGTGAATGAATGTGTGTGTATTTTCTTTTCTGAAGATGACTTTGGTTGAAAACGAATATGTAAGTGCCTTCTCACCGTTCCTGTGTTGAACTCAATATGTCATCTTAATAGTGAGTAGCAACCTTTTTACTTGTTAATATTGAAACTTAAATATTGATGTAAGAAAAAAATGATAATTGGTAAAAAAAAGCATTACATCTTCTGAGTTTCTACATAAATTTTGTAGTCAGTTGTGTTACTATGAGACATAAATGAACTGACTGTGTTGAAGTTGACCCTTATGTAGACTGAATAATATTTTCTTTTACAGTTATATTTTGCATTTTAATTGGTGAATATCTTTTCAGAATGTGGAACACCACAGCTTACTTTCCAGAAACGAATAATTGGTGGCAATGAGGCTTACTTTGGGGAATTTCCTTGGCAAGCACACATTCGCATAGCAGGTTACCAATGTGGAGGAGTGCTTGTCAGTCAGTGGTATGTTGCAACAGCAGCCCACTGTATACATAGGTAAGATGTCTGTATAGGTAACAGGCCATTATTTGAAAATGAGGATCTCAGATAATTACGCAACTTAGTATATGAAAGTCCTCAATTTGTCAAATAAGCAGAAAGATGACTTACCAGTGTAAATAAGAATATATTATACTTACATGATAGAGAAACTTAAGGTAGTGACAGTTACATGTCAGTATTGGTAACATAAATTTTATACACATATCAAGTTATACAATTTTGGTGTTAGTTTGAACCACTACATTACTCCTGTTCAGGGTTCTGTTATTTCCCTTGGTAAGTATGTTTTATGAGGGTCACTCCAAAAGAAATGCACACTATTTTTGTAAAAATACAGTTTTCATTCTGCATGTGTGAAAGTTTACAGTGTGTAGATACATCCTTCCTGCTTGTTTTCAAACTTAGTTCAACCTGTTCCCGTGAGTGGTGCTGTCACAGAATGTCTTCAAGATGGTTGCTACATTTGACATTCATCAGAAGCAATGTCTGTCATAGAATTCTTGTGCTGTAAACATCCACAAGAGGTTGGAAAAGGTGTATGGAGATGCTGCTGTCGATCACAGGACAGTTAGTCAGTGGGCAAGAAGGTTACGTGATGAAAGCGGGCACGCAATATTGAGGATTGTCCTCGCAGTGGCAGGCCTCATACTGCACACACTCCAGACAGTGTGCAGAGAGTTAATGAATTGGTGACTGCTGACAGACACATCACAGTAAACGAATTGTCACGCTACATTAGGATAGGGGAAGGAAGTGTTTGTAGAATACTGAAAGCGTTGGCGTTAAAAACAGGTTTGTGCCAGGTGGGTTCCCAGAATGTTGATAGTGGCTCACAAAGAAACAAGAAAAACGGTATGCAGCAAACTTTTGGAACAGTACGAGAATGGTGGAGATGAATTTCTTGGAAGAATTGTGACAGGTGATGAAACATGGTGCCATCATTTTTCACCAGAGACGAAGAGGCAATCAATGGAGTGGCATAATGCAAATTCACCCAAGAAAAAAAAAAAATTCAAAACCGCACCTTGTGCTCGAAAAGTTATGGCTATGGTGTTTTTCGATTCCGAAGGGCTCTTGCTTGTGGACATCATGCCAAGTGGAACCACCATAAATTCTGATGCATATGTGACGACACTGAGGAAACTTCAAGCTTCACTGAATTGTGTTCCACCACATTGGGAAAAGCAGGATGTTTTGCTGTTGCACAACAATGCACGGCCACACGTCAGTCAAAAAAACCATGGAAGCGATCACAAAAGATAACACTGAAACACCTACCTTACATTCCTGACTTGGATCCATGTGACTATCATCCCTTTGGGAAACTGAAAGACTCTCTTCATGGAACAAGGTTTGAAGATGATGACTCCCTTGTGAACGCTCCTAAACAGTGGCTCCAACAGGTTGGTCCAGAATTTTACTGTGCTGGTAAACAGGCACTGGTTCCAAGATGGCATAAGGCAGTTGAGAGGGATGGAAATTTTTTGGAGAAAAGAAAATATTGTTCCTAAAGGATGTATCTACACACTGTAAAACTTTCAAACATTTAGAATAAAAGATGGATTTTTTAAAAAATAGTGTGCATTTCTTTTGGAGTGACCCTTGTGTGTCTCACTATCTTTATTACAAAGGGAAATTGAACTGTAATCTCAGTAAGCATTAGGTACACTAAGCCTTGCATTATATGTTGCTGACACTGCTGCACATCTGAATTCTGCTTTGACAAGTTGTTATTTACATCTCTTCAAATTGCACGTTAGATGTAACATGCAGCAACATTCCTGTTGTGAGGCCCAACTGGAGAGTATCGTTCACTTCTCTTACTACAAATTTCAACAGTGTCATAATCTGCAAATAAATAATTTTTTCTTTAAAGATATTTCTACTAACATGAAGTCCTCACTAAACCTTGTTTTCAAATTTAGTGGTGCCTCTGTAGCATCTGTACAGAACTTCTCTACTACTCAGCAGTCAAAATGACACCCTGAAGTTAACTAACATTTAAACTGCAAAATGCCTGGCTATTTTTAATTGTTTGTTTTAATTTTGTCATCTTACATTTCAGTTTCTTCTAGAAAAGGGAACACAGGCTTATTTGTAACTCTCTGTATAACTATAAGTTTTTCCTTCATTGTGTGTCTCAGTTGAATTCTTTAACTTGTCTCCCCCTCAGTTTCTTATTTTCAGCCTTGCATTTTGTTTTCAATATCCTACATTGTTTCAATAAACACTATGTATTTACAATTATTTTTTCTTAATCATTTCATAGTTCTGCAACTGTCACAGTTCATGGTTGCTCTTGCCTGGCATTCTGAAGAAAAAAAAAGACAAGCTACTAAATTGATAGTGTGTGAAACAAATAATGAGGTTAATAAATTATGTGTCAGAATGATTAGGAAAATGGACTTACATTCAAGAGGTAATAAGTTCAAATTGCAGTGCCATCATCATGATTTAGATATTATGTTGTTTCCCAAACCTTTCAAATGAATACTAGGAGGATGCTAGCAACAAAGTCATGCATAATTCTTTAAGTGAGGTAGTGTTGCACAATGAACACAATGAATAATTTGTATTTAGTAGGATATTAACCCTAACAAAAAATGTTAGTTATGTGAAGAAAGAGAAAAAATTAATATTAGTACAAATTCAATGTGTAAGAAAAATTGTTTTTATTTGTTTCTTGAAGCCTAAGACATTGAAAATATAGTAGATTTCCTGTGTGGGAAACAGTATGAAATCAATGACCTAGCAGAAACTGTTGATATGTTTTTATGACAACGGTTTGCTAGTTTCGATTGCATTGACACCACACAGGAAGTTGGCACTTGAAACTGTTCTTCACTAATTATTTTGAAAAAGAAAGAGTGATAATGGTTGTTTTACAGATAGTTTTGCTTGGAGAATGTAACAATTAATCTCTCAGGCAGCTGACTGCAAATTTTCCTCTTTTGAAGTTACTTATATAATCTGAAGGCATGATAATCTGTTGCTTTATGAAATGAACTTCAGAATATTTGGACCAGATTTGTATCATATTTAGTACACAAGCCAAGAGAAGATAATATATGAAGCAGAGAGCTTCCATACATAGGTAATTAGATATAATTTTTGTGGAATATTTTATGAAAGAATTTAAATATTATGAAGCTGCTTTTTTAGTTAAAGAAATTCCTACTTGATGCTGACGAGGAACACTGTTTATTTCTTGTACCGTGCACTAATGTGTAATGAAGATTATGTAAGGTACGAGTTACATTATGACATATGAAGTTACTGTGTGAACGTATACGAAAGATGTTAAGATACTTGCATCTGTGTATCACAATTCAGTACAAAATAAAATATAAATAATATGAACCTTCTGTCAGTATCTATGTCAGGAGAGGAGCATAGCAGAAATGCCTAAGAGCAGGGCAGGTGACTACAAAAATTTAAAATCTCACTTTAATCTCAAGCATTTTTTTAATTTTGTAAATTTTTTTTATTAGAATTGTGACACTGTCCTGCTGTTTCCATCATGGCACTGAGCGGAAGTGGTTATCACACTGAACTTGCATTTGGGAGGACAGCAGTTCAAATCACCATTGAGTCATCCAGATTTAGGTTCTACATAATTTCCTTAAGACACTTCAGGCAAAAGCGGGGATGGTTCCTTTGAAATGGCATGGCTGGTTTCCTTTCCCATCGTTCCATAATCTGAGCTTGTGCTCTGTCTCTGATGACTCCATTGTTGACAGGATGTTGAACACTGGTCTTCCGTCCTTTTTATCCATCTTCATATAATGGTGCAAGCTAAGTCATATCATATTACTTCTCCCTATGGCAGATTAGCAGCAAAACAGAGCACAACATATTTACGCAGTTCCAGTAACCACACACACAATATGTCACTAATCATCATTACCCTGTTTCACACTGATACTGTAGTTAACTGCCCATTATGAATTCTGCTAACTATCCCCATTATGCTGACTCATCTTGACAAGATCTACCATTCCCAAACAAACAGCATTTGACACTGTCAACTCAAAATTCATCTTTGTTATTCAAAGATTACTTCTATTCGTAGCTTCCTCAACCACTCTCAGAATTGATCATCACTGATAACTAGACATGTAAATAACATTAAAAATCCCATAAATCCATAACATATGAAGATACTAAAACCTCACAGGATAAAGATGGGAAATCCAAGAACATTAACATTTTCAGGTTTGGAAGAACACCAGTACTTTGTTGCAGTATTTTGAAGCATGTATAAGTTAACAGACTCTGCTTCTTGCAATGTTGCTACTGTATTATACTTCATTGCTATTATATTTTCTCATGTTTATCCCTTAGTGTCTTAATGAAACACTTCAACTTTTTATGTGAAATATAAATGATACACCTAGTCAGGGCATTTAAAAAATATTCTTATATTTTTTTTTAAATTAATTTACCATAGAAGTTCTCATTTGCAACAAAAAAATCCAGCACAAACTTTCTTTAACAGGGCACGACTGAAAGATATAATTGTATTTCTGGGTGAATATGACACACAGAACACTGGTCAGTACATGGAACCCCTTCCAGAAGAAACATTCAGAGTCATAAAGAAAATAATTCACCCAAATTTCCAATTCAGGATTACACAGCCTGACAGGTGAGTTTTGCTTTGGAAGATTATCCTAATGTAGAATAACTAATGTTTTCTGGCATAGACATTATAAATTATGTGGTCTAAACATACAAATTTTACCTATTTTTTACAAAAATGGGAAGTGATTGGTAATGAGATGTTACTTCATTTATGTCATAAATGTGATATATAAAACACCCAGGAAAAGTAAGTTTCAATAACTGTGGAGTCATACTAATGTAATATGTATTTTGTAAAATCACTGGGAAATCGTAAGCTCATACAAATGATATATAATAAAGCCCACTTCACCATAAATATGCTCATGCATGTAAAGTACATATTCCATTGTTGTTTCAGGTTTGACTTGGCTCTACTTAGATTATCACGGCCAGTCTTCTACCGAGAAAACATTTTACCTATATGCCTTCCTAAGCATAATGAAGCATTTATGGGACACACAGGTGTTGTTGCTGGATGGGGAAAAACTGACACAACATATGGTAAGAAGAATGTTTAGTAATCTGAACAGCTAGTATTTACAACAGTATTTTTCCCTTTTAGCTGAAAGTTATGTTACTGACTGTAGTTATCTTCAAATAATAATTTGTTACTGCAACTACACTTCCCACATTTAGTTGATATTCACCAAGAATGAGCCCTTGTTTGAATGGTACTCATTGACTTATTTTTTTACTGGTATTGTTTCTGGGTAACTTATAGTTCAGTCACCCAGCACACTTAGAACACCAATTTTTTTTCAAGATGATAAAAACTATTCCTCAATAGAAAACTATAAATTTCTGTAAGAAGCTCTCTGTTAATCTATACAGATGCAGATGGGTATTATACAACATTGTCCATTTATTCTATCTACATTTATGAAAATAAAGTGATAATCATTCAGTGACTTTGGTCAGTGCACAACACAAGTTCATGCAATTTGATTTGTTGCACATCATTTCTAAAATCTTTGTCTAGTTTCTTACAGTATATAACTTCACTTTGTGACTGAATCTACTTTCTACATCATCACTTTATCAGGTTTTACTTTTATTTCTGAGGTGTGATGCCTCAGATACGGAGCTCGATCTGTGTGCCACTCTAACAAGCTTCTGAAATGCTTGCTTAACTCCACCTTCTTAGGAAAATGAATCAATGCTATAAATTAAAAGTAAGAATTTTTGGTTAAAGAATGTGTATCATGTAGAGCACTTGATTCCCCTCAGAGCATGATCAGCCATTGTCAAGAAAAATTTCACTTTGCCAGTCACTTTAGGAAAATACTGTATTTGTGTTTTGTAGACATCACACAACTCCATGAGCAGAACTATGTGGCTATTGAATTAATGTTGCAGATGATTGCATGTGTCCACTTATTTGAAAGCTCATTGGAAATAGATGAGACATGCAAGATGTCCATAATTAAAGTTCCAATTTCAAAATGCTGTCGAAAGAACACCATTGCTGAAAATGACAAAGAAACATTTAACAAAAATTTTATGAACAGATGATGGTGTAAGCATCTTAACATAAATGGAATTGGCTACAAATGGCAACTGAATCACAGTGTGCTGGCTCTGGTTTGAGTTGCACATTACACTATCCATACTGTTCAATGTGCATGACTGCCCAAGTTTGACAGTCAACAGTTGCGGCATTGTTGGTTAGGTAAGCCCATCCACCATGGCAAGATTGTACCACATCAGATGAAAAAATTTGTTTTTAATCACCCAGGGCACAAAAATGGCATAAAAAGCAAAATAGCATTGGTTTATAATTGTCCTGGGGCCAAAAATCATATAAAAAGCAAAATGACATTTGTTTTTAACTGTCCTGGGAACAAAAACTGCATAACAAGCAAAACAACACTGGTTTGTAATTGTCATCAGACTGTAGACACAAGACTAGTGTAAGACATGTTCAGTATTCTGTCCACCATTTTCTACCACAAGTTGAAATCAAGAAACAGCTTGTTCCACACCAGATCGGGATGTCTGGAGGGTCATGTTCAGAATTTGTGGCCTTCAATTCAACTATGTTCATAACTGGAGCACTGAACACATCTTTCAGATGCCTCATAGCCAAAATTCACATGGATTAAGATCAGGTGATCTGAATGGCCAGGCTGTAGGGAAATGATGGTTGATAATTCTAGCATATCTGAAATGCCTCTTCATTGGTTGTGCAAGGTGTGGAGGGGCACCACTTTGCATAAAAATGTTCCTACCCACACATCAATGCTAATGAAGGGCTGGAATGATGTTGGTGTCTAAAAGAATCTCACAGAATTTACCAGTGATGGTATAAGTAGTAGGACCCACAGGACTTATCTCCTTGAAAAAATATTGCCCTATGATAATCGATGCCATTAAACTGCACCGCAGAGTCACCTTTATGGAATAAAGTGGTACCATGTGACGAAGCAAGCTGGGATGATTTTAATTCCCCTCTTGTTTTGCCATCTGCCTCCTTAAATTCATTTTGTTACTTTTAACTATTTGCCATTAGCATACATGAATATAATCTGCATTTTCATAAAAGAGAAAGATTGGCCCTCAGTTTTAATTGAATATAACACCAGATCTAATTTTGTGTTTAGTTTTATGTAAGTAATTGATTTTCCTAACTTATTTCGACTGTTCCTAGTTAGTATCTTTCATTATAGGGTGAAATCAGTAATTGTTTCATAACTTAAATTCTATTTTTGACATATAAACAAATATAAATTCTGCACTGATTATAAATGTTTGGAAGACGAAATAGATGATAATGTACATATTTGGCTATATTCAAAAACATATTAGCAAAGCCAGCCCTTAATTAATTCCAAAGTAAATAACAGTTTTGTCCAAAGTATTATTTGTGTACCTATATTTGTTAATTTTATGATTTAAACAAATAATTTGGCTTAACCCTTGTAGTAGAAGAAACTGTTAAAAAGACGCAATCTGTCGATGTATTCAGTTAATTTAATGAGTTAAGTTTTAATTGTAATTTCTGTAAATTTAACTTCGAACAATGTGTAATTTCAGTACTGATTATTGTGATGATATATAAGCACGAATTTTGGTCAGAAGGCAGTCAGTACACAGCTGAGTTTCAGAGAAGAAACCTGTGTTGGTTATAACAACAACAATGCTTCAAATTAACTGTGGAATAAGTGTTAAACAATTAGGCTTTGTGTAAAAACAGTGACAATGTCTGCTCCATACATACCTGATTGTTCTCCAAGAACTGTGAATTTTTTGGTTAGGTTTTATTGCTTGTAGATGTTCAACAAGAAACTATTGTAGCAGTATGTGGAGTTTCACCTGAAAACTATTAATGAGACTTGTCAAAGATTAAACAATAGTGCACTCACCATATAACTGTGTATTATTGGGGGGGGGGGGGGGGGGTTGTGAACAGTGAAATTAAAGTACTGTAAAACATAACTGTGCATCTGTCGGCTTCATAATTTTCAGTAGTCAATGTCGCGATCCACAACCCATTTTTTCAGCCAGTGTAGCAACACAGTATAATGACACCGAGAACAATCAACGATCAATGAAATAATAAAAGTAGATGGAACTGCCACAACCAGTTGATGTGCATGTAGATTTTCTGTTGCCCATGTTCTGGAATTCTGCATATTGGCATATCCTTAGAGATGTAAATGAGCTTCACCTGTTCACAGAATGTTCCATGGTGATACATTGTGGACTTCCATGCAAGCAAGAAATTACAGAGTGGAGATTTGTCTTGTTGGTAGATCAACAGGAAGCAACTCCTGAACATAGGTGATTTTGTATGGATAGCAATGCAGGATATTTTGTATGATTTTCCATGCTCACAGGCATGTCAAATATTTGGGCAATTCGCCTTGCACTGCATGTTTGCACAGCACTGCTTGACCCCTGCAATGTTATGATTAGATTGTTGACAGACATTGAATCAACTGCTTTCCTTCCTCTGCCATATTTCACCTCAAAAGAACCTGTCTGTTCAAATTTTGAAATAGGTTTCTCCATACCCTTAGCAGACATCAGACCAATGCCTTTTTTCATACCCATGAGCATCCAGAACTTCTGCAGGGTGCTGGTGCACAGACATTGTTCTTGAAAAGAGCTTTACCAGCAGTTCTCAATCCTTCATGGAGATGGTCATGTTGGGTTTCTCAGATCCAAACTGAGGAACAGCCATGTGCAGTGCATCTATTGGTATGCATATTCTGACACTTACAGTGCCATCTGTTAATCAAATTTTTGTTTACACCATTACAAGATTGTTTAGTGTGGTGTAACAATCTATGTGGACCTGGATGTAATGGTTCTGACAGAGTGATTATTGTATTTGTTTTTGGCACATAGCATGCAAGTATAGGGAAGCTCAATGGCACATCAAATACATTTAGGTGACATTTCACATGGCTTGACAACTGACAGATTAAATTCTGATCAGTCAGCATTACATAAGCTGAGAGTTTGATGACAGTGGTAATGTCATTTCTAGGTTTTTAGGAACATTCAGGGAGGGAGGAAATGTTCAAAAGTAGTACAGCAAAGTCAGTCATGAACTAGAACAAGTGTATTGTCTTAATCACCCATTTCCATCCAGTCAGTACAGTACAAGTACTGGTCTGAGGCCTTGTAGGTCATACATGGTCAGTTTTTGATACACCTTTTATTTGAATCATTGGGTCACATATCATTGTGTTGCAAATGCATCTTCTACAGCACACATTTTTGTCAGTCTCATGTTCTTTCATGAATCTTGCAGATCCTTTAACATACAGACAGGATTGAAAATGTAACCTTGATGTTATTTCTCAATGAATAGTATTAATACTGATAATTACATACACTGAAGCACCAGAGAAACTGGTACATACATACATATTCAAATACAGAGATATGCTAACAGGGAGAATATGGCTCTGTGGTTGGTAATGTGTATATAAGACAACAAGTATCTCGTGCAGTTGTCAGATTGGTTACTGCTGCTAAAATGGCAGGTTATCAAGATTTAAATGAGTTTGAATGTGGTGTTATAGCTGGTGCACGGGTGATGGGAGACAGCATCTCTGAGGTAGTAATGAAGTAGGGATTTTCCTGTACGACCATTTTACGAGTGTACCATGAATATCAGGAATCTGGTAAAACATCAAACCTCCAACATCGTTGTGGCCATAAAAAGATCCTGAAAAAATGGGATCAACAATGACTGAAGAGAATAGTTCAAGGTGACAGAAGAGCAACCTTCCTCAAAATGCTGCAGATTTCCATGCTTTGCCATCAACAATTGCAGCATGTGAATCATTCAACGAAACATCACCGATATGGCCTTTTGGAGCTGAAGGTCCACTAGCGTACCCTTGATGACTGCACAACACAAAGCTTTACACAACTCCTGGGCCCGTAAACACTGACATTGGACTGTTGAAGACTGAAAACATGTTGCCTGGTCAGACAAGTCTTGTTTCTAATTGTATCGAGCGGATGGACAGGTATTGGTATGGAGACAACCTCATGAATCTATGGACCCTGCATGTCAACAGGGGACTGTTCAAGCTGGTGGAGGCTCTGTGATGGTGTGGTGTATATGCAGTTGGAGTCATATGGGACCCCTGATATGTCTAGATATGACTCTGGGAGGTGACACATACGTAAGCATCCTATCCCAGCAGGATGATGCGACACCTCACACATCCATAATTGCTGCAGAGTGGCTCCAGGAACACCCTTCTGAGTTTATACACTTTCACTGACCACCAGACTCCCCAGACATGACCATTATTGAGCATATCTGGAATGGCTTGCAACATGCTGTTCAGAAGAGATCTCCATCCCCTCGTTCTCTTAGGGATTTATGGACAACCCTGCAGGATTCATGGTGTCGCTTCCCTCTAGCACTACTTCAGACTTTATTCAAGTGCATGCCATGTAGTGTTGTGGCACTTCTGCATGCTCATGGGGGCACTACATGGTATTTTTTTTTCCTTTATTAAAACAACCATATATGTACATAAGCACAAAAACAAAATAATGAAGTGCTGGAACTGTTTCAACACGAATTGTATCCTACAATAGACTGAAGAACACATTTCAATATAGTGCCATTTGTAAGCTTACAAAATAGAACAAAAATAGTAAACTGACAATAGCCTCTTCAGTCCAGACAGAGACATAGAACCAAAATGCAAACATATATATAATTGACTGTCTTAACTAGAATGACAGTTCTGTCATTTGATTCATAACCGTCCAAACTCAAAGCCATTTGGAGCATACAAACGGATAACAAGAGATGCACAGGAACATAAATTAATGAAAACGTCATAATGAAGTTAATAACACCATTGAGAAGTCTGGAGCAGTCCTAGGAACAGGTGTAACCCCTTATTCGTTGTGTATTTTGTTCGCTACATAGTCTTGCATGTGATTTGTGTCCTTACCAGCATTGAGAATTACCCTATGCCTTGTTTTTCAAAAATTATGTCTAACATGTTAGCAAACATGTTCCTGAAATTTGGGTAACGTTTCATCTTCCAGCATGCCGTTCTCATGTAAGCCTCAAAACTAATGAGATTATCTTCACTATTGTGGATGATGATATATGTCACAAACTGTCCTAATAGCCACATCACGGTGTTGTTCTTGGTAGCGGGAAAATGTTCTGTGTCCGGCCAGAGCAGGATGTCGGTGCAGTGGCTGGCTGGGCTGCTGCGGGTAGTCAGGCCCAGCCCCTGCTGCACCCATTTCCAGTTAATGAGATGACCGCCACAAGTGAAGCAATGGCGTAAGGTTTCGACCAGACCACAGCGGACGCATTTATCACTGTCACTTAAACCGATTATATGCAACCTTTCATTAGTGGGTACAACATTGTTTACCACTTTATACCATGTGGACGCCACTTCAGCAGTGTGGACAGTTAAACTTATGTTGTCCCAAACTGCCTTCCAATGAACACTCGGGTATTTAAGTTCAATGGGATTCTGGACTATTGGAGATGTCCATCTTTTTAATAACAGGTGCTTCGTCGGTAAATCCTGCGTGAAATAATGTCCATCAATATAGCTTACTTCAAGAAAAAACTGCTTGACATGTCATAGTTTGTAATGTATTTCACCTACATCAATGGGTGGGTGCATATCGGTAGGTTGTAAGGTTCGGAAGAGCCAACTGGTTACGCTGAGAGGTTCCTTGTCCAACAAATGGGTGATTCGTTTAATATATAACGCAGTACACTTTCGGTTAATGTCAGGCATGTTGAGTCTGGAAGACGTCAGCGTGGTGTATTTCACTTTGAACAGATGCCCTAGCCAGATAAATCTATTAGAGAGTTTCATCACGTGTTTGGCCTGCATCTTGGGGACTGGAAATAGTTGGGCCATATAGTATGCTTTACTGAATATATAACTGCTGAGGAGTCGTATGCATTGGAGAATGTTAACAAACTGCCAATTGTTTTCATAGATGGCACCTTGCATTTTATTGGTGACCTGCTTCCAATTTTTTGCATTCATTTTTAGCGAGCATTTGTCGATAATCATCCCCAGAGTGGTGTGGGCTTCGACACGCTTCGCCTAAGGTATAATAACTGCATCTAATCCTCGAATGTTGACAAAGGTGCATTTACCGGCATTGATTTTAGCACCAGAAGCACGACAGTACTCGTCTACCATGGTGGTATTAGGCAGATGTACCAGTTTCTTTGGCTCTTCAGTGTAAGAACAGGTGGTAGTTATGAAGACTGAAAATTCAGATTAATTGTACTTGAATGGTCTGTCCATCAGATGTTTTAGTAGTTTAGTTCTTTTTTTTTTGCATGTTCTGTGGAGCATATTTGTGGCAACTTGTATGATATGGAATGTGTCATTGGTGCACCCAATAATATACATCTTCTCTGCAAAAATGGGGCTACAAGCTGGCCATTTACAAAATTGGAATGTTTTGTTTTAATGTTAACTTACAACCAAATTTGAAAAATGTAACCCAACCCCATACACACTATCTACTCAGAAATTCATATATGGAATAGAATGAGTTATCAAGTGCAAATGATATTCAGTTTAATCATAGGCGGCAGGCTTTCACAGCCAGTATTTGTATTATTGCTGATATTTGTTTTATGGGCATTAGGCCTAGGTCTAAGGCATAGTTCCCTGCCTAATATTTCATCTTCCAGTGCTAGAGATGTACTACTTTCTGAGCCATTAAAGCCTCTGATGATGTCTCCAGCATTGTAAGACAAAAACTTAATTAGAGAATTATGCCTTGGACCATGGCCTAATCATAATACAAATATCAGCAATAATGATTGGATTTTGTTTTTGAAACTTTCGTTATACGCCAACACATTTAATTTGCAAGGAAGGTAGTCAAATATTTATATGGCTGCATACTTTGCTCCTTTCTGTGCAAGAGTAACATTAAGTTGTGATTAGTGAAGGCTGTTCTTGTTGTTAGTGTATATTTATGGGTGCTACAATGATTTTCAAATAATGCCTGATTCTTCAAAACAAATATCATGAAAGAGTAAATGCACTTTGATGCTGTTTTTAGTGTGCCTATCTTTTAAACGGTTATCTTCCTGATGTTCAAGGATAGACATTAAACAATATTTTTACACCATGTTTCTTTGCTGGGAATATTACAAGTCTATATCTGGAATTTAGCCAGAAAATTGTTTCATACTACCTCAAAGAATGAAAGTATCCAAAGTAGGCTTATTTTTGTGATGCTTTTATCACCAGAATTAAAAATAATAAACAGGAAAATATTGCTGAACTCTAGCATTTGACAAAATCTGTAAGACATAATTTCCAACTCATGTTCCAATCAGTCTTCACACCCAGAAATGTTCAACGATCAGTTTTACATGTTTCCTTTCCTAATTGTTCTATTGCTATTGATGATGATATGACTGGTGCTGTGTAGACCTGAATGAATTGTGTTTTTCTATGTTAAGTGGTACCAGGAACAGATCAATAATACTTTTGAATATTTCACTTATTGTTCATTCTGTTGTTGCTGCTCTGTTGGCTTTTATTATTGCACTTGCACAATCAGTAAAATGCAGAGTCATTTGCATATAGTGTAGAGGTGGCGGGTGATGAGTGAATTGCCTGCTGGCAGGTCAAGATGGAATGCTGTTTCCCACCTGAATGTGGGTTGTGGAGGTAGTGGAGATTGGAATTGTATGGCAGACCATCAATAAAACAACTCTAGGTTCAAAAGTCTTTTATTCATGTCAATTAGGGAGATGTAATTGTAGCAGGAGAGAAGGTTGTTGTTTTCTATGACATGGTAGGCCATGGTCACATGGTATGCTGGTGTCAGCAGTTGCTCACCAGGCCAGCACTTGCTGGTGGCAGTGGCTGCTAGCATATCATACACTTCAGGTTATTACTGAACACAATGATCATCTGAGAGTGAGGATCTAAATTGAGTGGTCTATATATAAACCAAACTGGCTAGTGTTTTCCACCATGGCAGAACTTCAGTCTGGAAATCATAACAGGCTGGAGCCCTACCACTGTTGTAGAGTGTCCCAACTTTGGCTTTCAGATGTTCTACACCACCAGCATGCTGACCAAGTGTTCTTGCATTCTGAATATGTCTCTTACTTCAGAGCACCTTTCTTTTGTGCTGACAGGCACTTCTCCCCCTGTGACATTGATCTGCTGAATTGACACTGGGCAGTCCATTACACCAGACTAGGTCATGGTGCAACAATAACAAGAACATGAGCTATCCTAGAATTGATCTCTGTGGAAAACCAGTAGTAATTTGTCTCCATTCAGAAGTATATTCATTGCATGGGCTGCATGAGCTATCTAACATGCTCCTTATCTTCCTATGAGTTAAATGTGAAATGAACCACATACTCATAATACCTCAAAAATCATGAACTGCGAAAGAACACTGTGATTTGCACAGGCACATGCCTTTAACAGATTACAAAAAATTCCAGTAGGAGAGATCTTGTCATTAAGATATTTTAAAACATTGTCAGTGAAATGGTAGATTACGTGTTCAGTGAACTGGCCCTTCTGGAATCCAAATTGTGACTGACCCAGAATCTGCAGATGTGCTCAGTCATTCTTAAACACATTACCTTTTTCGAAACTTTTGAGAAGATAGCTGATAGTGCAACAAGTTGGTATTTATTAATAATGTCCTGCTATCTATCGTGCAAAGGGGTATAAGACATGGCACACTTTAGTCTGTCTAGAAAGATATCTTTTAAAGCGATGCATTAAATATATTGTTGAGTACAGAAACTACATCAAAGCTATTAATATTTTGCTTGAAATGTTACCAACTCCATGACAGTTTTTGCTTGACTTAATTATGTTGCTGATTTCAGTGAAAAAAGTTGGAGCGATCTCAAATTAACTGAACGCTAGAGGCACTACTTGTCACATATTTGCTTTTTCTTTTCAGCTGGTTGTACCACATTTGCTTTTAAGAGACTTAATTATTTTGCTGACTCCAGTGGAAAAAGTTGGAGCAATCTCAAATTAACTGAATGATTGTGGCACTGGTTGTCACACATGTTGCAGTTCTTTTCCTTTTAAGCTGACTGCACTGAGTTTCTCAGTTACATTTAGAAAGTAATTGTTAAAGATACTTGCTACATGTTTGAAAGCATGGACCATTTGGTCATTATATTTAATTACAAGATTGCCATGGTCCCTAATAGAGTTTTCCCATTTTCCTCCTAACTACAGTCCATATTGCTTTGATTTTGTGTTAAGAATTATTAATCTCTGACATGACATTAAAGCTTTTATGATTTAAAAAAAAATCTTTCTCCATATACAACAATACCTACTGTAATATGAAAGCAGTTGCACGTCTTTGCTTATTATGATCATTAAGTATGGTTCTTTCTTTCTGCTACACGATGCTTTAAAATGCTTTTTGTTATTGACAGTTTCTTTGATACGCTACTGCTGCCATCTTTTAGTTTTTGTTGGGAAACAGTCAATTAAAACAGAGAGGAATATATTACAAATGCTTTAAATTTAAAATTTACATTTGCTGTCTCATATCCCTCAGTGCTTTGCAGTTTTCTTCTATAGGTTTCTATTGAGACTTCAGTAACTATTCTAATGGTTTTCTCAGTTAACACACATTTTATAGCTGTCATATTGTCAGTTATGGCTAAATGGTCATCATAATCTAACAACCTATTTAAAACTGGATGAACACTAACATTGTCGATTGTATCCCCATATAGACTGTCTCATCAAAAATGTCTGGACACACTTATGTAATGCAGAATTGACCACTAGACTTGCCACTGTAAAAGAAGGTAGGGGGCATTGTGTTGTCAGTAGAGAAGATGTAACAGCAGAATGGGTTACTTAGGAAAGCTGAGTGACTTTGGACAGGGAAGTCAATGGATGTTACCTGAGCAACAAATTCATCGGTGATATTTCAACCTTTCTAAATCAGCCCAAGTGAGACGTTGCTGATGTGGCTGTGAAGTGGAAACATGCAGCAACCAACACAGCTAAACCAAGGCTAGGCAAGCCTCATGCAGTTAGAGACAAGGACTGTTGAGCATTGCGGAGGGTAGTCCCAAAAAATTACATGAAATCAGTGGAAGCCATCACTCACGAGTTTCAAAGTGCTACAAGCAGTCCAGCTAGGACAATTACTGTACATAGGGAGATAAAAAAGATGGGTTACAGTGGTCAAGCACCTCCTCATATGCTTCACATTTCTGTAGTAAGTGATAAGTGATGCATGAAGTAGTGTACAGAGAGACTTCACCGGACAGTGGATGACTGGAAATTAGCTGATTTGAACTGATGGTCTGATCAAAGAGTTTGGAGTTTGTGAATCCCTGGAGAATTTTGCCTGCCCTCATGAGTAGTGCCAACAGTTAATTAGGGAGGCAGTGATCTTACAGTATGCAGGATGTTTTTTGTGGTTAGATTGTGGTCCCCTTACTGCACTTACAAAAACTCTAAATGTGGAAGAATGTGATCACAATACAGCAATGTGTACTGTGTACAGCAGAGGAATGATTGGGAGACACTGATTGTTTCTATCAGCATGACAGTACACCCTATCATATGGCAGCATCTGTGAAACAATGGTCTGTGCACAATAATATTCCGTAAGTGCACTGGGCTGTTCAGAATCCCAATCTGAACCCAATGAAATATCTTTGGGATGAGTTACAATGTTGACTTCACTACAGACCCCAGTGCCCAACATAACCAATAACCACTGTCTTTGGTTTCAGTTCTTGAGGAAGAATGGGCTCCCATTCCTCCACAGACATTCAGACACCTCATTGAAAGTGTTCCCAGCAGGGTTCAAGCCGTAATAAATGTGAGGGGCTGACACACCCCATATTAATATTGGATAATGGATGTCTTTATAGTTTTGATGAGATAAGGTACATAACACTTAACTGCCATCACTTATGCCCACATTAGAGGGCCACATGGTCACCTGGTACTGGTTTTACACCATCTGCAGCACTCCAGCTAGCACAATGGCTGTGATTTAAAAAAAATGGAGTACAATAGCCAAGCAGCTCCTCATATGCACACATTTCTGTGGTCAGTGCTAAATTATGCTTGAGGTGGTGTAAAGAGTGACACTGTACATGAGTGATGAATCAGACTGTACCATGTTACAGACGAATGGAAGGGTTTGAGTTTGGTGAATGCCTGGAGAACATTACCTACCACCACATGTGGTATTAACAATGAAATACAGAGGAGGCGGTGTTATTTTATGGGGCTGTTTTTTGTGATGATAGTGTGGTCCCCTTGTTGGGCTTAAGAAAATGCTAAATGCAGAAGGATATAAACACATTTTACAGTACTGAGTAAAGTAGAGGAAGAGTTCTGAGACAATGATTCTATGTCTCATCATGACACTGTACCCTGTTATAAAACAGGATCTATGAGGCAATTATTTGTGGAAAATAACATTTCTGAAATGGACTGGACTGCCCATAGTCCCAACCTGAAGCTAATGAAGGTGAGTCAGAACATCAACTACACTCCAGAACCTAATGCTAGACACAACTATATTCTCCAGTTTCAGTTCTTGAGGAAGGCTGGGCTGTCTTCTCCGCAGACATTCAGACACCTCATGGAAAATCAAGCCATCATAAAGTTGGAAGGTGGAAATACCTTATATTAATGTCCATTAATAGGTGTTAGAATACTTTTGATCAGATAGTGTGCAAAAATGTTGTTAACAATGAATAATTTAAAATAATACAATTAAAATATAATTTTTACAGTTTTCTCACTTGTATTTCTAAAAAATGGAGTAAAAGTAGGCACAGAAATTTAAACATCAGCTGAAGGTATTAGACAATCATCTTCTTCTAGTAATCATGGTAAGACAGAATTTAAATTATATGGAGTACTGTTTTCACATTCTCTTCATTGAAATAGGCTGTAAGAAATGGTTGGATAGTTCAGTTGGTAGGAGCATTGTCCACAAAAGGCAAGGTTCTGGGTTCAAATTCCCTTTTGGGTCAAATATTTATTCTGTTGGGAAGTTTCAATACAAAGTGTACACTTTGTTGCAGAAGCTTATTAGCATTCTTATTTCATCAAAACTGGGCATATGCTCTTGTTGTGGCCTTGTGTTTTGCAGTTACTGATGTGTTTATCTGATCTAAGTGTATATTCTGTATATATCTGATGTAGCAATGTCAAATGTAAAGTGGAATTAATTTCTTATGCAGAATATGTTGAATATACTATGGTGTGGAGTGGTATTGGTGGATTTCAGAATATCTTTGGGCTTTGCAGTATGTTTCCTAAAAATCATGGTAGCTTGAATAATGAATGATCCTGCACGTGGAAGAAGAGCTACATACTGACCTCCTTGTAAGAAGTTTTAGTGCTCTTTCGTTTACAGGTTATATTTGATCAATCTTCGAACAGTAATTTCTCTGGAATATACTTTCACTTGATCCTTTCTACATCTACATCTACATCCACATCCACATACCTACTCTGTGAACAATTGTAAAATTCAGAGCAGAGGGTACTTACCATTGTATAATTTGTTAGGATATCTTCTCGTTTCAGCTGCATATGAAGCATGGGAAATATTTCTGCTTACAGGCCTCTGAGCATGCTCCAATAAGTCTTAATTTGTCTTCATGGCTCCCACAGGAGCAATACATTGGGGACAGGAATATCTCTAGAGAGTATATGTGGGGCTGCAGTATCAGGAATGGTGTCTGTTCTTTTGGACATGACTGAAACAACAGACACTGCACATATGGGAATAAGTCTAAGTTATTCACTTAACACTGGTTCTTGAAACTTTGTATGTAGGGTTTTGATGGATAATGGCATGTCTTCTGTTATTTGCCAATTCATGTTTTTAGGCATTTCTGTGACATACTCCTGTGAGCCAACAAAACTGTCACCATTCATGGCTCCCTTCTTTGTGTAGGCTTAATATCCCCCGTTAGACCTCTTTTATATGGGTTGCACACTGTTGAGCAGTATTCTAAGACAGGACAGACAAGTGATTTGTAAGCAGTCTCCTTTGTAGAATAACTGCAATATCCCAGGATCCTACCAATGAATGATATAGGCTGTGAGCTGCCTTACCTCCAATTAAGCCTATGTGATAATTACACTTGTGTATCTAAATTGCTGCCATCCAGGGTGGCCGAGTGGTTCTAGGCGCTACAGTCTGGAACCGCGCAACGCTACGGTCACAGGTTTGAATCCTGCCATGGGCATGGATGTGTGTGATGTCCTTAGGTTAGTTAGGTTTAAGTAGTTCTAAGTTCTAGGGGACTGATGACCTCAGAAGTTATGTCCCATAGTGTTCAGAGCCATTTATCTAAATTGCCAAAGTGGTGTACACTTCAGTGACGAACACAGTATTATACTCTGTGACAGACATAAAATTTTTTAGGTTTAGTTCTATTTGTGATCTGGAGTATTGGATGCTTTCATTCTTATCATTGGCATGTGAGGCCCATACCCTTTACTGGGCATGTACAGACTTCATACTTTCAGTATTAAAATAAGTTAATACAATTGAAAATTTTATCCTGGAATTATTGAAAGAAGGTAAAAGTAATGTATGAATTCATGGTCTTGCATTGATATGAATTAATAAAAATTTATTGAGCTTACAGCCATGTCAGGTGGTTAAAATCTCAATGAATGTTAAAGTAAAAGTAAATGTGGAAAACTCTTGTGCTGTTAGTGTTATGAGTGCTGTCTTTGTCAACCTTCCAGATCAAACATTAAAAATGTGCATAGCTTGAAGAAGCCACTATGTCATTAATGTCGTGTTTGCCTGGTGGTTTGCTTGTACTGAACTGAGTGATAACAACAGTTACAGGTTTGTAGTGGACACCACTTATGAGAAAAAGAGTCATAGTACATACAGAAGCATTTATCACTTCCACTTTTGTAAGTACTCAGTACAAAGCTCGAGGCACAAGTTTTCTACTAGCAGTACATGAAGGAAGCATGTCCCCACCCTTCTTATGCCCTTTTCTTACTGCACCACTCATCTTCCCATTGTAGAATGTGTGTTGGATACAGCTTGATTCCTCTACATCTTGTACTCCACTTTGTCCCAAATCAAGAAAACTTTACAATTGGTAGCTTAGCATCCAAATTATGTTGGTTATAAAGAAAGGAGAAATTGTCACTTAGATATGGTAGGGAACTGTATGCATGGCTGTAGCTGTAATTTTGAGCTGTTCGTAGAATGGCATAATGCTTTGTCTAACATTTCAACTTATAAATTGAATGAAGTAAGACTAACCAGAGATTTAAATATAAAATTTCTGAAGCGGCCTTATTTTAACATAATACTAAAGTAGTTCTGAAATGGAAATTGGAAAAATACACTATATACTAGTGGTATAAATTTTAAATTTGATGTATTCTGCGATGTAATCATAGGCTACTTCAAAAACTGTAGTTATAAAACATTAATCTGCAGCTCCTGCACCCCAGGTTACAAACTGTAACAGATTACTGTGTGGAAAGAAGAGCAAGGAATACTTTTGTTTGCTACTGATGATCACAGGCTTAAATCAAATTATGAACTGGTTCAGAAAATTCAAACAAAAGTCTTTAGATCATCAAAACATACTGTATATTACAAATGATCTCCTCTAGTGATGAGGCAACAAGATGATAACTATCTGGAACATAGTGTGGAATGAACAAGGGGTACAAAGATTTTTTTTAGAGCATAATGTCATGATCAAAGATAGAACCCAAATTATAAACATTTTCTAAAGTTTCTGAGAAAAATGTTCCAAACTAAGCCTGAATTTTTCAGTCTTATGAAAATCTCTAAAAAGTAAATATTTTTGTGCTTGTGAAGAAACCAGTAGCAAAATAATTCAATGTTGTTCAGATGAGCTATGTAGTAAACTAAGTTAAACGTGTAATGAATATTTACACTGTCGTATTTTCCTAGGCAGAATTCAATATGCTGTCAGCAAGCCATTTAATCTTCAGGCAGGCACACCTATTTATAAAGTGTGTCAATCACAAATAACATTGTGTTGTACCATTCTATTATTGTTTTATAATTACAGGCCTGTACTTAATCCTTCACTACAGCTTCAGCTAACACAATAGTAAGTTGCATTGTCATATGTCCAAATGAGCAGCAGTAATATAAAATAAACAGCAAGCTAGGTAGAAAAAAAATTACGATCTGTGCAAGAAAATGGTCCAGATTCTGAGCTAGCAGCACAATTCCTCAATGAGGCAGTTATCTACAACATAATTAGTAATGAAACAAATGGTTTCCAGGGATCTGGTACAACTGCACTGTTTAATGCTCTGATTGGGTCTTTACTGTGGGTAGGACTTCTATGGAGCAACAGAGTAATAGAGCCAAAGTTTGTTTTATTATTGTTTAATTAAATAGTGATTTAACTGATATAAGTTTATTTTATCATTGTTTACTTAAACTAACTGTGGTTTTGCTCATACATACCTTGGTAACATAAATACAGCTATTCCTACATGTGTACAAAGTGTGCAATACACCCACTCATGTTATGAAAAATGGCATACTTATCCAAGGGTTAACAAAAATAGAGTAAAATCCACATCTCTTTACTGCCAAAATTTTTAAAAATTTGCAAGTAGAGCAACAATAGAATTCACAAACATTCAGTACAGCAAGAAGTGTTCAGTAGCAAATATTTTTTATTTCAGAGAGCATTGGGTAAAGAACATGCTAAGTTTAGCGTCATGTACTAATATGAAGAAATCTGAAATTATAATCATTATGCCCTGTATGCATCACAGTATTATGTAAAAATGCAATTGCAGTGGGCCAGGCAACACAGTAGCACATACTCTGGAAGCCACCATATGGTGTGTGGTAGAGAGTACATTGTACCACTGATAGTCATTTTCTTTCATGTTTCACTCATAAATATAGCAAGAAAAAAATGGCTGTCTATATGCCTTTCTACAAGTCCTAATTCCTCTCAACTTCTCTTCATGGACCTTAAATGAAATGCATATTGATGGCAGTAGATTCATTCTGCAGTCAGCTTCAAATGCCAGTTCTCAAAATTTTTACAAAAATGTTCCTCAAAAGTAACATCATCTTCCCTCCAGGGATTCCCATCTGAATATCTGAAGCATCTTCATAATACTTGCATGTTGTTTGAATTTACTGGTAACAAGTCTAGTAGCCAGCCTCTGAATTGCTTCAATGTCTTCCTTTAATCTGACTTGGTGGGGTTGCTAAACACTTGAGCAGTACCCAAGAATGGGTTGCACCTGTGTCCTATATGTGGTCTCCCTTACAGATGAACTGCACTTTCCTAAAATTCACCCAATAAACAGAAGTCGACTGTTTGCATTCCCTACTACAATCATTACATGCTCATTCCATTTCATATCACTAGATATTTAATCAATGTGACTGAATCAAGCAGCACACTACTAATACTGTATCTGAAAATTATGGATTTGTTTTTGCTATTCATCTGCAGTTACTTACATTTTTTCTTTAATTACAACAAGCTGTCATTCATCACACCAACTAGAAGTTTTGTCTACATCATCTTGTATCCTCCAACAGTCACTTAATGATGATGCCTCCCTGTACACCACATCATCATCAACAAACAGCCACAGATTGCTGCCCACCCTGTCCACCTGATTATATATGTATATAGAGAATAATAGCGGTCGTACCACACTTTGCTGGTTCTCTCCTGATGATAGCCTTGTCTCTTATGAACACTCACCATCAAGGGCAGGTCAAGCCTTTCACATATCTGGAAACCTATTCTGTTTCCTCATACATTCATTAACACTCTATAATCAGACAGTGTGTCAAGTGCTTTTCAGGACTCTAGGAATCTGGAATCTGCCCATTGCCCTTCATCTGTAGTTCACAGGATATCATGTGAGAAAAGGGCAAGCTAAGTTTCTAAAACCGTGCTGATTTGTGGACAGAAGCTCTTCCATCTCAAAGAAATTTGTCATATTCAGACTGAGAATATGTTCAAGAACTCTACAGCAAACTGATATTAAGGATGTTGGTTTGCAATTTTGTGGGTCTGTTTTTTACCATTCTTACATACAGGACTCACCTGCTTTCTTCTAGTCACTTGGGACTTTGCACTGGGGGAGAGATTCAAGATAAATGCAAGATAAAGTAAGGAGCCAATGTCATATAGTAAATCTGAATTCGGATTACATCTGGACCTTGTGACTTATTTGTTTTCAACTCTTTTAGTTGTTTCACTATGCTGGGGATGCTTATTACTATGTTCTACATAAAAGACTATGTGTGATGGTTAAATGATGGTATGTCTGTATGATTCTCCTGTGTAAACAATTCCCTAAATGTGAAATTTAAAACTTCAGCTTTCCATTTGCTGTCTTCCATTGTTACACCAGACTGGGCAATGAATGACTGGATAAAAGCCTTTGACCTGTGGAGCAATTTTACATAGGATCAGTATTTTCTTGGGTTCTTAGCAAGATCTTTTGCTACAGGATGGCAATGCTAGTTGTAAGCTTCATGCACAATCCTTTTTATTGACTTGTGAGTCTCTACTAACTTTTTTTTCTGTAATTCTCTGACTAATGGTGCAACAGCCTTTGCTTTTTCAGCATTTTCTGAATTTTGTTGTTAAACCATGGTGCATCTTTTCCATCCTTAATCCATTTACTCGGTACATACTACTTCTCCAGAGCATAATATACCGGGTGATCAAAACGTCAGTATAGATTTGAAAACTGAATAAATCACGGAATAATGTAGATAGAGAGGTACAAATTGACACACATGCTTGGAATGACATGGGGTTTTATTACAACCAAAAAAATACAAATGTTCAAAAAATGTCCAACAGATGGCGCTTCATCTGATCAGAATAGCAATAATTAGCATAACAAAGTAAGACAAAGTAAAGATGATGTTCTTTACAGGAAATGCTCAATATTTCGACCATCATTCCTCAACAATAGCTGTAGTTGAGGAATAATGTTGTGAACAGCCCTGTAAAGCATGTCCGGAGTTATGGTGAGGCATTGGCATCAGATGTTGTCCTTCAGCATCCTTAGAGATGTCGGTCGATCACGATACACTTGCGTCTTGAGGTAACCTCAAAGCCAATAATCGCACGGACTGAGGTCTGGGGGCCTGGGAGGCCAAGCATGATGAAAGTGGCGGCTGAGCACATGACCATCACCAAACGAAGCGCGCAAGAGATCTTTCACGCATCTAGCAATATGGGGTGGAGCGCCATCCTGCATAAACATCGTACACTCCAGCAGGTGTTTATCAGCCAGGCTGGGGATGATGCGATTCTGTAACATATCAGCGTACCTCTCACCCATCGTGGTAGCAGTTACAAAACCAGAATCAAGCATTTCCTTGAAGAAGAAAGGCCTGATAACAGTAGATGTGGTAAATCGAACCCATGTCGTGACTTTCTCGTTGTGCAATGGAGTTTCCACGACAGTTCTAGGATTTTCAGTAGCCCAAATCCTGCAGTTGTGGGCATTGACAGACCCTCGGAGGTTGAAATGAGCTTCGGTCGGTCCACAACACGTTACACAACCAATCGTCATCTTCCGCCATCTTTTGAAACGCCCACACCGCAAATGCCCTCCACTTCACTAAATCGCCATGATACCGATGGATTTTGTACAGATAGCATCGGAAGGTACACCTAAGTGCCAACAAAACAGTAGTGTATGGAATGCCCATGCGACTCCATGAGCGCTGACTTCCCCATGTATAGACGAACCCGCTACAGTCTCAATTTCTTCCTGAACTGTCTCAGCAGCATTATGCCTTGTGCTTGGTCGGCCACTATCTATCGTCCAAACAACCCGTGGCTTCGAACTTCGAAATCAGTCTCGCCACAGCTGCATTTGTCAATGGACCTTTACCCATTCGAATCCCCTTCCTATGGCGACAGGTTCGTAACGCTGAACTAGCACATTCCCCATTCTGATAATATAGCTTCACTAAAAGCGCCTTTTCAGGTAACATCAACATGCTGTGACTGCTGGCGCATCTGATTCTCTCTCTCATTACAGCTCCTTTTATACACAATTGTCATGCGCAGTCACTGACGTTTTGCTGCCCAGCACCATGTGTCGGACATTTTGTGAACTTCATTGTTTTTCGTTCTAATGAAATCCCATGTTATTCCAAGCATGTGTGTCAATTTTTACCTCTCTATCTACATTATTCCGTGGTTTATTAAGTTTTCAAATTTATACATACTTTTTGACCACCCTGTACAATCTGCTTTAACTTTGCCTATAATTCCTCTATGTCCATCATACTGGAACTGAATTTTGTGAATTCATTGACTAAGTGGGATGCTAACAACTGATTATCTGCTCTATCTAGCAAACACACTCTCCTAGCCTTCTTGACTGATTTACTAACTTCAGTAACCAAAGTCACTATGAGGACATCATGATCACAAATCTCTGTCTCTGTACTGACACCATCAATAAGGTCAGGCCTGTTTGTAGCTATAAGGTCTAATATATTTACATTGTGTGTGGGCTGTCGAACTAGCTGCTCAAGACAATTTTTTGAAAACTTGTTCAAAAGTACTTTGCAAGACTTTCTGTCTGAACTCACTGCAATGAATCCATAGACATCCCAGTGTATGCTCAAAGAGAAGGACCAAAACAATGTGAACATGTCTGTGGATGACATTTTTATTGTAATTTATTTTTCACTTGTTTCTGTGTATAGATATGACTGATCACATTTATTAATTCCCAGGGAAGACTGGAACAAATATCTTACAGAAAGCTACAGTACCAATTCTCAGTGACGAAGAATGTTTAAAGTGGCATGAACATAAGAATATAAATTTGGAACTGTACTCTGAAATGTTTTGTGCTGGTCACAGTGATGGGCACATGGATGCTTGTTTGGTAAGCTATATGTACTGTGTTCCTATTCCTTTTGTCATTGAAAATGTGAAGCTAAAGGGATGCTTTCACAATTAAGAAGTGCATCTGTAACATGTAACTCTAATGCTGCCATAAACTATATTATTTTCAAAAAAAGACATAGCTTACACATTACCAATAGTTTTTTTTATGATTTTTGAAAATATTAGCCTGCATTATGGCATTGCTTATTGTGCTAAATAAAATGTAAAAATTTAACAGTTATGTTTTTGGGTCAATATATTTATTCTGCAATGGATACATAATACACTTTGAATTTTCAAAACAACTTCAATTGATGCAAATGCGAAACGTCAACCGAATGTAACACATTTACCTTATAAGACATAATTTTAAGTTCAAGCAGTAGAGATAATCTAATGAAAGAAGAAAATCCACGACTGTTATGTAGTAAAGGAAATTTTTGTGTATTAAATGTGTGCTGAGGATTTTGTGTTGTTTAAGAAGCTTAAAGGGTACTGATTATGAATTAACTTTACTGCATAAAACAGAATAATCTAACTCAACAATAGGTTGTGAATAGCAAGTATTTTCTTTGGTTTAACAAAAGCATTTGACATGTGTGGACTATATAATACTTTTGCATTAGCTGGAACATTATGGATTCAGGGGAAAGCTCACCAGTACCTGCAAAGGAGGAAGCAGAAGGTTGTCCTCCAGTGTCGACAAACGGAGAAGTGGTTTGAATCTAACTCATGTCATGTAAATTGAGGAGTGCCACAGGGCTCTGTTATGGGCTCATTGCTTTTCTTGGTATATATCAATGATTTACCACTAAACATGACAAATGACACAAAAATGGTTCCCTTTGCAGATGAGACAATTGTTACTGTGAAAGGCATGGAACCTAATGTAAATGATGTAGATAATGATGTCATCAGTAACATCAGCATGTACTCAAAAACTGATATTAGTCTTGTACTACCTTACACATTTTGGCCTTACAACATTCTCAAAGACTCAAAATGCCTATAACATGTTCTTAAGTAAAACAATACTAAATTTGTCACACATGGATACAAAGTATCTGGTCAACAATATTTGATGACACCTGAGTGCAAAATTGACCAAAAAATTTCATAAGACATTTATGCATTTTGCTGCTGGTACCAACATGTGGCTTACAGAGAACAGATTAGCCGTTGACTGTTACAAAACACAATTCATGCATTTTATGACATGAAACTCTTGTAAAAGTGAAAATTTATTGTTCAAAGGTGGTCAAAGAGGCAGTGAAGTGAAACATTTTAAATTTGTAAGGCCGAGGGTAGACAGAGGGCTTTCTTCGAAGTATCACTTTCAAGGTCTTGTGCAGAAACTGAATTGCTACTATCTTCACAACAGGAATGATTTCCACTGTCTCTTGATACAAAAAGGTGAAAGCATGTCTACTTTGCTTACTTTCACTCTATTAATTTGTATAGTACTACATTTTGGAGCAAATTTATGCATTCATCAAGATTATTCATCGACCAGAAATTGGCGGTCAGACCAATCTGCAGTGTCAATTTGCAAACTTCATGTAGTTAATTGTTCACATATCTCAGAATTCTAACTCTGCCATCCTTGTACATATATTCCATCATGAGTTATGTTGTTGACAATAGTGACTCTTTCAGAAGCATCTACAATGTTCATTCAGGGAGCATGGTGAATGGAAAACACATTATGTTGTCATATAACAATTCCTTAAGCACTGTACAGAAAAGTGTGCACTATTTAGCAAGTTTCATTTTCAATAGGCACCCAACAGAACTGTAAAAATTGAGTGATAAACCCCATGTATTCAGATTCAAGTTGGAAGGTTTGTTTGTGGCACACCCTTTCTATTGAGTATAGGAGTTCCTCACAGCAATTAAGGACTTTTCTCCATAATATGCTGCTTATTCTTATATTGTCTTTTTTGTGTTTAATTAGTTATTGAATTCTTTGTTTATAAAATTTCTAAACAGCATTCTGTAAACTATGTACTGACTTGTTCCATGACAAAGACATGGCTCGGATTGTGCAACAGAACTTGGCAAATAAATAGTGAAATAAAATAAATTCATAACTGAGGATGGCAACAGGAACATTCTGGGAATATTAATCACACTAACTGTTGATCCATAAATTTCCAAAACGATATTACATGTCCTAGAGAAAATATTCTTTTGAATGCTTAATAAATAAATAAATAAAAATTGAAAAAAAAAAAAAAACCACGCAAATCTTCTGCCACAAAAATGGCTCTGAGCACTATGGGACTTAACATCTATGGTCATCAGTCCCCTAGAACTTAGAACTACTTAAACCTAACTAACCTAAGGACATCACACAACACCCAACCATCACAAGCTTCTGCCACAGGTGGAATGAGTATCTGATCCTGTACTTCCAATCTTATGTGTCATACAGACGGTAAAACTTTCCAGACTCAGTACATGCATAGAAAGACATAATAATTAAGAATTCCAGATTGTAGTGATAGTGATGAATATGGATCAGATACTGGGCTAACTGGGTGAAACAAGCCAATTGGAGAAATATGCAGCAGACATACTGATACACTGAATTTAATGTCAACACATTCTGTAGTATCAGTGTTTGGGAGACAATGGCTAAAAGCACATACCAACTAAGAGAAATCGGATATAGTCTGCAAATAAAAATGAAAAAGGGCATGAAAGACTGAAAATGGACTGAAGGATGCCACACTGATAATAAAATTTTTGAGTAAATATTACTTTTAAGCCAAGAGTAGTTTTAAGCTGATCAACTTGTAATTCAGTAATGATTAAATATGCACTTATTCATGATGCATAGTTCATATTCTGATCACTATTATCTAACTCTGAGTATCAGAAACAGTACTTCAAATGTTCTTCATACTAATATGGATATTTTACCACGGTGATGTACAGAAATGTTTGATGAACCACTCTGCTTGATACGTAAATAGAAAATTTGGAGAGCAAGTTTCTACAGTGGAAAATTGACATGAGATTATCAAAGATGTGTCATCCATGTCTCAGTAGCATTATCTCTATCATGATTTGCCCCTTCATTAATGAGATGACATGATGTTGGGCACGTGATTACAGAAAGTATACAATGCATATGGATATATACCCCTCTTCCCTCCCTTCTCTTTCCCTAATGTCACAGTGATTTGCATTGCTTACATTAGTCATTTCTTAAACTAAATATGTTCTGCAGTCATAACTCCAGAATATACAGAAATACAGTTGAACAAACTGCAACATTATTCACTAATATGATACATAACCATAATTAGAAATGAAAAAGTTGCTGCAGAGTCTAAAATCTCTTGATGGTAGTCATGACCATATAGAAATAGGCTTAAGTGTGAGGAAGTGAATGTGTGGGAACCTAGTAGTTCTGGTATAGGTAGGAGATCCTCACAGATGAAACAAGGTGAGGATAGACAGAAATTGGATCCACAACAATGATCCAGAGTATGAGGTATAGGTAATGCAATCTCCAGTCATAGAATTTTGAAGGATAGATAATGTAAGTAGATCACAGTTTCACAGGAAAGATAATGCTCACATTAGTTAGGCTCTTAACATCTGCATGAGTCAGAACCTTATTTGGTTAAATATATAACTTTAAAAATAGCACATGATAGCAAAATGCTATCTACTAAGTCCATCCTGCCAAGAATACAATAGAACAGATTTATTTGATTTTACACATTTACATATGTACAAGGGACACAATTAAAAGCTTATATGAAACTAGCTATGATATTACATGATACATACATGATTTCTTATCTAACTTAAGCTCATGAATACCAGAAACAATATCTTTCAAAAACTGATTGGAAAAATGTGGTGACAGGAGAGGGTGTGTGTGTGTGTGTGTGTGTGTGTGTGTGTGTGTGTGTGTGCAATACAGTAATTCTGTAATTAGTTTAATCTTCTCCTTGCAGTTCTGTGAGAGAAGTACATAGGGGGCAGTGGTAAAGTCTTTTGGAGAATAGTTGATGTCAATCTTCAAGAGCCTGCTTGTTCAGGTTTTTCAGGATCCCTGTAATATTTCTGGCACTGCTGCTCCATATGTCCAATTAAAAAGTCCTTGTTACATAGTTTGATAATAATGAATTGCATTTAGTTATGTAAATGCAGTGTTAAAAACAGTTCTAAAATGGTTGTTGCACTGCTAAAAAAATTTTAATACTCATGTTTATTTGGGGATGCATTTGTGGCTCCAGAGTTTGTCTTCTCCAGGGGAAGAAGTAAAGATCCATATTTGTTGAACATTACTCACGTTTTTGTCACATTTTGATTTATTTCCCATCCAGATATGGCAAGCAATGAAATTTATGCATCAGCTTTCTGCACCTCACTAACAAGAGTCTTGTTGCAAGCATACACAGATTTCATACAAATCTGTGTTCTCAGCTAACAAGTTTATAAACCATTTCAAATGCATTTTCAACACAAATCAAAGCATCCAGCATAAAAGATGTACATGGTGCATTTTCTGTCCACAGGACAAAGACTAACTTACAGAACTGCATCTAGACAAAGACTGGTCCATATAAGCTCAAAACAAAGACTATCTAACTTTTGGTGCGTATGACCAACAGTATATTTCAGCATGAAATTCTATATTGTTCCAGAGCTAGTAACTGGTCAAATTAACTATCGTACATAGTTTTCTGCATACCTGAGTGAACAGTTACAAAGAAAACGCATCCCTTGAGTTCATCTAAATTTATAAAGGTAAAAAATAATTAAATGAGAGGGTACGTCAAAAATTATCTGCAATGTAGGTGTTCCTTTTATGCACTACAAAGAGCACACATATGGTAACATCATTTTTCAATGTAGTTCCCTTGCTTTTCAATGCACTTGGTCCATTGTTGTACAGATTTGCCTCAGAAAAGAAAGTTTTTGACTGACCATTAAGCCATGCATACACCATGTCCTTCACTTCTGGGTCTGAGGTGAATTGACTACACCTTCATGTCTCCTTCAGTGGATCAAATAAGTGATAGTTGGAAGGTGCAAGGTCAGAACTATACAGATAATGAACCATTACTTGAAACTTGAGTTTCTGGAGCATTGCAACAGTGTGGGAAGGGGTATGTTGATGGGCATTGCCATGCAACAACACAAAACCTTTTGACAATAGTCCTAAGCATTTGCTTGAAATTGCAGGCTTTAACCTATCAGTAAACATCTCACTGTAATGTGCTCTGTTTGTTGTTTGTTCCACACTCCTGATAATGTTCCAGTACTGGGCTTTGTGCATCCCAAAAAATCTATCGGTTTTCCTGCATATGGCTGGGTTTTGAACTTCTGCCTACTGGAGAATTTTGGGTGTTTCCATTTCATACTCTGCCATTTACTCTCCAGCTCATAATGGTGGATCCATGTTTTGTTACCAGTGATGACTCTGTCTAAGAAGCTGTCACATTCATTACCATAGTGATCCAAATGGTTTTGGCAGATGTCCAAACACGTGTGTTTATGCAACACTGTGATTTGTTTTGGGATCCATCTTGTACAGATTTTATGAAACCCAAGGCTGTTGTGAAAGATTTAATTGGCAAAACTATGACTAACTTGTAGATGATGTGCCACATCATCAGTAGTTGTTCTTCTGTCGACCAGAGCCATGTCATGTGTAAGCTCATCATTTGTGGCTGTGGATGGTCATTCGGCTTCTTCCACATGCGTAACACTTATGCAACTATTTTTAATTTTGCAGTCCATCCATAGATGCTCCGTTGCAGCAAGGCAATGTTCCTGTATTTTGCCAAAAGTCTTTGATGGGTTGTGGTCACCAATACAAATTCCAACCACAAAAACCAAATCACCACTTGTTGTTCCCTTTGGTGCAAACTTCCAATGGAGTGGCCATGGTCTATCTCCAACAAAAGGAAGACAAATGGAGAAATTAGGATAAAAATTTCATAGCAGGACAATGATGAGATAACAATAAAAGAAATGAGGAGTGAGGTCAGTGTGAACAATGTAAGAACAGTTGTGTCAACCTTGTGGATAATCTTTGACTTACTGAATATGCCACATCCTCAAAATAATAAACAATTTATATTTTTTGCATATGACTGTTTTCTATGAAAAACTGAGTCTGCTTTAAGAAAATTATAACAGTTCTTTATTTAATGGCTAATAAATTGTCATAATAAATTTTGTAACCAAATTATTGTAAAATGTGAAATATGTCATTTCTAGTCAAATTGAACAAATTTAATTTATAGGATAATTACTTTCTCTTAAAATAAAAAAGTAAAAATAGTATCCCAATGTAGCTATTACATGAAAACTTGGAAAGGTGACAAATTTAAATAAATATTCCCATACAGTACACTGGTCCCACAGGCTCCCGTTTCATACTTCAGTAATGTGATTTCAGGTAAAACATAGCAGAAGGAAGAATGGAATCACAGATTTTATCAAACAGGCCTAGTATCATAATCTAGTATAGACCAAAGTTCACAGCAATACTGGCTTGTTATGAACTCTCATATCAGTATTTTCACAGTGTAACCATGAATTTATCCAAAGGTTGAAGTAGGTAGTCTGCTAATACTCATGAAGCTAAGACATTTATAACTACTGTAGACCTTAGTTAGACTGACATATGGCATGCCAACTGCATGTCCAGCCCTTAAACTGCTGTGTGCTGCATTGTAAGCCAAAGGTAATTAAGGGTTTCTTTAGCACAGGATAGTCAATTATAAATATATGAGATGGGGAATGACACAAAATTAAATTATATACTGTGATGGCTACATGATTCTTGTGGGACAAATATTGAGATGCATTTAATAACAATTTACTGTGTTTCAAATATAATTTTTAAATCAATTGAGTTTCTCCAAAGCCAAATTATGTAAGCTAGACTGTAATGGATGAAGGAAAAATATACATCACTGCAAATGCCCTTCACCCTGCAGCAGATAAATTACATAAGATATTGTACTGATTTATTGTCATGTTTCAAGTATGTCAATAAAATACAATGCTCCCAGCATTGCTATTGTTTACCTGTAGTGCATTTATCTGAAAGTGTACAGTACCACTACTCATACTTATTGCAATTTCAGCATGCACCTAATGCCAAGTTTCATTGGAAAAAGTTATTTTGCTGTTAGTATGTTTATCCAGACACTTCCAGCCTTACTGTTAGGATGCTTCAGGAACTGATGCATTGAAACTATCTGTGTATAGTGATGAATTTTTTATTTTCAATTACCGTCAGCTGGATTAGAGGTACATTACAGTGCAGAAATTTTCTGTGGATTAAGAGATGTAAAATGTAACACATTCATTGGTACAGAATGCACAAAAGAAGAAAAACAATATTTTCTCAGATTAAAAATGGTTGTGGCATGTGAAGGTGACTGACAACCTAAAAATGTGATTATACTTGCTCTACTGGTGTTACAACAGAATATATTACTGGGATGCCTGGATTTGTTGACTTACTGCTGCACAAGGAAAATTCACACTGCTCTAAAGCTAATAAAATGAAAACTCATTCTGAAAATTTGAAGATTACTCTATTTCTAAGCACTGAAATCTAATGAATAGTGAAGAGAGTAACATTTTAAAAACAGAATAATCATAGTGGACTTTTAAAATACTGCACATAGTAGCGACAGATAATTCATACTTCCTCACCTGGGTATATTGTGAATTAAATAAAGCATCACTAAGGTTTTCTTCTCTTTCTAGAAATAACTGAAGAATCATCACAAATTATGACTAAACTTTTTTTTCAGATAGTTGTGATTAAGACCACTGAACATTAAAGGTACATTAGAAAGAGTGTACACACACACACACACACACACACACACACACACACACACTAGGTGTGAGAATACATATGTGTGGTTTTTTTAGTTCTGAGAAAGGACATTATGGCTATGATTTCAGTTTTCTTTATGCGTCTCTGTACCACTTAACACCTTACCTTACTTTAACTTATGTTATCTTTCCCCTTTACTTTACTTTCTTAGGTTTTCTAAAGTTCCCGTCTTGGGAAATTAACAATGAAGAAGGCTAAGTTGTGATGTCCCTGTTTTTTTAATGAATGGAACTGGCTCCTGAATATTTATGATAGAGGATAACATCTCTGTTGCACCAAAAAATAATATGGAACTTGTATATCATCCCCCCTAACTGCCCTTCCCCCCTCCCCCCTCCTCTCTCTGTCTGTCTGTCTTTCACTCTCTTCTTTTTTAAGTACTCTTTGCTGGCCGGAGTGGCCGAGCAGTTCTAGGCACTTCAGTCTGGAACTGCGCGACTGCCACGGTTGCAGGTTTGAATCCTGCCTGGGGTATGGATGTGTGTGATGTTCTTAGGTTAGTTATGTTTAAGTAGGTCTAAGTTCTAGGGGACTAATGACCTCAGACGTTAAGTCCCATAGTTCTCTTTTCTGAATCCTAACTACGTGATGTTGAAAAAATGTACAGAAATTAAGTGGAGGTTTAAAGAGTGTGATTTAGTACAAGTTATTACCCTGCACAAAGTGCTATTAATACAAGGGTTAGAATTGGATATAGGAGGCCATTATTATGTGGTGGTTGCTTTAAAAATGGTTCAAAGATGATAATATAATTTAATATCTGGAAATTATGATATACAAAATATACTAGCCTAGAGCTTCCGATTTTGAATGCTACAGTCTAAATATATCTGCATCTATTGCTGTATATTATAAATATTTTACTGGTTTGTGCACAGGGTGATTCAGGAGGCCCGCTGATAGTGAAGGTCAATGGACGCTGGACTCTTGCTGGAATCACAAGTGCTGGGTTTGGATGTGCTGTTGATCACCAACCTGGTATATACCACAAAGTGGCTGACACTGCTCACTGGATTGTTGCTCATGTTGAGGGTAAAAAGTGAATGTGTCAGCTTCTGTTACCATATTGATGGGTTCATGCACTAAAGGCATATGTTTCCAAAGTGGAGGTAGTCTTAAATTGACAGTGAGATAGACATTGTTGAAAGTCATGTTTGGTTTTTTGATTTGCAATGTATATTCTTTTCACAAAGATAAAGAATAACAATGAACATGGGTATGGCAGGCTAATTATGTAAGTGCAGTGTCAACTCAGGGCTAATTAGTGAGTAAGAGATAATTTATAATAATGTTATAACATTACTTGCTGATGTGCTGTACCTGGAAGAACTAGTGAAATACTGGTATTCTAATATTTCTCAAACAATGGGAAATTTACCTGGAAGAACTATAAGAGTAACAGTATTCTATAATTTCCGAATATTAGCATGCCTCTCAAATAACATAAGAGATACATCTAGTGATTTGATAAAATTTTTGCTAATCACTAACTAGGTATTCCCTGATACTCTCAGCAATTGAAACTGTATTCACTGCATCACCTACAGAAGCTAAGGAAGCTAAAAATAATGTATGTGTTGAGGAAAGATAGTAATACAGATTTACATTATTGTTCAATAAACAAATATGAAATAAATGTATAATGAAGGGTTTTTGTGGATACAGATGGACTGGGTAAAGCAATCTTTATGGTATATCACATTTTTTGGACACTCAATAGTGATTCATAATTTCCTGGTAAAGGTTTTCAGTCATTTTTTTCCCTCCTTTGGATACAAAGCCAAATGTTAATGTAGCTAATATTCTCAAGGAAACCAAAATTGCAAATTGATTACCTCTATTTACTATATTACTAACCAGTTTTCAATCTGGTCTGTTTGAACTATTCTTGAATGTATGTGATATGGGCTATGCCAAAGGAATCTCGAGATAACCTGTTTTCTGACATTTGTTCTTCAGGTAGATGAAGACTAAGATTTTCTGTAGTTCTTCCATAAAGGTACATATATTACAGCTGCTTCAAAAGTAGTACAAAACAAATGTTGTAGTTCATGTGGATTTAAAAATTCTGTCCTTCATGGAGAATTTTTTTTATTTGTCATAATTTGTAATAGAAGTGGATTGAATACATCTGTACAACAAACAAAATTATATGAGTGACACTATGATTTATGTGACACATTTCTCAATCAGTGTACTGTAGATTAGTGTTGCAGGCAAACTATGCTTGAAGGTGGAATGATCTCCTGTTTAATACTCTGTTATGTAAGGCTGGTTCTTATGTAACACAGAAATAACTATCTATTTTTCTTTGTAGGCAAACCTATCTGTGGTTATCACACACTGTCTTTCTTCTTTAGAAAGATAATCCTATCTATGAAAGGATTTTAGTTTTATTGTCCTCAGTGTTAGAAGCGTGCACAAATTCTGATCTCAGTCAGAGTCATTAGTGACAATTACTTATTGTATTTCAAGTTGTATTATATATATAATTTGTTTTTGTGATTTATAAATACAGCAGCTAATAAAAGTGATCTCTTACTGTTATTTCAGATATAGTGAAAAAGCATTAAAAATATTGGTGCAATTTATTCAAGCCATTTTGCTTACATTGAAACACACACATTGAAGCCATATGTCTAATATTCACTGAAAACTTGAACTTTACATACTTGTGAAACACTTTTGATGCTACAGTTACTAGGTAATAGAATATTTATCTTCCAAATTTTTTCACACATTATCAATGAATACTATCTATGGCTGTATGTAGGTGATGATTGCCTGTTCTTACAATCAAAATACATTTCATGGGGTTCCCACAGCTGAGAATACAATATGGTAAATTAAAATGAAAATATTTTGGAACACAGTTTAGTTTCTCAAAATCACATAACTGAATATATGTTTTGGAAGCCTACAGCATATCATCAGATGTGTATCTTTGGCATGTTTCAGAATCTCTCAGATATCTGAAGAGGAAGGTAAAAAAGTCTTAGTTCATATGATTTCTCACACATACACAGGCATTTTATTTCACACATCTCAGAATAAATGAATACTTTCATAAAAAGTTTAACATGCCTTACAATACATTGACAGTTTGAAGCAACTATCAAAAACGCTTTCTGTACAGTGTTTTGACTCGCCGATCATTCAAAGTGCCGCCGCGCAATTACGCGTGTCCTCTACGTGCAGCGCTGTCTGCCAGCCATGCAGCAGTTGCGCCACCTAAGCAGCCAGCCGAGCAGCGGCAGCTAGACTGGGACTCAGTGCTCCTTCGAATGCTAACGTGTACACATGTCTTACTTGTCAACTTACTCTGTGATTTATATGTGTTGTTGTGTCGTTCCGAAATATATGTGTTAAACTTGAAGTTCTAACAATTGGC
The DNA here is from genome assembly GCF_021461385.2 of Schistocerca piceifrons. Taxonomy (NCBI): domain Eukaryota; kingdom Metazoa; phylum Arthropoda; class Insecta; order Orthoptera; family Acrididae; genus Schistocerca; species Schistocerca piceifrons. The sequence goes on along the minus strand of NC_060149.1, from coordinate 212,135,209 downwards.
AATGAGGTAGTGGATTTTTCCTTTTCACCGTTGACTCACAGGGTTCCATGGCTACTGTCGAGCAACTATTGCAAAATCTCCTTGAACAGCAAACGCTTCTAACAGCGGCGATTCGCGATTTCGGCGCGGCATCAAATGCGGGGCGTTTCTCGTAGTTGGCTATACCTCCTTTTCCTCCTTACGACACGATGGCGGAAGACTGGTCTGATTATGAAAAACGTCTTCGACAGCACTTCTTGGCATTTCATGTCACCGACAAACAACCATGTAAGTCTCTGTTCCTTTCCTGGATTTCACCTCCAATATATCGGTTGTTGTCGCAATTGGCTCCTTTGAAGGATCCTGCGTCTTTGTCCTTTGCTGAAATGTGCTCATTTCTGTCTGTCTATTTTCAAAAGCAAACGCATGTGGTAGCCTCTCGTGTTGCCTTTTATCGTTGTCAAAAACAACCAAATCAATCCTATCGCGCTTGGGCTGCTGAACTTCACGGCCTCAGTCGAAAGTGTCAATTTGTTACTGTCGTTCACAAAGAATCCTATGCCAATTCCATGGTATGGGATGCTATTATCCGGTCGGCGCCCGACAAAGAAGTTTGGCAACATGCCCTTCAGTTGGCGAATCCAACTCTAGATGAAGTTCTCTCCATTGCGCAGTCTTTTGAAATTTCTCACGCCGCTGGGGCGCAGATAGAGGCGTGGGGTGATGTCGGGGAAATACAACCTCTGTGCGCTGTTGACGACGCGTGCGGCGCGTCCCCGCCAGCAGACGTGGCCGCAGTGCGCTCCCACACGCAGCCTTGGCCTAGCCGTAAACAACCCGCTAAGAAAACTGCAGCAAAACCCCCGGCAACTTCCTTCAGGTCCGCGGTGTTTTACGAAACATTCACGCGAGGATTGTCCCCAACGTTGGACTGTGTGTCACAATTGCAAAAAGAAAGGTCATGTGTCTTCCGTTTGCAAATCCGACTGCATACATGATGTTCATGAACATGACACTGATTCTGATTCTGTGTTGTCTGTCAATTGCACTTCTTCCCTTTCAGGGATGTTATTCCTCACTGTCCGAATCCTTGGTCGAGATGTTCGCATGCAAGTGGATACCGGCTCTGCTGCCACTATAATTAATTCTCAGACGTATCTTCAGCTGGGTTCTCCACTCCTGTCCCCTGTCACTCAGCAATTACGGACGTACAATAAACAGAAGATTTCTCTCTTGGGACAGTTTAATGGTGAGGTATCTTACAAATCCATCGTTCACACTGTTCCCATATTTGTGGTCGACCAGAGCAACGCAGAAAATCTTTTTGGTTTCGATACCTTTCGCGTTTTTGGGTTCTCCATAGATGACTCTGTCAATATTGTCTCTGATGCTATTCCTTATGCTCAACTGGATTCCTTGTCGACGACATTTTCGTCCCTTTTTTCTACTGGGTTAGGCCATGCAAACGACTTTGAAGCTCATATCACACTCACACTCAAACCCACTGCTCGGCCTAAGTTTTTTCGGGCAGCAGCTGCGCCACCTAAGCGGCCAGCTGAGCAGCGGCCGCTAGACTGGGACTCAGTGCTCATTCGAATGCTAACGTGTACACATGTCTTACTTGTCAACTTACTCTGTGACTTATATGTGTTGTTGTGTCGTTCCGAAATATATGTGTTAAACTTGAAGTTCTAACACACAGTAAACAGTAATATCATCAAAAAAATTAAAAAAAATTTAAAAAAAGGTTCAAACGGCTCTGAGCACTATGGGACTTAACATCTATGGTCATCAGTCCCCTAGAACTTAGAACTACTTAAACCTAACTAACCTAAGGAGAAGCACACAACACCCTTGGCACGCTCACTAATGTGCTGTACACCTGGGATACTTCATGATTTCTATTTACAATTACAGACCCACAGGTACCAGAATCTTATTTTTTACATAAAAATTGACTTCTTTCTATAATATGTTTCCAAGTTGAATTATTCACCTCTCTACTGTATACTTTCATATTTACGTTCAGGAATATGTTTCTTTTCTAGTATTATTACTTATGTACTGTTAGAATCCAGACTTTCTCATTTATGTACTTGGGGAAGAAATATAATTGTTTGTAAAAATTTGGAGACTTGTATCACTAGTCACAGATCTATCAAGATTTACTACTCTGATTCCAGAGATTTGAATAATTGGTAGAAATTGTAAGTAAAGATAAATATTTTACCTATAGATTTATACACCTGGGACTTCCTTATTTCCACTGTCATTGTAAACATTTTAAAATCACTGTACCAGAATATCTAAGGGGCAGTCAAATGAAAATGAGACAGAAGGTAAAAAGTTAGTAAACTGTTTATTATTTCAAAAGCAATGCCTTCATCAAGAAATGTCTGCAGTTTCCTGCAGAACCATGGCTGTACTCAGGCATGCACCTCATTGTCGAAAGCTAATCGATGGCAACAAATGTCTTTCTTCAGGTCTCCAAAAGTATGAAAATTGCATGGGGAGATATCAATACTGTATGGAGAATGTGTAAGGGCTTCTCAGTGAAAGTTCTGCAGCACAGTCGAAATAACCTTGGCAATGGGTGGGAGTGCCCGCATGTTGTCAAGGTTGTTTCAGCTATGCTCCAGATCATTGCACACCTGGGTATAATCATGGTTTCATAGACAACTGCAAACATTTTTCTATGAAGACATTCTAACAATGGGATAAATATATTAAGTTACAGCAATTATTTTTGATATAATAAACAGTTTACTTACTTTTTCCACCCATCTCGTTTTCGTTTGAATGCCTCTTATAGTTAAACAAGATTTGTGTGATGAATTGAAACAAATACTTATAAGAACAATAAAAAATTGTCAGTATTTAACAATATTTCAAACATAAAAGGGATCCAAGCTCCAGGACATTGCCTCATCACATGATGTGTTTATGTAATAAATATCAGAATATTATAGTGAAGGGAACCAGAAACATATCAAATAACCACTGGTTTTACCTCTGCAGTTAAGAACAAAATGGCGTTAATAGAGGATGAAATTGAAGGTGGATCAAAAACTGAAACTTACACAGTGCATGGCATTGAAGTGATTCAGATGAATTAAGAGTGCTTGCCTATTTTGAGATTTGGATCTACACTATAGGTTAAAAACTTTAACTTTCAAACTGAAATTTTTTATTATTATACAACTTTATCACCTTTTACAACCAGCAGCAGTTGTAAATATGTTTTATCATGTGTTCCATTAGTTTGTCAACAGTCTCATTATCACACATGAGCCAAGGACTGAAACATTAATTCATCAATCTGAGATTGGTCATCATGTTTCTGATCACTACAAAGTACAACTTTTGCTTTTCTCCAAAGATCAAAATACAACTGCAACAAAAATGACAAGGTCAGGAGTAACACATTATGGAAGATAATCTACATATGTTTAAACTATCAACATTATTCTTAGCCCAGATTTTCTCACCACTGCGAGCTGTTCATTAACACCCAAACACTTGGAATTTCTGCCATACAAGCTAGACTAACAAATTTTGAACTACAGGTAGTATAGGTGTGTTATCACCAATAGCTTCAAGATGCAGTGAATGTGACAGTTATCTGCAGGAAAAATAATTTTTATTGTTGTGATACAATGTCTCTCATCATACTTTCAAGTTTTGATTAGCAACCCTTCTATTCACTTCATATTTGCTCTGATACTCACCACTTAAAATTTATACCAAGTTCATGACCACAACTATGTGGCCAAAATTCTCTAATTAGCAGGCAATTTACTTCCATCCTGAACTACCATACACATTTTGAGTGATATTGATCAAAACCCACTTCTCTTTATCATCTTCAGATTTCTTTGATGGAATTGTCATCTGTATGACCTGTCTCCTAAGTCTTTATACATCTACCAAGGACTGCCCCTTTCCACCTATACTGCTGCAGGTTTACAAGCAGACTGGTTATTGCAAGACTACTCTTGCTCTGAACAAAAATCTGAATTCACTGCAGCTAGTAAACCTTTTGTAGTATAAGGCCCTGGGCCATGAAACTCTTCTGTTCCTGTTTCATCCAGAACTTCACTGGACATCTTGAGAGGCATTGCCCCTCCATTTAGTTTTGCTAATAGTGGATGAGCAATGCCTCTGAATATTTCCAGTGCAGCTTGGGTGAAACTTTAGGAACAGAAGAGTTTAATGGACCAGAACCTTGTACCCTGAAAGTTTTAATGGACCAGAACCTTGTACCCTGAAAGGTTTACCAGTAGTAACCTCATCCAGTTGTGAAAGCCTTTACTGTGTAATGTGAACTCATATTGCTGTCCATCCATCTTGATTTAAGTTTTCTTTAATTCCTCTAAATTATTTCAGGTGAATATCTGCATGGTTCCCTCAATGAGCTGAGCTAGCAGTTGACAATGTTGAACTCTAACTTTTTTGTAACAGATACCTACCACCTCCTTATTGTCACCACATTTCAATATTACACATCTGTGTCACCATTCCAGAAAAAATGGTTTGAATGAGTGAAAAGGTTAGTAGAATAGTGTACCAGAAATAAGTAATTACTACAACAAAGAGCTGGAATATATGTTAGCCTAACAGTGTCCTCTACTGTGTGATGGACAAGGTAAGTTCTATGTAAAACTTTGACAAAAAGAACTGTGAAACAAAATGTAAACATGAAAGTAGTTGCCAGTATATCTCTTCAACATCAAAAGTGCAACATGATCATATGAATGAGTTTAGATAGGGCAGAATGAATGACCCCTAGGAGATGGGTTTGCTGTGTGTCTAGATCGGGCTGTACATATATGCCCACAAGTGATCTTATATTGTGTGACCGAAGGTACGTTAAGTAGCATTGTCACTTCCCTCATCTTCCGTTACAGTCACGAATTGTGTGCAGGAAGAATGATTGTTGCTAAGCCTCCCTGTGAGCTTAAATCTCTGTAATTTTACCTCCATGGCCCTTTTGTGATATATGAATAGGAGGAAGCAACATATTGGTTGATTCGTCTAGGAAGTACACCATCAGAATTTTTAAAGTAAACCACACCGTGATACAAGACAGTTCTCTTGTAGCCTCTTTCACTTGAATTGGATGAGCATCTCAGTGTCACATTAACACTTACAAAATGAGCCAAACATCCTGGTCATCTTTGGATCTTCTCTATACCATGAAATTTCAGCTCATACAGGGTATGCATCTATGACAATGGTGCATTTGTGCAACAAGTAGTCAGAATAAGGTTATGCTCAATGACTCCTAGAAACAGGACCATACAGCGTGACCACAGCATAGGATAATAGCTTGCCCACAGAATGTAAGAGAATGTACAACAACTATATCCCCTGTGTTATTGTGACAGATATGACCCTGCTTGTGCAGATGGTTTAATGCCAACTGTTGCAAGTTGGACTGGTAGCTGCTTACCATTACATCAATTTATATTATCCTCTAACCACAGGTGACTTTTATGGCAATTACAATGGTCAATGACAACAAAATTCTTTTTGTGTGACCTGGTTAAAAGATGTGGAACTGTATGAATTTGGGATCACAGAAATAGAATCTGTTATAATTTTTTACAAGTTATAGTTTCAGACACACCCAACAGTATAATAGCAGTGAACTGCACTATTTAACGGTATTATATGAAATTATTATAATCTGTCTGAATGCTACTTTTTAAAATGAAAATTTGGTTTAAACAAGTTGCATTTAACTAAACAACACATATATAGATGAATATGAAATAATACATCAAGCACAATCATGGGAACCTACAGATAAGGGAAATTCCTCTTTGCTTGTCTACTGTAATCCTGTTCTGGGGCATCTGGAAGCAATATCTAACAGTAAATCAGTATATTGCAAGACTACAGGTCCACCAACCCTGTGCCTTTGTTCCATTGTTGATAGATCTTGCTGTAACTGTTCACCATGCTCATCACTTATTTCAGTACAGTTTTCTGAAAAAAAATCTAAATGTAAGTGGAAGAAATGCATTTTGAGTGACATCTTGAAACCTAAACAATGATACTTAGCCAGCTGGTTTTTCACCAGCTCAACAAATTACAGCTCTTCTCTTACCCAAGATCCCATGCACAACACTTTTAAAGGCTTCCTAAGCTTGTTTCTTATTGCCCTTAAGGACAAAATCAAAGTTTTGGTCCATAATAGTTTTACAAATTAGAAGACAGGAAAAGGAAAGCCAAAGTTTTAAATTTTCCATTTAAGAAATTGTTCATCCCACAGACTCCCTTGTCATGGGCATAGTCGTGGGCATCCCTGACATAGGGAAGCAACTGAAACAGTTGAAAACAAATAAGTCAACAGGTCCAGATGGAATACCAGTTCCACTGTACAGAGAGTACTCTGCTGTATTGACCCCTTAATTACCTTGTATTTATTGTGAATCACTCACCTGGTGTAAAGCCCCAAGTGACTGGAAAAAAAGTGCAGGTGACTCTTGTATGTAAGAAAGCAAAAAGATGGACTCAGAACATTATAGACCAATATCCTTAACATCAGTTTGCTGCAGAATTCTTGAACATATTCTCAGTTCGAATATAATAAATTCCCTCAAGACGGAAAAGATTCTGTCCATGAATCAGCATGGTTTTAGAAGGCATCACTCAAGCAAAACTCAGCTTTCCCTTTTCTCGCAGGATATCCTGCAAACTTTGGATGAGGGGCAACAGCCAGATTTCTGAAAAGCATCTGACATGGTGCCCTACTGTTGACTGCTAACAAAGGAAATGTTCTACATACATAAATGCTCTGGTAGACAGGGCAAGCAACAATATGCAGCTGTTTGCTGATGATGCTGTGATGTACGGGAAGGTGTCATCACTGAGTGACTTTAGGAGAGTACAAGATGACTCAGATAAAATTTCTAGTTGGTGTGATAAATGGCAGCTTGCTCTAAGGGAAGAAAAAATGTAAGTTAATGCAGATGAGCAGCAAAAACAAATCTGTAATGTTCAAATACAGTATTAGTAGTGTGCTGTTTGACACAGTCACATTGATTAAATATCTATGCCTAAGGTTGCAAAGTGATATGAAATGGAACGAGCACATAAGGATTATAGTAGGGAATGCAAATGGTTGACTTCTGCTTATTGAGAGAATTTTAGGGAAGTGTGGTTCATCTGTAAAGGAGATCGCATATAGGACACTAGTGCAACACATTCTTGAGTACTGTACCAGGTTGGTTTAAAAGAAGACATTAAAGTGATTCAGAGGTGGGCTGCTAGATTTGTTACCAGTAGGTTCAAACAACATACAAATATTAGGGAAATGCTTTGGGAACTCAAATGGGAATCTCTGAAGGGAAGGCAACATACTTTTTAAAGAGCACCATTGAGAAAATTTAGAGAATCTACATTTGAAGCTGATTGCAGAATGATTCCACTGTCACCAACATACAATTCTTGTAAGTACCATGTTGTTGTTGTTGTTGTTGTTGTCTTTCTGTGCAAGCTTCTTCATCTCCCAGTACTTACTGCAACCTACATCCTTCTGAATCTGCTTAGTGTATTCATCTCTTGATCTCCCTCTACGATTTTTACCCTCCACGCTGCCCTCCAATACTAAATTGGTGATCCCTTGCTGCCTCAGAACATGTCCTACCAACCGATCCCTTCTTCTAGTCAAGTTGTGCCACAAACTCCTCTTCTCCCCAATTCTGTTCAATACCTCCTCATTAGTTATGTGATCTACCCATCTAATCTTCAGCATTCTTCTGTAGCACCACATTTCGAAAGCTTCTATTCTCTTCTTGTCCAAACTAGTTATCGTCCATGTTTCACTTCCATACATGGCTACACTCCATACAAATACTTTCAGAAACGACTTCCTGATAATTAAATCAATACTCAATGTTAACAAATTTCTCTTCTTTAGAAAAGCTTTCCTTGCCATTGCCAGTGTACATTTTATATCCTCTCTACTTCAACCATCATCAGTTATTTTGCTCCCCAAATAGCAAAATTCCTTTACTACTTTAAGTATCTCCTTTCCTAATCTAGTTCCCTCAGCATCACCCGACTTAATTCGACTACATTCCATTATCCTCGTTTTGCTTTTGTTGATGTTCATCTTATATCCTCCTTTCAAGACACTGTCCATTCCGTTCAACTGCTCTTCCAAGTCCTTTGCTGTCTCTGACAGAATTACAATGTCATCGGTGAACCTCAACATTTTTATTTCTTCTCCATGGACTTTAATACCTACTCCGAATTTTTCTTTTGTTTCCTTTACTGCTTGCTCAATATACAGATTGAATAACATCAGGAACAGGCTACAACCCTGTCTCACTCCCTTCCCAACCGCTGCTTCCCTTTCATGCCCCTCGATTCTTATAACTGCCATCTGGTTTCTGTACAAATTGTAAATAACTTTTCGCTCCCTGTATTTTGCCCCTGCCACCTTTAGAATTTGAAAGAGAGTACTCCAGTCAACATTGTCAAAAGCTTTCTCTAAGTCCACAAATGCTAGAAATGTAGGTTTGCCTTTCCTTAATCTATTTTCTAGGATAAGTCGTAGGGTCAGTATTGCCTCACGTGTTCCAACATTTCTGCGCAATCCAAACTGATCTTTGCCGAGGTCAGCTTCTACCAGTTTTTCCATTCATCTGTAAAGAATTCGCGTTAGTATTTTGCAGCTGTGACTTATTAAACTGATAGTTCGGTAATTTTCACATCTGTCAACACCTGCTTTCTTTGGGATTGGATTTATTATATTCTTCTTAAAGTCTGAGGGTATTTCGCCTGTCTCATACATCTTCCTCACCAGATGGTAGAGTTTTGTCAGGACTGGCTCTCCCAAGGCCGTCAGTAGTTCCAATGGAATGTTGTCTACTCCCGGGGCTTTGTTTCAACTCAGGTCTTTCAGTGCTCTGTCAAACTCTTCACGCAGTATCGTATCTCCCATTTCGTCTTCATCTACATCCTCTTCCATTTCCATAATATTGTCCTCAAGTACATTGCCCTTGTATAGACCCTCTATATACTCCTTCCACCTTTCTGCTTTCCCTTCTTTGCTTAGAACTGGGTTTCCATCTGAGCTCTTGATATTCATACAAGTGGCTCTCTTTTCTCCAAAGGTCTCTTTAATTTTCCTGTAGGCAGTATCTATCTTATCCCTAGTGAGATAAGCCTCTACATCCTTACATTTGTCCTCTAGCCATCCCTGCTTAGCCGTTTTGCACTTCCTGTCGATCTCATTTTTGAGACGTTTGTATTCCCTTTTGCCTGCTTCATGTACTGCGTTTTTATATTTTCTCCTTTCATCAATTAAATTCAATATTTCTTCTGTTACCCAAGGATTTCTATTAGCCCTCGTCTTTTTACCTACTTAATCGTCTGCTGCCTTCACTACTTCATCCCTCAGAGCTACCCATTCTTCTTCTACTGCATTTCTTTCCCCCATTCTTGTCAGTTGTTCCCTTATGCTCTTCCTGAAACTCTGTACAACCTCTGGTTCTTTCAGTTTATCCAGGTCCCATCTCCTTAACTCCCACCTTTTTGCAGTTTCTTCAGTTTTAATCTACAGTTCATAACCAATAGATTGTGGTCCGAGTCCACATCTGCCCCTGGATATGTCTTACAATTTAAAACCTGGTTCCTAAATCTCTGTCTTACCATTATATAATCTATCTGATACCTTCAAGTATCTCCACGATTCTTCCATGTATACAACCTTCTTTTATGATTCTTGAACCAAGTGTTAGCTATGATTAAGTTATGCTCTGTGCAAAATTCTACCAGACGGCTTCCTCTTTCATTTCTCTCCCCCAATCCATATTCACCTACTTTGTTTCCTTCTCTCCCTTTTCCTACTGACGAATTCCAGTCACCCATGACTATCAAATTTTCGTCTCCCTTCACTACCTGAATAATTTGTTTTATCTCGTCATACATTTCATCTATTTCTTCATCATCTGCAGAGCTAGTTGGCATATAAACTTGCACTACAGTAGTAGGCTTGGGCTTTGTGTCTATCTTGGCCACAATAATGCGTTCACTATGCTGTTTGTAGTAGCTAACCCGCACTCCTATTTTTTTATTCATTATTAAACCTACTCCTACATTACCCCTATTTGATTTTGTATTTATAACCCTGTAATCACCTGACCAAAAGTCTTGTTCCTTCCGCCACCGAACTTCACTAATTCCCACTATATCTAACTTCAACCTATCCATTTCCCTTTTTAAATTTTCTAACTTATCGGCCCAATTAAGGGATCTGACATTCGACGCCCCGATCTGTAGAACGCCAGTTTTCTTTCTCCTGATAACGACGTCCTCTTGAGTAGTCCCCGCCTGGAGATCTGAATGGGGGACTATTTTACCTCTGGAATATTTTACCCAAGAGGACGCCATCATCATTTAACCATACAGTAAAGCTGCATGCCCTCGGGAAAAATTATGGCTGTAGTTTCCCCTTGCTTTCAGCCATTCGCAGTACCAGCACAGCAAGGCCATTTTAGTTAGTGTTGCAAGGCCAGATCAGTCAATCATCCAGACTGTTGCCCCTGCAACTACTGAAAAGGCTGCTGCCCCTCTTCAGGAACCACACGTTTGTCTGGCCTTTCAACAGATACCCCTCCGTTGTGGTTGCACCTACGGTACGGCCTTCTGTATCGCTGAGGCACGCAATCCTCCCCACCAACGGCAAGGTCCATGGTTCATGGGGGTAAGGGTAAGTACCATAAAGATAAGATAAATCAGGGCTTGTACAGAGGCATATAGATAGTCTTTCCTTCCCTCACTCTATTTGTAAGTGGAACAGCAAAGGAGATTAGTAGTGGTACAGGGTACCCACTGCCATACACCATGCAGTGGCTTGCAGAGTGTGTGTGTAGATGTAGAAGCAATGGAGTCAAAGGGTATTGAACTCAAGAGCTCTGCTGAAATGCAAAGAAACTGTTGGTCATCAGTCTGAACAGTAACATGAGTGTGTGGCAAGGTTTCCCAGACTGTGTTCCATGATGAAGAAGTGGTTGACAAAAAACTATTATCACCATGAGGTTTCTTTTCCTTTGAGACTTTCTTTTTTAAATTTGTGATGATTTCTGTGTTATTAGTTATGATTTAAAACTGAAGTTATAACTGATCAAAACACATTTTTTTCTCATTCTTAATTTTTTAAAATTTTGTTGAGCTTTAAAAGAAACAAGATGTTCCACAGTAGTACCAGAATTCTCAAAGTGTTCCATCAGAGGACTGTTTTGGAAACCCCTGGGCTATGGTTCTGCTCCATGGTGAACTGTGTAAGCCAATTAAAAAAGAAACCCTGGATATTCATTTTATAACCTTAATTACTTTTCCGAAAATACTCAATTTGGAGTCATCTATCATATTTATAATTTTGATTTTGTATTGGTATGCATGGGGGCACGACAAATAATTATGCATGTTGCTCATAAACATCATCCAGCTTGTTCTCCCTGAAAAGTGAAATAAAATAATGTACTGTACAGAACTAACTTTGTGCTACAGATTAGTTAGTTGGCATATTGTTAATACTGCAGAACTGTTCAGAATTTCTGTCTTTGAGAATTCAATATGTTGTGAAGCAGAAAATAACAGCAGTCAGAACCTCTGAATCTGTTGGCATGGGATTAAAGAAAAACTGGATAAGTTCATGGGGATCTCTCCCACCATCAACAAGGCTTGTTGGAGTTCTGTGACAAGCAACTAGCCCACCAAGAAATGGCACTGCTTGTTCTTAAAATAACACTACACATACATCTCATGAGTTACATAATCTCCATGATGCAGCTCTTCCTGTTCATATTGTCACATACCATATATGGTTACACAGGACTCACTATTGCATGTTTTTTCTAACAGCACCCCAAACCATTAGATTTAGCATTTATCAAATATGTTGATCAACAATTCAGACAGGTAGATTGTGAACATGACATTAGCATCTAAAACCATATCTGTATAAGACTATAAAACACAGTAATGCATACACTTGTTGATCGTTATAAAACACACTGAAGTGGGTCTCAACTGACACCACTAAATGTTGCTTCATACCATACCTGTGAGGTCATTCACTTGATTAGACAGGTCAACAATGAAAACCAGATAAAGTCGAAAACAGCTATTTCTTTTGTATTTTGGGCTGTGAAAAATTAAAAATGAATATGACATTCAAAACATGTCATTTCTCTCATTTCTGAGATACAAAAAATAACTCTGTGGGACACTTCCTCACATGAAAATGCCAATGAACATCTTATTTATTTCATTATATGTAATTTTTTGATTTCATTATGTGTGTGTGCAGCTTGCTTGTAGTGAAACTAAAAACATCTGTTTGTTCTTTCATTTTGAATTTGTGAGCAGATGCTGCTGAAAAGGCCATAATGTTGCATAAAAGCATAAAACAATCTGATCAATTCCGATCAGCTTGAAGTTTGCTTCTTTAGTTTCCCTGGTGAGCAGTATAATTGACAGGCACAGAGTAGTGCTGTCCCAGCTGTTACAAATACGGCAAAAATTATGCATAATGTACTTACAAAGTGCAATATTATGCACTATTCAGTTAATAGTAGATACAGAACTGTTGACACATAAAGAACAAATGCCATTTGGCATCTAAAACTATTTTTGAAGAAAATGTATCAAAATTCACATGAAGACCTACATCCAGATACTGGGTTTAGCAATGTCTTGATAGCCATAGCTATAAAAACTTGAGCAGTCACAACATGTCACTTGCAGCACCTATAGTAGACTACTCCTTTAGTTTTGCAACAACAAATGAAGTAAGATTCAGTGCCATCCAGGAGAAAGTGGCAATTGAATAACACAGAAAACATAGGCAGTGCAGCCTTGTCCCCTAATTTTAGACCTCCATAGTTCAATAAGTATCTGCTGCCTCCAGATGCTCAAAGTGGCATGTTGCAATGGCTGATACTTATTGAATTATAGGGCTCTAAGGTTAGGGGCTGACACTGCATGTCCCATATTTCCTGCAATATTTGATTGCCAGGTTCTCTTAAGTGGCTTGTAAATCCAGCTTCCTTTTTTGTTACAAAACTATGGAATGACTCTACTGTAGATGCTGCAGGTGGCATGTTTTGACAGCATACATTTATTGGATTATAGAGTACTTCAATAATTGCTGTACTGTCTGAGTCGTTCTTGGATATAGCTCATTCCTAGCTTTTAAGTGAGTATGTTGGCACACCTGCCACCAGACAGCAGGAAGCAAATCTGAAAATGAAGTTATACGCAACCTGGTCCAATTCTGCTACATCGGTGGTAATGTGAGTTTTCCCAGTCGGAAATGCCATATTACAACACTACTGATGACAGTCTATCACTGTAACTTTTGTGTGAAGTTAGGTGGTCAACACAAACTCGTGTTTGCCACAGTTATGGTTTTGCAAATTTTAATTGATGAAGGAATAAAACTGGATGTTCTAAGCCCTTTTCCATCACTATGGTCTGGAGTGTGCTGACCAGTTGTGGAGGTAACTGCTATTTTGCTTGCTGTCCACAAAAGTCTATATTGAATGAAGAGGTTGAGTATTACATACCCTAAAATGACTTCAACTATCTGCAAGTTCCACATGGGGATCATCTGTCTGTACTGAATCAAGTGGAGGATTACAATCTGAAGGCAGAAGTCGATGAATCCAAAATAGAGGAAACATCTTATCAAAACCCTTACATCACATGATTCTGATTTCACAGCTGAATCAGTAAGTGAGACATACAGAATAACTCGAGGTGAACTAAGTGATTTAATCCAAAATCTAGACCAACCAAAAAAGTGTTTCTACATTCTAAGCTGGAACAGTTGAATCTGCAAGAACCTCATGCTGATGTGTCAATTTACAGGGCACAGGAGAAAGATTTCATTCAGTATTTTAAAAATAAGAATAACCTAAATGCCCAGTGTGACATGAATGATTTAACAACAACTTTGAATGTGGTGCAGGGACCAAAGGGCTGGAGGCTATTCGGAGATGCATCAAAGCTTAGTTTAGAAGCTGTGTTGCTGCATAATGGGAATCGTATGTCTTCAACTTATGTAGTCCATGCTATCCATATGAAGTAGTAATAACAGTTGGGTAATTGGTTAAGTTTTTTTAATTGTAGTTTTGTGGTGGTAGAATATAATTTTAGTAGTAGGGTATCTGTAGAATTAGCATTTTTAAATATTTACTGGAAACAAATAATTAATACTTATATTTACTACTATATACTAAATTGTAAATTTATGTACTACATTAGCTTTCTAGATAATAGGCTGTAATATCAAAAACAAATAACTAAACAAATATCCTTATGAAGAAAACATATGACAGTAAGAAAATACCTCTATAGGCAATTAAGTAAAAAGGAGATTTGTAGAGACTTTGAGATGGAATACGAGTATTTTCTATATGAGTGCGACAGTTGGGATAGAGTGTAAAAGTTGGGTAACATATGTACACTACAGTGAAAAACATTGGTATCAAAGGGAACAACTGTGACTTAGGTACAAGAATGTCCAGTACAGTCTGCTGGTAGATCAAAATAAAATTATTCTGCTGCCTTTATGCATCAAGTTTGGTCTGACGATGAATCCTGTAAACAGGATCAATAAGGACAGACATGCTTACAAGTACCTGAGAGACAAATTTTCATCAATGAATGAGGCACAAATGATGGAAGGAATCTTCACTTCTCCTTTAATTTTGGATTGAATATCTCTTATTTTTATGTTTTTTGTTATATACTTTTCTTCTTTGGTAATTTATTATAGAGAAGATTATATATCAGGTGAGAAAACATAAATTGTTTTATTATTATTGTTTTAATATTTATTCTTTCAATAGGTTTTCTAATTATTAGTCCTAATTTGACTAGAATTTTATTAGGCTGAGATGATTTGGTGCTGGGTTCTTATTGTTTAGTTATTTATTAGCAAAATGTTAAGTCTTGTAATGCTGGTATATTGACTGCTTTGTCTAATCAGATTGGTGATGTTGCTATTTTAATTTCTATTGCTTGAATATTAAACTTCAGTGATTGGAATTATTTTTATTGTTATGACATTATTTCGAGTTCTTTTGAAATAAAGCTTATTATTATATTATTTTTAGCTGCTATAACTAAAAGAGCTCAAATTCCTTTTTCTTCTTAACTTCCTGCTGCTATAGCTGCCCCTACTCTTGTCTCTGCTTTAGTTCATTCTACTACTCTTGTTACTGCTGGAGTGTATTTATTAATTTGTTTTACATCAATATTAGCAACTTATAACTGTGGTTGGTTTTTAATTTTAATTGGTTGTATAACTACATTTATGAATGGACTGGGGGCAAATTTTGAGTTTGATTGAAAGAAGATTATTACTCTTTCTGCTTTGAGACAACTTGGCTTAATACTGAGAATTTTGGCTGTAGGCTAAGCTTTCTTTCTTTCATTTGTTGGCTCATGCTTTATTTAAAGTACTATTATTTATGTTAGCAGGTTCAATAATTCATAATTTAAAGGATTCTCAGGATATTCGTTTTATGATTCCTATTGTTAATTTTATACCTTTTACTTCTGTTTGTTTTAAAGTTTCTAGTTTTTCTTTAAGTGGAATACCTTTATTGGCTGGTTTTTATTCAAAGGATTTAATTCTTGAGATGGTTTGTTTAATATGAATTTATTGTTTACTATTTTCCTTTATTTTTTTTCTACAGGTTTAACTGCTTCTTATTCCTTTCATTTATTTTATTATTCAATATCTGAGGATAATAATTTTTACTCAAGGTTTTCTTTTGATGATAGGGGTTATCATATTTCATTTGCTATAATTAGTTTATTATTTGTTGCTGTTTTTGGTGGTAGCCTTTTGTCTTGGCCAATTTTTCCTATTCATCATGTGATCGCTTTACCTTATTATTTGAAAGTTTTAACAATTACTGTTGTTGTTTTAGGTGCCTGTTTGGTTTATCTTTTTCTAAGTTTGATTTTTCTCGTAATTTATTTTCTTTGAATATACTTTCTTTTGTTAGAGTTGCTGATTTTATATTTACATACTAAGTTTGTTAGATATATACCTTTAAAGTTGGGTTATTATTCATCAAAGGCTTTTGATTATGACTGGGGTGAATTATTAGGCATCAGGGTTTGCATGGATTATTTATTAATTTAATTAATTATATTCAAGGTTGATCGACTCAAATTTTAAGATTTATCTTTTAACTTTTATTTTTTGAATATTTGTTTTAGTGATATTATTTTTCATGTACCTAAATAGCTTGTATTTAGAGCATGACACTGAAGATGTTAAGGAAATATTTTTATTTTTAGGTATTTATAAATATAATTTCTGTTATTTTTACAGTGAAAATGTAATGTTTTATTTAAACTATATAAATGTTACAAAATGTTAATGGAGTTTAACCGCTAATATAAAAGTTAGCAGCTTTCATATTGTCTTTACATATCCTTAACCGGAACTTATATTTCAATTTCATTATTAACTGTAATATGCCTCTTTTTGGCTTCAATTAATAAAGAATAATGGTACATTATTCACCAACCTTTCAGGTCCAAACTGAGTGCAATATTTTGCTTGTTATTCTATTTAAGGTTAAATGATTGTATCAATACTTTTTGACTGGAACCCAAATGTTACAGTTGACTACAACCCTTTATTCTGCTCATTGTAGATCTCCTTGATTTCATTCATGATATAGCCTTCCTAATAGGACTCGAATGAAGAATATTGTTGATACTGTTCAGATTATAATGTCTGATATTTTTAAAATAATTACAATTGGCAGAATTAATGCAATTTCTACATCAAAGATTAGGAAAATTACAGCAATTAATAAGAATTGGAGGGAGAATGGTATTCGTGCTGATATTTTTGGGTCAAATTCACATTCAAATGCTAATCTTTTTTCTCAGTCATTGATTAATTTTTCTTGATAGTGCTGTTGCAAGGATTATAACGATTATTGCAATAATAAATCTAATAAAAACTCTTGTAGATAGAACTAGGATTGTTTTTCTTGATTTATATCAATGTTTCTGATTGGGAGTCAAATGTACTATTTATACAAGGAAAAAAAGTGGTGTCTTGGTGAGAACTGGTTTATTGAAAGTCAAAGTAAGCATCTTGTTAAAAATATTGTTCCAATAATTATATGAAGTCCATGGAACCCAGTTGCAACAAAGAATGCTGATCAGTATAATGCATCTGTGATAGTAAAAGGCATTTCTCAATATTCATATGCTTGAAGTATTGTGAAATATAGCCCTAATAATACTGTGAAGAATAAAACTTGTAGTGCTCATATTACAGTTACCCCTGAGGCTAAAAGAATAGCTGTATTAAGTAATGAAATTTGTATTGGATTAAAAGGTTGAATTCCTATTGGGAGGTCATAGTATTCCTAACTCAGTTGTTGGTAGTTGTCTTCTGCTGAAAAAAGCTCAGAAGAATGACACTAAGAATAAAACTTCTGACGCAATAAATAAAATTATTCTCTATCATAATCCAATGGATACAGATCCTGTATGTAATCCTTGATATGTTACTTCTCGAACTACATCTCAGCATCATTGAATTATTGTTAATAAAGTAATGCCAAATCCAATTATGAATAGGTTAATATTGAATGGAGGGAATCATTTTGCTAATCCTGATACTAGAACTATTGCTCCAATTGCTGCTGTTAATGGTCAAGGTCTATAATCTACTAAGCACAATGGATGGTTTGAGTGAGTTGTTAACATAAGTTTAGTACACACTCTTGAAATTGAGAAGACGTACGCCTGGATTATAGCTACTGCTGATTCTAGAATTAATAGAAGTATTTGTCAAATAATTAATAATGAAATTAAATTTATTACTATAGATGGCCCTGTATTTCCTAATAAGGTTAATAATAAGTGTCTGGCAATTATAGTTGCTGCTCATTGTACTGCTAATATACCTGCTCAGATAATATTTCTAATTGTTTATATTATTACTACACTCCTGGAAATTGAAATAAGAACACCATGAATTTATTGTCCCAGGAAGGGGAAACTTTATTGACACATTCCTGGGGTCAGATACATCACATGATCACACTGACAGAACCACAGGTACATAGACACAGACAACAGAGCATGCACAATGTCGGCACTAGTACAGTGTATATCCACCTTTCGCAGCATTGCGGGCTGCTATTCTCCCATGGAGACGATCGTAGAGATGCTGGATGTAGTCCTGTGGAACGGCTTGCCATGCCATTTCCACCTGGCGCCTCAGTTGGACCAGCGTTCGTGCCGGACGTGCAGACCGCGTGAGACGACGCTTCATCCAGTCCCAAACATGCTCAATGGGGGACAGATCTGGAGATCTTGCTGGCAAGGGTAGTTGACTTACACCTTCTAGAGCACGTTGGGTGGCACGGGATACATGCAGACGTGCATTGTCCTGTTGGAACAGCAAGTTCCCTTGCCGGTCTAGGAATGGTGGAACGATGGGTTCGATGACGGTTTGGATGTACCGTGCACTATTCAGTGTCCCCTCGACGATCACCAGTGGTGTACGGCCAGTGTAGGAGATCGCTCCCCACACCATGATGCCGGGTGTTGGCCCTGTGTGCCTCGGTCGTATGCAGTCCTGATTGTGGCGCTCACCTGCACGGCGCCAAACACGCATTCGACCATCATTGGCACCAAGGCAGAAGTGACTCTCATCGCTGAAGACGACACGTCTCCATTCGTCCCTCCATTCACGCCTGTCGCGACACCACTGGAGGCGGGCTGCACGATGTTGGGGCGTGAGCGGAAGACAGCCTAACGGTGTGCGGGACCGTAGCCCAGCTTCATGGAGACGGTTGCGAATGGTCCTCGCCGATATCCCAGGAGCAACAGTGTCCCTAATTTGCTGGGAAGTGGCGGTGCGGTCCCCTACGGCACTACGTAGGATCCTACGGTCTTGGCGTGCATCCGTGCGTCGCTGCGGTCCGGTCCCAGGTCGACGGGCACGTGCACCTTCCGCCGACCACTGGCGACAACATCGATGTACTGTGGAGACGTCACGCCCCACGTGTTGAGCAATTCGGCGGTACGTCCACCCGGCCTCCCGCATGCCCACTATACGCCCTCACTCAAAGTCCGTCAACTGCACATACGGTTCACGTCCACGCTGTCGCGGCATGCTACCAGTGTTAAAGACTGCGATGGAGCTCGGTATGCCACGGCAAACTGGCTGACACTGACGGCGGCGGTGCACAAATGCTGCGCAGGTAGCGCCATTCGACGGCCAACACCGCGGTTCCTGGTGTGTCCGCTGTGCCGTGCGTGTGATCATTGCTTGTACAGCCCTCTCGCAGTGTCCGGAGCAAGTATGGTGGGTCTGACATACCGGTGTCAATGTGTTCTTTTTTCCATTTCCAGGAGTGTATAAATGATATTGGTGCAGGTGGGGTACCATAAGGAACAAGGTGTGTAAATGTATGATTAGTGTGATTGATTCATCCAAATAATAAAAAATCTTACTCATATAGGTAAAGTGATTGCAAATGATAATGCTAAATGTACCACTCTACTAAAAATATAAGGGACTTATCCTATGAAATTATTGAATAATATCATAATGAAAATTGAAATAAAGATGAATGTTGTCCCATTGAATGATTTTGGTCCTAATAATGTTTTAAATTCGTTATGTAAGGTTAAATTTAATTTATTTCAGATAATATAAATTCGTGATGGTGTAAGCTAAAATATTGATGGGATTAATAATAACCCTAGAAATGTTCTAGTTCAATTTAATGATAAATTTTTAATGGTAAATTAAAGATATTAGTGGATGGATCAATTGATGACAATACATTTGTTTTCATTTTCAGGTTAAATTTTTTATTTCCATTGTTTTTTCTGCTCTTTTAATAAGATTAGGTTTAAAAGAGAAAAAGTTTATTTGATTAAATAGAATTAAAGTGGCTGAAAATATAATAAATAGAGAGAATCATATGATCAGAGATACTTGAGGGATTTGGATTAAATTTCCACATCAGCAGTAGGCGTCAATTTACTGTTTTTTAGTTTAAGAGACCATTACTTACTTTCAGTCATCTGATGTTTCAAGGTGTATTGTTTTAGATTGACCCTCTAATGTTATATGTTTTAACTAGCTCCTTAGATTATCTTAGATAATGACTTGACAAATAAATGAGTTCTTTCAATTACAATTGGTATAAATGTGTGGTTTGCTTCACAAATTTCCGAGCATTGACCGAAAAGTAATACAGGCCAATTTATTGTAAATGTTCCTTGATTTAGTCAACAGTGTGTGGCATCAATTTTAACCCCTAAGGCAGGCACTGCTCATTCATGTAGAACATCTGATGCTCTTGTTAATACTCATAGTTCTGTATTTATAGGTAGAATTTTCTGATTATCTACATCTAGTAGTAGAAGTCCATCATTTGCTAGATCTTGTTCTGGTCTTATGTGTGTGTCAAATTCTGCGTCTATAAAGTCTGAGTATTCATATCTTCAGTATCATTGTCATCTAATTGTTTTAATTGTGATTATTGCTTCTACTAAATCATCAAGTAAATATAATAGTTGTAGAGATGGGAGTGCAATAAAAATTAGGGTAATAGCTAGTAATGCTATTCAAATAGTTTCAATTAAGTGTCTATGAAGTACATTTCAGTTTTTGTAAGCAATAAATAGTATATATCTTAGGACATAGCCTACAATTACTGTAATTAGTAGTAATACAACTATAGTATGGTCATGGAAGAATTA
This sequence comes from Schistocerca piceifrons, assembly GCF_021461385.2. Lineage (NCBI taxonomy): Eukaryota > Metazoa > Arthropoda > Insecta > Orthoptera > Acrididae > Schistocerca > Schistocerca piceifrons. The sequence continues at coordinate 212,114,440 of NC_060149.1, read as the reverse complement.
TAATTGTTCCATTAATGGTGAAGCTCCATGTTGAAGTAATAAATTTTACCATGTTGCCATTGTAAATTTCTAATAAAAGGTCAAATTTTATTTGTATAGCTTAAATATAATGCACTAATCTGCCACATTATATTATAGAAATTAATGGTAATGCTGGGTAACTATGTTCTGCAAGCGGATTATTATGCAACCATTCTGTTGATCTGCTTATATCAGCTCTAAATATGATTGCTCGGTTTGTAACCATTCTTTCTCATATAATTACAATAAATATAATGCCACACCCGGTTGACTAAATCAAGGTTGGTTGGTTTGGGGGATGCAAAGGAGCAGACTGCAATGGTCATCGGTCCCACTAAATCAAGGAACATTTACAATAAATGGAGGGTAAAAATCCTAGAGGGAGACCAAGAGATGAATACACTAAGCAGATTCAGAAGGATGTAGGTTCCAGTAAGTACTGGGAGATGAGGAAGCTTGCACAGGGTAGAGTAGCATGGAGAGCTGCATTAAACCAGTCTCAGGACTGAAGACCGCAACAATAACAACAACATAATTATTCCTACAATAGAAATTGTTGATCCAATTCTTGAAACTACATTTCATGATGCGTATGCATCTCGGTAGTCTGAGTACCATCGTAGTATTCCAGTTAGTCCTAAGAAGTGTTGAGGGAAAAAGGTCACGTATTATTCATGGTTAGGCCTGTGAATAGTGGGTATCACTGGATAACACCCACCATAATTGTAAATACTGCTCCTATAGATAATACATAATGGAAGTGGGCTACTACATAATAGGTATCGTGTAGTACAATGTCAAGTGATGAATTTGCTAATACAAGGCCTGTTAATCCACCGACTGGAAATAAAAAAATAAATCCTAGAGCTCATAATAATGGTGCGGTAAACTTAAATTTAGTTCACTAGGAGATGCCCGTGGGTGAAACAAGTGAGCCTAAAGGTGTCCCATGCTACATGCAAATTCTTTTCCATTGCTACATAATGAGGTAGCAGCCTGAAGACCATAGCTAAAAGCACGTTCAGCTGTTCACAAACTTCGGAAAGCTCCAGCTCCATCCTCACACAACAGGTACACATCCTACTTGTTTTATGATGGGGTGTAATTTCTGTGGTATAATTTTTACTCCACAGTATTCTCGAAGCAGTATTCAAGTAAGGATGCAATTTCAAATTCAAATTTTAAATTTATTTGCTGCTTGTAACATGTTACTTTACACACATAGGCAATGTCAACAAAATATAAATTAAAGATTTTTTTTACAATGAACCACAATCAAATAATTCAAACGACAGGACAATAATTCATTCCACAGAACAGAATTGGTTTCATATGAAGTTAACTACTATAATTGGCATTACTGTTGCTTACATTATTATTCGTGATCCACATTATACAGGCATTTATGGCTAACCCACTATGTAAGTGGCTTTTTAAAAGTACTGGTACCACCTGTTAGCATCTTAAGATCATTTGGTAGTAAGTTTTGAAAAACAGCTCCTCTGAAATATGGGCTTTTTGGTGGTAAACTTAACATCCTTTAACCTAATGAAAGTCTGTTTATGTTGTACCATGGTTATGAATTTCCATGTTCCTACTTGTAACCTTAGTGTCTTCTTTCATTAGCATGATGGTTTCTAGCCTACATGTGGCATAAACTGCGAAGCTGTGGTAAATAGGCTTTTCAGATATTTTCCTTGTTTCACTTTTGCTACAATTCTCAAGGCTGCAATTTGAAAACCCTTTTCATTTTAGTGTGGTAGATCCAGCCTCACAGTGCTATCGCGTAAGACAAGAAGCGATATACTAATCCAAAATACACTATCCTCAGCGTTTCAGAGTTAGGGTATAGTGGTAATCTCGTTAGTACATATAGACCAGACGTTATTCTTCATGAAATATAGTCGTTTATCCATTCTATGGAAGTTGGTCATCAATGTATAAACCCAAAAATTTACATTCTTAAGAGGAAGGGCCAGTTAGAGGACTTTTTCCACTCAAACGACTTATTTCCCGGCCCCCTGCCCCCTCCTTGTACACTTTCACCCATGTCAATTTTCGTTACTAATTCCGACACACACTGTATAATTTCTTGCACTTAGGCACCCCTCTCAGCTTGGCGCCCAAACGGCCGTTACTAATTGAGATTACCTCCCATACAGAAATCCTACAGTTGTGGCGGGCACTCCTCTCAGCTTGGTTTGTGTTGCTTGAGCCTTAAACCAGACCTGTGAACAGAGTTTTGAAAGAATCTTATCATTTACAATATGCTATCGATATCGAGCACTTGGTTTCAACTGAATAGTATTTGTTTTTATGTTAAATGGTAAATTGTCTCTTTCAAAGTAAACCCTTGCGTTTTCAGTAAAGTTTTGTTTCTCAACAGCAAGACTGAGCTCACTGTCTTTTGACAGACACCTCATGTCTCATCAGCATGTGTAGTGATCAGATGGTTACAATATGGAAACTTACCAAATCTTTTACTTAATATAACAGGAATGGACCTAGAATGGAGCCTTGAGGAACACGAAAGTGTATATTTCTTATTCTTGACCCTCTCCTCTCCAGTATTTCTTACTTGTCATATGTAATTCCTGTACACTGTTGTCTGTCTTTAAATATGTTTCTAGCAATAATGGAAATGTTGATGGGTACTTATTAATGTATCTTTTCCCATATTACCCAATACCATCTTCTCAACTTACACTTTGGGAAAAATTTTTCGTCAGGTATCTTGTGCAGTTCTCTGTTGTTTGAACATCTCATTTTAGATCCACAGCGATACTTTTTTTCCAGATTAGGATGACGCTTGTGGTGACTTTTCTCTTTACATTCTAGGCACTACATCTGGCTGCACCATACCAATACATTAAATACATGACTGCAAGTACCTGTATCGATTAATAACCCAACTTCTACAGACAACCATGAACTGTTAACAGTCACAAACTCCAGGATGATGCTGCACATCACAGACAATTATATATAACTTTTTCAGGTACAGCCATCAATGCCAATGGGTTAGGCAGTTGTTTGTTATTGAACATAAGTAGTATACCTATATCAGTGGACAGTTGTATGGCAGAGAAAGCCACAATAGTTTCTTAATAATGTCTCGCCAAGTGGCCACCATTTTCATCATAGCTTTGGTAATAATTTCCAGTTTTGGACTCGTCAATAATTGCCTAATCTGAATGTGAAAATTATTATGAAAGGCAGTCAGGGGTTACCAACTCCATAAAATTTGCTCTGCTCTGCACACGAAGAAAGTGAGTTGCTATACAAAAACATGTATGATTTGAAAATTCCAAGGCACTGACGCATGATTTTCCAACCTGGGACTGCGTACTGCATTATGGGCAAACACTAATAAGGAACATTTTATTTCACCAGCAGGGATCGAGCCAGCTATCTCCGAGTTTATAGACCTCTGGGAGAGCACACAGGAGAACCACATAAATAACATTGTACATTGACCAAAAAATAATTAATGTAGAGCAATGAAATTTTGGGAATACATTTGTCTAGGTAACATATTTAAGTGATTAACAGTACAAGATTACAGGTTAATGTAAGAGACAGGGTGGCTATTGAAAATGTGAAATGTGTAATCGCCACAACATAGAATGAAAGCATGCAAACGTGCATGCATTTTATCATGCAGGTGCCAGATATCAGTTTGTGGGCTGGACTTTCATACCTGTTGCACTTAATCAGTCAATACAGGGACGGTTAATGCTGTTTGTGGATTTGTCGTCCAATGATGTCCCATATGTGCTTAATTGGAGACAGATCTGGTGACTGAGCAGACCAAGGCAACTTGTCGACACTGTGTAGACCATGTTGGATGACAACAGTTGTATGTGGGGGGAGTGTTATGCTGTTGGGGAAATTACCAGATAGACATAAAGATTTGCAGTCAGGGTGTGGGGATAACCACGAGAGTGCTCCTGGAGTCATACGAAATCACAGCCCAAACCTTAACTGCAGGTGGAGGTCCAGTGCGTCTAGCTTGCAGACAGGTTGATTGTAGGCCCTCAACTAACCACCTCCTCACCAACAGGTGGCCATCACTGGCATCGAGGCACAATCAACATTCATCAGAACAAAACTGGCCTCCACCCTTCCCTCCAATGAGCTTTCGCTTGACATCACTGAAGTCACAAATGGCGGTAGTTTGGGGTTAGTGAAATGCATACTACAGGGGTCTGGCTCTGAGCTGCTATTAAAGTAACCGATTTGTAAGAGTTCGTCATGTCACAGTGGTGGTAACTGGTGCTAAAATTGCTGCTGCATATGCAGTACAGCGCCCCTTACCCATATGCCAAACATAATGGTATTCCATCTTGGTAGTGCCATGTGGTCATCCAAAGCTCATTCTTCTTGCGACCATACATTCTTGTGACCACCGTTGCTGGCAATCATGTAAAGTGCCTAAATTCCTAACAAAACCTTATGCAGTATCACAGAATGAACATTCAGCCTCTCATAGTCCTATTTCACGTCCTTGTTCAAGTTAAGTGAGGTGTTGATAATGGCATCTTTGTCGTCTTCAAGGCATCCTTGACTAACACCAACTCACGACAACAAATCTCAAAGGTACCTAACGGTCATGACCACTACAACGTGTATTTAAGGAAAACGTGATTGGCATCCTCACAGTTTCACTATTAGCCCCACTCTTATGCGACTGGCATAAAATCTGAAAAGACATCATCTTTCATATGTAGAAACACAGCTACCAACTTTCGTTAATGTCGCACAACTCCTTATCGGTGCTGTTATTTTTTTTTTTTTTTTTCGTTATTGTAGCTGGCACAGTTTGAACTTCTTGAGTTGCAGAGTTTGTACTTCTCTTACTTTCACATTGATTTGTTTACTCATCAATTACGAATCAGGCATACTACCTGTTGATTTGTGTATGAGGTAGATGCACTATGATTTGCGAAACTGGGTACCCCCAGAAAGAATGACTGGAATCAGTTCAGTCAAGGATCACACATAGAACAATATACCATAGATAAGGGATTAAGAGTTGAGAGGGATTACATATGCACGAGGGCTATTTCGTTTTTGAGGTCTGATACACTGCAGAATGAAAACCACAGAGGAAATCTGATGAAGCTTTGTTCAGACATGCTGTACAGTGTCTCTAGTAGGCGTACTGACCATGTCACGTTGCACTATTCAGCTCTGGGAGCACAGTGAGCACGTAAAGGTAGCTAGAACAATAGACCCTCCGGCGAAGTGTGAAGTGCATACTGTGATTTAATTTCTCCAGGCTGAGGGGCTGCGCCTGATTTCATGCAAGCTGCACAAAGAAACTGCCATGTGTGACAGCGAAGTGTAGCAATGGTATAGAACCTTTAAGAGGGATGTACAGACATTTGTGATGTAGACGTTTAGGGAAGGAAGTGAGTGTCAACTGATGAACTTGTTCAGTGAGTGGATCAGGCGATTCGAGAAAAATGTCTACGAAGTGCAATTAGAAAAAAGCGAAGAGGAATGTCGTCATCAGGCATTGTCTTTCTTCACAATAATGCTGAACCACACGCTGCAGCTGCAACATATAGCAGCGTGTTCAACAGGAAGTGTTTGGTCGACCACCAGGCAGCCTGGACTTCGCTCTCTATGATTTTAATCTCTTTACTCACAAGAACCAGTGGCTATGAAAATAGCATTTTGGCACTGATAAGGAGTTGCAGTTCATTGTAGAAAATTGGCGGAAAACTTTGGCAGTTGCCTTCTCTGACGACAGTATTCGAAAGTTGGTACAATGCTGTGACAAATGAATAATTCGGTGTGGCAACTATGTAGAGAAGTAGATGGAAGGTGTAGCTAAATGTAGCAAACAAAATATTTTCATTTTGTCTGTGGTTGATCAAACCTTGGAAAAAAAAGAAAGAAAACGAAAAAGCCCTTGTACAAACCCAGCAATGGCCTCTTCTAAGTTACTGAAGACGTTAGTGTTAAGCCACGTGCATTACTGAAGAACTATCAGATGAAATGAAAAGGAAAAAGCAACTGTCAGCATGCTTTTTGACCATTAAAGAGTTCTTAGTTCAAATAGTGTTAAATGCTTCGTGTCTGTTTTTTCAGACATGTTCGAAGGAATGGACACCATTTTAATCCAGCAACCATTATGAATTAAGACATAAAGCTATTGAAGGTATTGGCTGTGAGTGGGCATTAGTAGATGAAAATTACTGAGCTGAGCCCACAGTGTGAGGCGACCCACAATTTCCATCTGCTACTACTGACCTTTTTCCACCTAACTGAACCATTCCAACCTCCTTTAAAAACGTAAATTTAACTAAAATAATGAAATAATGAATAAAATTAAATAAAAAATCAGAAACATAAATTTCAACTGAACATAAAATAAATTGAGAAACAGTTGATTATAATTTCTTTAACTGAATATAAAATTTGGTCAAATAGTGAAATATAAATTTTTAACTAACTAAAAGAATCTCAAGCACAAAACAAATAAATTAAAATTTTGAAAATAATGAGATAAAAATATTTATAAATTAAAAAATTTTCTATATAGAAATTTATTATTTCGTAAGTAGCCCAACAGTTTTAATCTTTTAAAAAATTAGTCATAACTTCTCATACAATATTACTGGTTGTGAATATTTAGATACTAGATGTTGTTGTTGTTGTTGTGGTCTTCAGTCCTGAGACTGGTTGGATGCAGCTCTCCATGCTAATCTATCCTGTTCAAACTTCTTCATCTCCCAGTACCTACTGCAACCTACGTTCTTCTGAATCTGCTTAGTGTATTCATCTCTTGGTCTCCCTCTACGATTTTTACCCTCCACGGTGCCCTCCAATGCTAAATTTGTGATCCTTTGATGCCTCAAAACATGTCCTACCAACCAATCCCTTCTTCTAGTCAAGTTGTGCCACAAACTTCTCTTCTCCCCAATCCTATTCAATACCTCCTCATTAGTTACGTGATCTACCCACCTTATCTTCAACATTCTTCTGTAGCACCACATTTCGAAAGCTTCTATTCTCTTCTTGTCCAAACTAGTTATCGTCCATGTTTCACTTCCATACATGGCTACACTCCATACAAATACTTTCAGATACGACTTCCTGACACTTAAATCTATACTCGATGTTAAAAAATTTCTCTTCTTGAGAAACGCTTTCCTTGCTGTTGCCAGTCTACATTTTATATCCTCTCTACTTCGACCATCATCAGTTATTTTACTCCCTAAATAGCAAAACTCCTTTACTACTTTAAGTGTCTCATTTCCTAATCTAATTCCCTCAGCATCACCCGTCTTAATTTGACTACATTCCATTATCCTCGTTTTGCTTTTGTTGATGTTCATCTTATATCCTCCTTTCAAGATGCTGTCCATTCCGTTCAACTGCTCTTCCAAGTCCTTTGCTGTCTCTGACAGAATTACAATGTCATCGGCGAACTTCAAAGTTTTTACTTCTTCTCCATAAATTTTAATACCTACTCCGAATTTTTCTTTTGTTTCCTTTACTGCTTGCTCAATATACAGATTGAATAACATCGGGGAGAGGCTACAACCCTGTCTCACTCCTTTCCCAACCACTGCTTCCCATTCATGCCCCTCGACTCTTATAACTGCCATCTGGTTTCTGTACAAATTGTAAATAGCCTTTCGCTCCCTGTATTTTACCCCTGCCACCTTCAGAATTTGAAACAGAGTATTCCAGTTAACATTGTCAAAAGCTTTCTCTAAGTCAACAAATGCTAGAAACGTAGGTTTGCCTTTTCTTAATCTTTCTTCTAAGATAAGTCGTAAGGTCAGTATTGCCTCACGTGTTCCAACATTTCTACGGAATCCAAATTGATCTTCCCCGAGGTCGGCTTCTACCAGTTTTTCCATTCGTCTGTAAAGAATTCGTGTTAGTATTTTGCAGCAGTGACTTATTAAACTGATAGTTCGGTAATTTTCACATCTGTCAACACCTGCTTTCTTTGGGATTGGAATTATTATATTCTTCTTGAAGTCTGAGGGTATTTCGCCTGTCTCATACATCGTGCTCACCAAATGGTAGAGTTTTGTCATGACTGGCTCTCCCGAGGCCATCAGTAGTTCTAATGGAATGTTGTCTACTCCCGGGGCCTTGTTTCGACTCAGGTCTTTCAGTGCTCTGTCAAACTCTTCACGCAGTATCTTATCTCCCATTTCGTCTTCATCTACATCATCTTCCATTTCCATAATATTGTCCTCAAGTACATCGCCCTTGTATAGACCCTCTATATACTCCTTCCACCTTTCTGCCTTCCCTTCTTTGCTTAGAACTGGGTTGCCATCTGAGCTCTTGATATTCATACAAGTGGTTCTCTTATCTCCAAAGGTCTCTTTAATTTTCCTGTAGGCAGTATCTATCTTACCCCTAGTGAGATAAGCCTCTACATCCTTACATTTGTCCTCTAGCCATCCCTGCTTAGCCGTTTTGCACTTCCTGTCGATCTCATTTTTGAGACGTTTGTATTCCCTTTTGCCTGCTTCATGTACTGCGTTTTTATATTTTCTCCTTTCATCAATTAAATTCAATATTTCTTCTGTTACCCAAGGATTTCTATTAGCCCTCGTCTTTTTACCTACTTAATCGTCTGCTGCCTTCACTACTTCATCCCTCAGAGCTACCCATTCTTCTTCTACTGCATTTCTTTCCCCCATTCTTGTCAGTTGTTCCCTTATGCTCTTCCTGAAACTCTGTACAACCTCTGGTTCTTTCAGTTTATCCAGGTCCCATCTCCTTAACTCCCACCTTTTTGCAGTTTCTTCAGTTTTAATCTACAGTTCATAACCAATAGATTGTGGTCAGAATCCACATCTGCCCCTGGATATGTCTTACAATTTAAAACCTGGTTCCTAAATCTCTGTCTTACCATTATATAATCTATCTGATACCTTCAAGTATCTCCACGATTCTTCCATGTATACAACCTTCTTTTATGATTCTTGAACCAAGTGTTAGCTATGATTAAGTTATGCTCTGTGCAAAATTCTACCAGATGGCTTCCTCTTTCATTTCTCTCCCCCAGTCCATATTCACCTACTATGTTTCCTTCTCTCCCTTATCCTACTGACGAATTCCAGTCACCCATGACTATCAAATTTTCGTCTCCCTTCACTACCTGAATAATTTGTTTTATCTCGTCATACATTTCATCTATTTCTTCATCATCTGCAGAGCTAGTTGGCATATAAACTTGTACTACAGTAGTAGGCTTGGGCTTTGTGTCTATCTTGGCCACAATAATGCGTTCACTATGCTGTTTGTAGTAGCTAACCCGCACTCCTATTTTTTTATTCATTATTAAACCTACTCCTACATTACCCCTATTTGATTTTGTATTTATAACCCTGTAATCACCTGACCAAAAGTCTTGTTCCTCCTGCCACCGAACTTCACTAATTCCCACTATATCTAACTTTAACCTATCCATTTCCCTTTTTAAATTTTCTAACTTATCGGCCCAATTAAGGGATCTGACATTCCACGCTCCGATCCGTAGAACGCCAGTTTTCTTTCTCCTGATAACGACGTCCTCCTGAGTAGTCCCTGCCCGGAGATCCGAATGGGGGCTATTTTACCTCCGGAATATTTTACCCAAGAGGACGCCATCATCATTTAATCATACAGTAAAGCTGCATGTCCTCGGGAAAAATTACGGCTGTAGTTTCCCCTTGCTTTGAGCCGTTCGCAGTACCAGCACAGCAAGGCCGTTTTGGTTAATGTTACAAGGCCAGATCAGTCAATCATCCGGACTGTTGCCCCTGCAACGACTGAAAGGCTGCTGCCTCTCTTCAGGAACCATGTGTTTGTCTGGCCTCTCAACAGATACCCCTCCGTTGTGTTTGCACCTACGGTATGGCCATCTGTATCGCTGAGGCACGCAAGCCCCCCCACCAACGGCAAGGTCCATGGTTCATGGGGGGAGATACTAGATATGATGAAAAAATATGTATGGGGCTTACTAAAGAGTTTAAAATTGTTTTGCCAAACAGACGTAATAAATTAATTAATGAATATGAATTTAATCATTTTGAAGAAGGAAGTATAAAACTAAAATATAGAGGAATAAAAAAAAATGAAAATACTGGGTTTCATGGCGAACAATTTTTAATCTAAGAAATATAAAATTGTTTACCCAATTTTTAAGCTCCAAAAAATTTTGTATCCTGTAGTAGAGCTCTCCAGAATCCAATATTCAAGTATTCACAATTTTTAGGAATTCGATTACTCCATTTTAAATATCTAATAATTTTTTAATATTATGAATTAGTTCTCCCACAAATCTAGTATTCAAATATTCACAACTCATATAAACTTATTTTTCCAATTTTTTAAAAATCTAATAATTTTCTCAATTTTATCTTAATCTATTTACCAAGCAAGATGACGCCATCGCTAACAAAGTGGACTCGCATTCGGGAGGTTGACGGTTCAATCCTGCATCAAGCCATCCTGATTTAGCTTTTCCGTGACTTCCCTAAATCGCTCCAGGCAAATGGTTCCTTTGAGAGGGCACCCTTGCCCATCCTTCCCTAATCCGATGAGACCAATGACCTCACTGTTTGGTCTCTTCCCCCAAAAAACCGCAACCCAACCTCTTAATCTATTTAATTTTTCCTTTTTTAAAAATATAATAATTTTTTTCCTTACAAATGAGTGAGAACAAACTCACAATAGCTCACCTTCATCACTTTCGTAAAAGAAATAAGTTAAGATGGTATTATAAATGACAATCTTTTTTCGTTAATGTTGTAATTAAACATATCTTCTATCAGAGAATAGAAAGAAAAAATTAGAAAGGGTTACTTTATTATAGTATTGAAAAAAGTGATGAAGTTTTTAAAAATGACGAAGCTAAACGTTTCTTTGCTAATATGTATTTGAACAAAAAAAAATTAGTTTAAAAAGGTTTTTAAAATGATTACAAACAATAAATTTCGAAAATAGTATAAACTTGCTCAACCCAAACTTCATCTTGAATGCATCTAAGCCAGAAATTATGAAAATTGTGAAATATTATCTAAAAATATAATGGTTTGAAAAAATTATATTTTATTATGAGTACAAAATACAGAAAAAATTAAGTTACAGTATTTGGACATTGAACAAAAATTATAAGATTGCTAGAGAAGATTATATACCCAAAAAATTTAAGAAAGGGAAACAAAATATTTTCACACAAATCATTGATTTTCAAACTCATGGTTCTGATTGGACATTAAACAGAATTATTGGAGATATGTTCCATTAAGCTGTTTTTCTTATACTGAACTAGCAGAAAAGTTAAAAGAAAAACAAGCCTTATTAATGTTATCAAAGTGATCAAAAATATAATGTGAGACCTATAGCTTCAGCATTAAGTCAAGTAGATAGTCTGAAAAGTAAAAATCCAAACAGAACAAGGAATTATGTACAGTTTGCAGTAGAGTTTGATGAAAAATACCTAATATTTCATTTGTTGTTGAAATTGATAATGTTCCGAAAACTGAGAGTAAAAACAATGTATTTATTCATGTGATGAAAAATATCAAGAATACCCATTAAAAACAACGAAATCCAAAAGGGAAAAACGTACTAACGTGTAATATTTCATAGAAGAACATTATACACGCTAATATTGGACAAAATATTTCTCTAAACTTGTTTCAGGTCCGGTTAACATACATGGGCATTAAATATTTGTTTGTGATTTATGGTTACTACATTTTAATAGAGAAAAATGAGATGATCACTCAAAAAAACTGTTTAATTAATTATCCATTAAAAGTACAGCTACCAGAAACGATGAATACATAAAATTTAAGAATTATAAATATAATCAAAAGGCTTCACTTAAAACTTCTGGGCTGATAGGCCATGGTCGATGTGTAAAACTCTCCCCTGACACTTCGTCTCCGACTGCGGGAGAGAACTCGAGCAAGCACTGATTATATATGCACTGCAGAGGGCGCCACTGTCCATCACGTGGCGTGAACTATGAGACTGCCTCAGCTAGTGCCAACATTCTCGATTGAATGTAATCTATGATCGCATTTCTGGTGCAATGCTGACATCCAAATTTTATCCAGTTTAACACTTGCCTATTTCCTGTTAAAATTATTATGATGTCTCTCAGTTTTGATAGCCTCTCTATACACACACACATAATAATGTGAGGTCTTAGATATGATGCTTGCCTCACTGCTTTTTATTTCATGGTTACCTTCCTGGTAAGCATGTATGCTATGGCCGATTTATCCATGTGACACAGGTGGCAATTCCACTTATGTTCGACAAGATGGGTGTTAACACTTCTCTTTGTAGTATTGATATAAACCTGTGCACAACTACAAGGAATTTTATATATCCCTGAAGTATCCAAAGGATGTTGTGCACCTTTTGCCGATCTGAAATATTCTTTAATTTTCATTGTGGGCCTGAATATAGTTTCCATTCCATTTTTGCTTAACCCTTTCCCAATGTGATCTGTGACCTTATTGAAGAATAGAAGAACAACTTTTCTGTTGGGCGGCTGCCGTTCATCATTGCTCCCAATTCTCTGCCTAGACTACTCGATGTACCTCCTTACTACAACAGGCGTTCTTCACGAAAGTTGATGGTAGATGTTCAGTCTCATCTTTAAAATAAACAGGGTCACAAATCTTGTACGTCCTGCCTACTGAAGTTTTACTCACCTTTTTTTTCGTCTAAGGTGGTGGTTTGAATCTTTATGCAGATAACTATCAGTATGTGTGGCCTTATGGCCCAATGTTCCCTCCCGTCGTTGAATCACAGATACATCCAGAAAATTCAATAACCCATAACTCTCCGTCTCCATAGTAAATTGGATTTTCTTATCAATGCTGCTTAGATGTGGCAGGAAGGCATCCAACTCCTCTGCTACGTGTGTCCATACTACAAAAGTGTCAACGACATATTGATAAGATCTGGCTGGTCTCTTACTGGCAGTCTGCAATGTCCACTGTTTAAAAGTCTCCATAAACAAGTATGCCACAGCAGGACTGCCCATAGCCTCCCCCCCTCAATCTGTTCATAAAATGGTGCTATCCTCATCAATTTGATAATGTAATTATTTACCATGATTTCGGTAAATGATGCTATCTCACACATAGCGGATATTTTTCCTACTGATATGGTGGCATTATTCCAACACTGGCTCACCACAGCCTATTTTCAATACAGTAGTGACTCAAGAAGAACAAATGAAACCTTTAAATTCAGAACCAAATTTGAAATATAATAGATCTTAAATTTGCTCTTCATGTAGAAAACACTGTACAGAGAAAATAAAAAAGTTCATCAAGTCCATTAAACGGGGAAATATGTAAATCCAATATGTAATAATTGTAATTTACAGTTAAAACACCGTAATTTTATACTAGTTTATTTACACAATTTATTTGACAGTGATTCTCACCTCCTTGTGAGAACATGATTATGATGAGAAAGAAATTGATTTAATACCAAATAATGAAGAGACATATTAGCTTTGCTAAACAAAAAAATTGAAAATGAGATTTACTGATTCATTTAAATTTTTGGGTTCAAGTACTGATAGATTATCATCAAATTTAAGAAGATACCAAATGAAAATATTGGAAAACATTTTCCAGAAGTGCAAATAAATGACCTTTATTGGTACAATAGTAGAGATAATTTGTGAATTTCTGAAAAAAAACTTTCACCAAAAGGAAGTGAACCTGATATTAATGAAGAAGGCAGTAGCTGTGCTAAAATACTTTAGGAAAAATTTAGTATAAAGTATTTGAAGGAATATCATGAATTACATCTATGAGCTGTTTGCTATATTATTAGATGGTGCTTTCCAAAATTTTAGAAAAACTTGTAGAAAAGCTTATGATTTAGACGGATACTGGTCTTCTACTGCTGCAGGTTTATCTTTTGATTCCATGTAAAATATGACATACGACCCACTTGATTTATTACATGACTGTGACATGATTTTAATGGTAGGAATGGTATAAGAGGAGGATATCACAATGTTGTAAAAAAGTTAAAATTTGTGATAAAAGTATAATGTCGAAGTTTTTGATATATTTAGATGCAAACAATTCATATGTTTACGTTTTAAGTCAATATTCACCTTATAGAGAATTTGAGTCTCATGTGACTCTAAAAAATGCGAAATTATATTTTTGAAGAGTATCTAAAATATATAAAGATAACTTAATGAACCAAAAGATTTACCTCTTCCTCCTGAAATTAAATTGTGCCAGGAACTAAAGAAAAAAATTATTAACTACTTTAAATAAAAATTATAATTGTGTTGTTCACTACAGAAATATTAAACTATATTTATCTATAGGAATGAAATTAATAAAAATTGAAAAAGTTTTGAAATTTAAACAGTCTCATTGGTTACAAAATGTAAAATTTAAACACAGAAATAAGGACAAAAGCAGAATATGATTTCAAAAAATATTTCTACAAATTGATCAATAATTCAGTGTTAGGAACAATCATCAAAAATATTAGAAACAACGTATATGTAAAATTAGTCTCAGATGTTGAAAAATGTGATAAACCAATAGCAAAGCCAAATGTTAAGGGAAAATTAAATGAAAATCTATTTGCTAAACATTAGAATAAAATTAAAATTTTGTTTAAGATTACTAGTTACATTGCATGTATTTACTTAACTTATCGAAAGAATTAATGTAAAATTTTCACTCCAATATTATGAAACCAAAAGATGGAGAAAATATTGATCTCAATTTCCAAGAGACAGATACCTATGTGTATAACAATATAAAATGGAAGAATTTTATACAGATATTAAATCAGTGCTCAATTATCATGTTGATATTAGTGATTATCTACAAAATGCACCTCAAGTTAACAAATACTGTAAGAAAAATGAAAGATGAAGCTAATGGTAAATGATAGAAGAATTTTTGGGTTTAAGAGAGAAAATGTACGCTTATAAAGTTGGTGTTAATGAGAAAACATCAAAAGGAGTTAAAAAAAATATTCTTATAAATAAAATACGTTTACAAGATTGTAAAGATTGTTTATTTAACTATGAACATCAATTTAGAACTATGTGTATGATACAAAGCCATAAACATTTAATTAATTTTTTTTAGATTAATAGAATAACACTAAGCCCTCAAGATAATAAAAGATATATTAAAAAATCTAGAAAATAAAGTAGATACATATTAAAACTATAAAATTAATACTTAGACTTCAAAATTTTTAGTTTTGAATATTATCTTGTTTGTTATATTTATTTTACTGTTAAAAATAAATCTCTGATGCATGAGATTTATTCCCTACAATCATAACCATCTTTTAAAATCAGAACATCAATAAAATCTGAAAACTAATTTCGTCACTGTTCCCTATGTTATACGTGTATGTAATAATTAACAATTTCACACAGTTCTGAAATAACACTTACGATGTCTCTATTACAATATAATTTATTTTATGATCATTTATCTCTTCCAAAACTTTAAAAAGACCCATTTATACCGAAAAATATTTTTAGCTGATAAAGGTAGAATTAAGACTTTTTCATAAGCAATTAAATATTGTTATATTCTAGAAAACAGTTTTTACAGTTTTTGAGTACTTAAATGCTGGTTCTTATAAAATCATTTTAATCTGTAATTTCTTAAGAAATTATACTTTTTATGAATTATGTTGTTATCATTTTTAATCGTTAATTACTATTTGTCTGCTCTTCAGTCGGAATTCGTTTTTAATATTTCTTTGTAACAATATTTAGACACATATTTTCCATATAAACACAAAGAACTCTCTCTTTATTATAATGTTTCTTATAATATTTATTTAAACAAGATCTACACATTGTTCTATATTCATCTTTTGTATTATACTGTGAAGTAAAGTTATCATTTGATTTCTCAACTCTGCAATTTTTACAAATCTTAGATTTGATAGTTTTCATTTATTTAGGTAAAATGTATTATAAAAAATAAACATTGAAATATAAATAATAGTAAAAGGAAGAATTGAAAAATTAAAGAAGTTCTATTTTTTTCAATAAATGAATTCATTCATACCCCTTTTTACAAACAAACTTAGATATAATGATACCAAGTTTTAATGATAAAAAATAATCCATGGTTAAAGCTATAGATGTTCCTGAAATTTTAGAATATAAAAATTCTTGCTATATGATTAGTCAGCATGTTAGTAAAGAAGATAAAATTACATTTGAAAATTTAAACGACATGCTATCGCCTTTACAAGATGATAAAAAACTCAACATTTATGAATGAAGAGGTTTTCTATTCCTTAATTTTTAAATCACAAAAGGAAGAAGCCCAACGATTCAGAAAACGTATTACATGTGAATATCAGTTCATAAAGATGGAGAATATGAAATAAAAAAAGAATTAAGAAAGTTATGTAAAGGTCATACAGAAGATATAAATGAAGAAGAGAATGAAATTCATAAAAATCATTAATACATCTGAATAGTGTTAAGAATAAATATTTTCAAAAATCGGATTGAAGATTTGATTTAGCTATAGAAAATGCAAATGAAAGAAGTGAAGAAATAAACAGAATGCTACCACATAATGTGCAGCAAACGGAAGACAAACTTCTGTAATTTTGAGATTATATGATGTTAACTATAAATACAATTATTACATTATTACAACACAGATAGATACCCTAATTGTTAACAAATGTTAAGACTTTGTTACTACCACAATTTAATAAAACCATATCAAAGAATTAGAGAAAATTTAAAATTTGAATATCACCACAGTTATTTTAAAACATTAAATACACCAGAACACTTTATTAATGATACAGTAAATTGAATCATTAAAAATTTTAAGTTCGTTTCTAAATTTGCTGTTACAGTATACCTATTAAAATCTATCATATTCTTTTTTACCAGTAATATTTATTTCTAAAACCCGAATTCTTGTCTCATCAATTGTAACAAATAAAGGATTTTCTTGTTCATAAGTAATAGTAGCGCCTAATTCTAAAATTTTGTTAAAAGAAGCAACAATATTTGTATGCTGAAGAAAATATTACCTTTTTATACAAAACTCCCATGGCTAGATCAAAATTTATGTTCATTAACTAAAATGGAATAATTTCAGGAACGTCATTGGCAGCAGTTTTTGTTCTGGTTTCAATCATTTAATTTGTAAAGCCTAAAACTTCTCCATTACTATCTATATATAATTTAACATAGCCATGAATAATAACTTTCTCTAGAATTATATCTTGCTTGAGGTATTTTTAGAATGAATAACTTTTTCTAAACCTTTTAAACTACATTGACCTATAATAATTTATATATTTTCTCCCATACAGTATAATTAATATTTTTAAAGTTCTATTTGGTGTTAAAAAGGTACAAAAACCAACTACTGCAACATTTTTAGGACTATCCCTTGTAGGAACAGATAATCTTTTTTTAAGAACTGATTCACTTCATTTTATTTGAAATAATTTGCTCATTTAACATTACTAAAAAGTTGTTTGATTAAAAGAAAACTGACTTTGAATTTGCATTCCAGGGGAAAAATTAGACTATAGGTCTAGGCTCTACAGTAGGCTCTTGCCTAGCTGTATTTGGTGTTCTGTAATAGGACCAAGTGGCTGTGGTAAAACACATTAATGATTGAAAGTCATTTTATATAAAAGTTCGTTAAATTGGGATAAAACTAATCATTTATATATTTATTCTTAAAGATTTATGAATCTAAATATTAAAAAAAATTATGAAATTGCTGAAGATAAAAATAATGTAAATTTGCTACTTTTTTAAAATAACGATGAAATTATGCCTTTAGATGAATGTGAAGAAACTTAACCTGTTATATTTGATTATGTTATTGGTGAAAATGTATATTATGCTAGAAACAAATTTAAAGGATTAGAGTGTTTTTATATAGTTGAAACATTTTCAAAATTCAAAATTAAAAAAAATTGTTAGAGGTAATTTAAGCAAATAAAATTTTTTAAAGTGAAGATGATATTCATATCTTTCTTGAGTTTATTGGTGGTGATTTAAAATTTATGATTTTAAATTAATGTGTAGTAAATATTACCACAATGATAAATTTGGATTTATGACAATAGATATGAGGAGATATATGTGAAATGTATATGAAAGAAACATAGAAATTAAATTAAAGATTCTGAAATACCACAAAAATTAGATTATGAAAATATAAAATTATAAAAATATAAGATATACAAACATAACGCAAAAATGATGATGGTCACTTTTTTGTAATTTTCAGGACAGCGAATTTTCTGCTCTAGTCTCTCGTATATCATAAACGTTCACCGTATAATTATCACAACAACCGTTTTATTGTTCTATATCTATTTGTTTAGGTAATAAATGTAATATAATAAACACATTTTCTATTGTAAGGTACATTATTAATTAAGAAATTAAGTAGGTACACAAAAAACATGGTAAAAGTGATGGTAGTCATAAGAAACTTGGTAAAATCCATGAAAGTCTACTATCTTTCTATGCTTCTTCAGTGGATCTTGTAATCTGTAAACAGATTCTGTTTACTGTTTATTTTATAAGATTTATAATTATCTAGATTTTAACACATTAATCCCATATAGATTTTATTTTAATACTGTTACTTGCAACTTATGTTTTGTCAATGAGGAAGTTTTTCAAAGTACTGTTGAGCAGATGGACTGCAAAACTGTATTGGTACTTTCCAGGTTTTAGTTTAATCGGATCTGGAAATAAGCAAACTTTTGGGCTAAAGCAAGGGAACCTGCTGGTGGTTTCTGTCAGAAAATAGTAACCTACCTGCTTATATAACATATTATGAATTTAACTAATTACCTACGTAAATATCTGTTGCAATAAGGGCAAAAATATTTCCTGTACTGGTAAGTTTTCATTACTTTCAAGGTTACACTATTGTTATGAGGTATTATTCTATAACTCATTATAGGTCTGTGGATTATTGATATGTGAAAGCAAAGGTAAAGTGTTGAGTCATTTTCTCTTACCTTCACGCAGAATTGGTGGTAAAAAGAAGGATGTATTATCATCATTGTCTTCTGTCTCTCTTGAAAGCTTGATAAGTTGGTGTTGTGTTAGGATCGGTGACATAAGAAAGTATCCAGTGTAAGATGATCTGTGTTGAACTAACCTACAATGGTTTTTTGAAAATTGCATTTCACGAATTGGTCGTGTAGCAAATGGGCATTTCTTGTGATAGTGATTTTCCAAAAAAGCAGTCCATTTTCAAAATAGGTTTTGGTCAGCTTCAATCACAGTTAAAGGCGAAGGCTTTACTCTGGCATTCTTTATTTCATTTACCCAATGTTCTGGTATCTCTGAGGGAAATTTGCCGTTTATCAGGGCCATATCTCTATTGCATTCTAGGTAAGAGTTGCCGCGTATAGCGAATATGATTGTTATGCAGTCTAGTTTTTTTTTAGGATTTGTACCACATAATGACAGAAGCGAAACATGGTGTAGTTCTTGTTCTGACCTCTACAAGAATCGCAAAATATGTACAAGTTTTTGACAGTGGACTGTAACATGGTGAAGATATAATAGTGCAACATTGATACTACCTTGTCTGCACCTCTACCTCCTTCTGTTTCTGGGTAAGCAAAAAGAGGTGCATTTCCCGTAGATAAGCTGTGGACATTGAAAAAATACAATGACAATTGATGGCGGTAGTAAACGTCATTTGTGGTGAAATTAGGTAAGTTTAAATTTTTTTGAAAATCAATGGTAAGTGCCTCACTATCCTTCCTTTTCCTTGAAGTTTTCTACATTTTCTGTTTGTGTCATGAAACGTGTTAGCTTTCCTCAAGTGTAGTTCATTCCAACATTGTTTTGTTTAATGCTGCTTAAAATATTTGCTTTTTCCTTGTCATCAATGATCTCTTCCAGCTGGACGTTTAGGGCTTTCATTCCTGCTTGGTACCTGTCAGGTGCGCTGCAGGTGTCGCTTCTCGGACATCTGAAAGCTGTGTTAAACTTAGATACAAATATCTGTCTATAATATTCATAGGAGACAATCTTACCACTAGGCCTACCTGTCTTGTAGAATGTGTACATTTTTTTAAAACTATAATGGCTTGTACAGCCCTTAAACGATGCAATGTGATCAATGGCACTTTGCTTAACTTCTTCTGAAGTCCTACAATGTTTGTGGTCATACTTTCCTCTCAAATCTGTTGGAGGTTTCTTAGTCTGCGATTTTTCACGTTATAAACATTGATAAGCCCAGCCAAGTATTTGGACTGAGCATCATTAGATTCTAAACTATTAAAATGAGAAATTAATCTTTTTGTTTCACCTTCACAAACTCTATCAAAACACTGTAGTCTTTTACATGTGCAATCAGGCCCAGTTTCGTGAGTGCACACTTTAAGTTTTTTCATCACATCTCTTAGCCTTCCATGGGATTTTCTCTTTTTACAATCTTCATCCACATTTGACTCTCTTAATTCACTCATTTTCGCCGAAACTACCACCAAGAACACACGCTGTAAGCTTTGGCAACTTTCTAACCGCAAACACAAAGTAAACAATGGAATGAAGACAGCACATTGAACTCCTGTTAAAGCAGGTTATGCCAAACTTATGAAAGGATTCTCATCATATGTGCTGTGAACACAGATGACATTCATCGGTTTTACCGTGCACAACAAAAATGAAATGGCAAATAACTTAGTAACTGCCAGCACTCTTACCGTGTACACTCCCATACAAATTCGGCCGTCTTTGAGCTACAAATTCCTGTCCTAACCTGAAAATGGGAAAAAATTAACTATCATCATTTTCGCCTTGTGCTCTTCATATATGATTATCTTATAGAAATTTAAAAGTACGATCCTGAAGATGTTAGAAAAAAGTAAGCAAAATGGAAGATAAAAGAGAGATTCAAAGATGAATTTAAAACTCGAACTGTAACTATGAACAGATTTAAAACTCGAACTGTAACTATGAACAGATTATGATTAAATTGAAAAGAAGGTCAACCTCTTATTGATGCAGTAGAGAAAGTTAATCAAAGCATTGTAGGTTTTGGTGATAATGAATGAAGGCAGCAGAAGAAAATAGAGAAGTAGAAATACAAATTGTTCCTGTGGTCCCTTATCACCATTATTTAGAAGCATTTAACAACATACCAACAATTAAACAATATGATATTGATAAAAAGGCTTATACATTAATGAAATTGAAAATACAGGATTTATTGAAGAAATATGAAGAACTGGTTAAGAACAGAAAAAAGTTAAAAGATGAACAATGTAGTAGAAATAAGTTAAAATGAAAAACAAAATATTAAAAAAACAAATGTAAGTGTAAGACTATTTGGAAATATTGTAGAAAATGGAGATCAAATGTTGAATTAAGTCCAGTTGGTGCATTTAAGTTTGTTGTGAAACTACCAGGAAAATTTGATGGAGGTATATTAAGAGTCTGTGATAAGACTTATGAAGATACAGATAGATTGATGAATCTTTTAATAAAAAAACAGATTACTACGAATGAGATAGGTGAAAAATTTACTTCTACTGATTTATCGAATTATGCTTATATATTCTTTCATTCTAGAATAATATACTCCAACGTAAATCCAAATAAAATTAAATAAAGTAGTTTGAGGAAAGAAATTGTGGAACCTTATTTTCCAAATGATTACTAGATTTACATGTCATTTTAGATGAGAAAACAGATGAAGAAATAATAAAGAAATACAGAGAAACCATCTGAATACTTACATTTTCTTACAATGTTGGAGAAGTAGTTGATTGGAAGCAGTAATCCCTGAAGAATATTTAGTTGGGATAAATTATCATAGCGAAAAATTATTCTGGTACATGAACAAAATTAGAAGAATGATGAAGTAGATGTGATAAAGGAATAAATAAATTAGATTCAGCTTGTTAAAAACATGAAATTTTCTATAGAGATGCTAAAGATTTAGAAAAGAAAACACAAAGAAGATAATGAACCTCAAATAACTGTAACAGAAAGAATATATGCTGAGGGTACTTCATTAAGAGAAAAATTAGCTGCTGCAGGAGTTAAAGGATCAATATCAGGCAAAGAAAATTAAGTATGCAACTTGATGAAAATGGCTGGGGATTCTAAGCCTTTCAAGTAAGATAATTTTTGTGTAAATGTTTTACAAAAATATACTGTTATAGCCTTTTTTAATATTAAATTTTTAAGTCTATATAAAATTGTGCAATCTAAATAAATGAGTAATTTTATCATCGAATATTCTTTCCTATGAAATAGCAAAATTAATCCTAAGCAATAAAAGTGTTGATAATGTTTTAACTGATTCAAAAAGAGAAAGACATAATAATGGTGGAAATCTGCTCATAACACTAGATCTACTTGTTATGGAAAATAGAAAGAAAGAAATCTCAGAACTAATAAAAAAGATAAAGGAGGAATTCTTGCAACTGTAATTTTTTAAGTAATGTAATTTTGTAAACTTTTGATAGTATAAATTTGTAAATGTTTTGAATATTATTTTATTAAATTCTTATATATATTTTTAATCTATATAAGTGAATAATTCTAGTATCATATATTCTTTATTACCTAATGGCAAAATTAAAGAGGAAATAAATAAGGAAAAATATGTTATATTAATAACTTTTAACTGATGCTCAGTAAAGTAAGAGAAATAAAATACTGATGGAAATTCACTGTCGCTATTAGCCACTCTTGTTGTGTCAAAAACCATTGAACACCTTATAAAAGAGAAAAATGGTTTCTAGTTTAACAAAACATCTTATTATTGGCTGCACTGCTATATGTAGCTGCTATCGCTACAGAGGTTGGAGTAGTAGCCACCTTGGTAAAACAATAACATACAGGAAAGAGGCGTTAATGAATATAGCAATCCTTTATCAGACTTTGATATAGAAAATATTGTTAAACAATTTAAAATTAAAACATTATAGATGTGTTGTTATGATTGATGAGTTTCCTTAGAAATCAAAAGTTTTCGAATGTGGTATAGTTAATTTAAATTTTTCTGATAATCTTACTTCTCATTGTATTTGTTACTATAAAGCAAATGATGAAAAATTTATTTCTGATTTATTTGGTGGCAATGTATGAAAAGAATTAATAGTTGTTTGGGAACAAATAATTTATATTATAATGAAAAATGCCGAATTTCGAAGAATTTATTTGTGATGACTGGGGTCTTACAAAACATTGTTACTAATATATGAGTTTTAAAATTATTCAAGATTTTTATTCATATTATGCTACATATGATGGAAAATACAACAGAATATCCTATTGATAACTATATTGCAAAACTATTTGATTTTGTAGCTGTAAAAAAGAGAAATAATAATTTATCAAAAATCGAACATCCTTTTGTCTCCTCATCAGTTTTATTAAATTTTGATTAATCTTTTTCTGATAAAATTTGTGTGGTAGGATACATGTTTAATAATGGTAAAATAAAAAATAAGAAGGAGGAACTGCTTTGTTCGTTGGAAATACCTAGTGATTTTTAAGGATTATAAAGAAGTAATGTGGGAAGGAGAGTTAACTATAATTTTTACTTTTAGCTCAAGTTCAAATGATGCTATTCTTCTCTGGTCTGATAAAAATGATGCTAGGTCAGAGTAAACAATACTCTAGAAAATGGAGGAAAAATTCGTCTTGAAAATATGGAGATTAGAGTACCTATAGTTGAATATGGACCTGAATATCAATTTGAATTGGTACAAGGAAAATTAAAAAATCCTTAAACATCAATATATTTCTATGAATTACAAACTATTAAAATCACTGGGTTGAGTAGGAAAAATAGTTTTGTTTTGGATATAACAAATCGTTATAATTATATTGATATGCTTTATTTTATTTCTGTAGTTTTTCAAACAAATCGAAAAAATAATCAGTTCGTTGATTCTTCATTATTTGATATAGTTAAATTACAAAAGATTTGCTTAAAAAGTGCAGAAGATGTGGAATTCAGCACACCAAATAATTTTTTGAAATCTTATGACTCATTTTGTGATTTTAAATGAGCAACACAACTAAAAGGTAAGACTGATATAAATCCATATAATTTCATCACCAATTATTATGATGTATATTTTGGGTAGCACCTGAAGAAAACATGAGTTATGCCATCAAAATATCAAGCATTAACGATGCAAAGTCCAGCAAGGATCTTGAGTATTCAAAATGTCACAAATTATCCTGTTTATGTTGCAGATATGACTCAAAGAAAAAATATTGTATCAATGCAAAGAACTAGTATGAAAGTAGGTAATGATACTTCAACTTATATAATTTTTTATAGAAAGGAGAATTTAACTTACTCGGCAGTTAACATTATCTGAGAATTTAAAAAAATTTTCTATCTTTTGCTTATTGAGAGAGAAGTAATATTTCATCGTTCAGTATTTTCTTTTTTAATTCTCCACTTTATCTGTTGTCCCTTTATTGGGAAAGAAACTTTTAAAAATATGCTCAATGATAAATAAAACTTCTTCGATTAATGAGCGAGAAACCTGTAAAAATAAGAGGTAAGTATAAATATAGGCTTTTAATGTTTTCGGTAGGCTATAGAATTCATAATTTAATTCTTCACTGTATATGTTTCCTTGTAATAATAATTATTTGCTATATGTCTTGCTCTCATACAGAATAGAAGGTTTGTCTTTTTAATTAGTCTCTAAATAATTCGCTATTTTTAGAGTAATAAACAAGAGAAGATTTGTTTTTTAAATTTCTTCTCCAATATATATGTTTCCTCATATTAAAAAAATTCCTTACATATAATTATTCTCCATGCTAATCTATAAAAGACTCAATACACTAATTATGTATTTCACTTCTCAAATGCTCTATAATTAAATACAGTTTAAAATTACATTTGCAAGTATTAAATTCAACTTGTTACTCTTTTTGTACGTTATTTATTTCAACAAAAATACTCAACAAAAATATCTTTCTCAATTTTGAATTTACCCCCACACATTAGTCATATTTTACTTGTTCCAGTTTGTTAGATTTATTAAAACTGGAAGAATGAGTTGTAAATATTGAATATTAGATTAGGGGGAGCTAATTTATAAGATAAATACTTATTAGTTAAAAAGATGTGAAATAAGTACTTTACTAGATTTAAAAAAATATAAAATAAGGTTATTGTTTTTAGTTTAAGAAGTGTATTTTATTTAGCTCAGTGTTTTCATTTTTTTATTGCTTTATAATTTTGTTTGATAAATTTTAATTTTTTCCATTTGTGAGATTTTTTAGTTACAAATTTACATTTAACTGATTTTCAATCATTTTTTATTTCAGTTCAAAAATGTGTAATTACCTGCTTTTAAAATATTTTGTTCGTTTAAAATTTGTAGCTTTTCTGATCGTTTAATGTAGTTTTTTCATTATATTCAGTTTCATTTATTTTGTGAAAGAGGTTGGAAGGGTTGAGTTAGGTGGAAAAAAGATCTGTTGCAACAGACGAAAATTGCTGATTATTTCACGCTCTGGGTCTGGATTGACAGCTTTCATATGCTGACATTGGTTGAACCTAATGGTGAAAACTTGAAATTTGTGCTGGACTGGGACTTGAACCTTGGTCTCCTGCTTACTAGATGGATGCTCTTACCGCTAAGAGACATGTTGCCCAAATAGCGATTTCTGACACAACAATGTTGACACACTATGGTTTCACATTCTCTACTTAACACTGTCTGCTCACAAGTAAGTGGTCAAATGCACTTCTGGTGTTTACAGTTGTTAGTTCAAACTGTTGCTGTGCTGGTGTCACATGTACACTAGGAATAAATTCAGTCTCAGGACTTTATGGCTGGATGGTGTATGAGGAAACAGTAGATAGAAGAGGGTCACTGTTGGGACATTGGAACTGAATTTTTCTATCAATTCAGTCGTATCATCCATGGTAACAGAAAACATATTTCTGAAAGTGTTATAGTTCACTAAAAACGTGGCAGTATGAATGTCAGTTAAAATTTACTTTACACTTGCTTGACAGGGCAGCACTAGAACAGAAATATGCAAACGCACTAAGAAATAATGAATAATATTTATTAATACTGATGGGATAGAACATAACTTTGGTAACAGTTTGGTGTGTGGCACATGAAATCTAAATAACCTTGCTGTGGATCATTAGGACTAAAAGTATTCCTGCAGACACTTGTAGTTAAAAGTCTTTATTGTTACATAAATAGCTGCTGCTATGTTTCAACTGTAATCTTCTGAGCGGAACTCATGGAACTGTGCTCTGTAGCGTAATTGCCGGAAATGCTGGCATGGTAAGAATGGCTGAACTGCATGAACTACAGGAGTTTTGGCTGCTCATAATATTTTGTGCCTGTTCATCAGAGGATCTCTCTCCTCGCCAGTACTAAGTGGAAGCAGTCTACTGGTAACAAGGGCTGAAAACACTATTTGCAAAAATGGTTCAAATGGCTCTGAGCACTATGGGACTTAACTTCTGGGGTTATCAGTCCCCTAGAACTTAGAACTACTTACACCTAACTAACCTAATGACATCACACAAATCCATGCCTGAGGCAGGATTCGAACCTGCGACCATAGCGGTCGCTCGGTTCCGGACTGTAGTGCCTAGATCCGCTCGGCCACTCTGGCCGGCCACTATTTGCAGATGGATACTACATGCTGACGGATGTGGTGGCAGAAGCAGAAGACAATCCTTATTACTGAGCACCATCTTCAGGTGGGTGCTCAGAACTAAGGAGGTGTCTGGTGAGTGATGTGTCTGTGTGGTAGTGGCCTCTTTTGGCAATGCTGTGTACCTCTTCAGCCATGGTATACAGCAATCATAGATAGTGATAGGTATAAACTGGAGTGATGAAAGTTATAGGATACCAGGTAGTGCAGCAGCTCGACGTGGCATGGACTCAACAAATCGCTGGAAGTATTGTGCCATGTTGACTCTATAGTCACCATCTCTGTTTAAATGTTGCTGGTGCTGAAATTTGTGCACAAACTAGCCTCAATTATGTCTCATAAATGTTCGATGGGATTCATGTCCAGCGATCTGGTTGACCAAATTATTCCCTGGAATTCTCCAAATGTTCTTCAAACCGATCGTTGCCCGATGACATGACATCGTTTTTTGCCAACATAAAGTGCATAAATGGATATCAATGATCTCCAAGTATCCGAAATTAATCATTTCCAGTCAATTTTCATGTTAGTTGGACCAGAGGATAGAGTCCATTCCATGTAGACACAGCCCACACTATTATAGACCTACCACCACCAGCTTTCATAGTGCCTTGTTCACAGTTAGAATGCATGGCGTTATGTGGTTTGTGCCACATTCGAATTCTGCCATCAGTTCTTACCAACTGAAATTGGGATTAATCTGACCAGGCCAACATTTTTCTGTCGTCTAGGGTCCAACTGATATGGTCACGAGCCCAGGAGAGGCAGTGCATGTGATGTCATGCTGTTAGCAAAGGCTGCAGATGTGTATATCACTACCCCATGACTTTTATCACTTCATTGTATATTGGAAGAAGGAGTGTGACTGAAGCAGGGGATAACTGCCTTCTTGCCCATGTGGACATAGGGACTGTAGGTGTTCGTCCACAGTGTTGGAGAATGGTAATGAATGTCGACCTGTCTGTAGCGTTGACTCAACACTGTCTGTTTTGGATAGGGGTGGTAGCATGAATGCCATTGCAGCTATTAGAATTGTCCATAAAATTTACCCAACTCAAACTAAAATGGGAACATGAATGCCACAACTGGCATACAGAGTGGCAGCAAGTAGTGTTTTTGGACGGTTCACTATGTTTTGTAAATATTATCCTATTCAAAATGTGTAGTTAGCATCTAAGCCGTCATTATGTGTTTACTTCTATGACTATTTCAGTTTCCATACCTGAAAGGAACATTGCCACCCCTTACACAGAGTTCATGGGATAGCGATATGCACATATACAGATGGAGGTAGTGTCATGTACACAATATTTAATAGGACAGTGTACTTGCAAATCTGTCATTTTTATTCAGATGATTCACGTAGAATGGTAGTTGGAGCCAGACACATTATGGCATTACAATAACACTGATGATCAGTGGCAGACGACATCATAGAGGCTCTTTGAAATAATGCAAAGATACTATTTCCACATGATGGTTATTTTCGCAGGAAATCAGTTTGGTTACATAGTGTATCCATGCACCATTTGTCTTACAACAATTTTCTGTAGAATTAAAATACAATAACTATATTTGCTCAAGAACAGCGACATTTAGCCATAGAAAGTTGTTTTAGAATGCCAAAATGTGGAAATGTGGTGAAATCTTTGTTATTTTGGACGGACTATGTGTGTCGGAAGCAGCGGAAGTGCTGAGGGGTCCAGTGGCAGGCAGATTGTTTGGGTCTTTACTTT
Source organism: Schistocerca piceifrons (assembly GCF_021461385.2). NCBI lineage: Eukaryota > Metazoa > Arthropoda > Insecta > Orthoptera > Acrididae > Schistocerca > Schistocerca piceifrons. The sequence goes on along the minus strand of NC_060149.1, from coordinate 212,085,976 downwards.
TGGGGCAGCATCGGAGTGTGGATGTGACCACTTAACTGGAGTAAAGTAATACATTCTAAACAGTGAATTTTTATTTAGCTTAACCAGCTGCATTAAGTGAACAAATATCACATAACGCTAGTATTGGCAAGATGCTAAGCAAAATCGTCCCTAGGGAGAGCCTGTAAGTTAACAGAAAACAACAAGGAGATTTTTCATTGTGAGCAGGGCCGTTTAGCATTACAAAATGGGACATTCCATTTTGGAACTTTTTAGGGAATTCAGTGTTTCGAGGTCCACAGTGTCAAGACTGTGCCGAGAATACCAAGTTTCAGGCATTACCTCTCACCGCAGACATGCAGCAGTCGACGACCTTCACTTAACGACCGAGAGCAGCAGCGTTAGTATAGCTTTGTCGGTGCTAACAGACAAGCAACTCTGGTTGAAATAACAGCAGAAATCAATCAGAGACATACGATCAATGTATCCATTTGGATAGTGCAGCGAAATTTGGCGTTAATGGGCTATGGCAGCAGACGATTGACGCGACTACCTTTGCTAACAGCACATCTCCTGCACTGCCTCTACTGGGCTCGAGGCCATTCTTTCGAAGAAAGATGCACCACACATTCATATAATATTGGTTGGCTCTAGACGATTGGAAGACCGTGGTCTGGTCAGATGAGTCCCGATTTCAGTGGGTAAGATGTGATGGTAGGGTTCGAGTGTGGCTCCCTACCCCATGAAGCCATTGACTCAAGTTAAGTTAACAGAAAACAACAAGGAGATTTTTCGTAGTGTGCAGGGCCGTTTAGTATTACAAAATGGGACATTCCATTACGGAACTTGTTAGGGAATTCAGTATTTCGAGATCCACAGTGTCAAGGCTGTGCCGAGAATACCAAGTTTCAGGCATTACCTCTCACCACAGACATGCAGCAGTCGACGACCTTCACTTAACGACCGAGAGCAGCACTGTCGAAACTGGCGGTGGCCCGATAATGTTGTGGACTGTGTTTATGTAGAATGGACTGGATCATCTGGGGCAACTGAACCGACCATTGAGTGGAAACAATTATGTTCAGTTGCTAGGAGACTATTGGTAGCCATTCATGGATTTCATATTCCCAACCAATTATGGGATTTTCATGGATGACAGTACGCCATGACCAGGTCACAACTGTTCATGATTGGTCTGAAGAACAGTCTGGAAAATCCGAACGATTAATTTGGCCACCCAGATAGCCCAACGTGAATCCCATCGACCATATATGGGACATAACTGAGAGGTCAGTGCACAGCATCCTGCACCGGTAACACTTTCGTAATTATGGACGGCTATAGAGACAGCATTGCTCATTATATTTTTTCTGCTGTGGATTTCCAACGGCTCGTTGAATCCATGCCACGTCAAGTTGACGCACTACACTTGGCAAAAGGTAGTCCGACACGATACTGAAAGGTATTTTCATGGCTTTTGTCATCTCAGTGTAGATCCACGGTAAACTGGTTCAGAATTGAAGACTTAATTGAAAACATGTCCAGTGAGTTTAGATGTAAGCTGAATTCTACTATAACCTTCTTCTGCACCACTTGCTAACAATTTTAAACTAGGTGAAGCACTATAAGGATTTGGTTTGTCATTATAACAGTTTCCTTATTGGAAGAATAATAAAGCCTTTTGGTGGTTCCGCTTTATAGCAACCACAATACAAAGTAGACACGAGTTGTTATGGCACACATTCATTCAACTCCTTCCTATTAAAATACTATTCCTCCACAAAAGAGGAAGTGTTCGCTTATATTGATCTATAACTAAAACCTTTTAGACAAATCCCGCTCGTGTCAAGACTCCATCAGTTTCCACAGATGCCTGCTTGTCCTCTCGTTCTTTGTAGACAGTCGGTAGGTGTTAATCTCGTCTTCAGGCTGAAATGGGTCATCACTGGCTGCTCTGCCTGTTGTGGCCTTGCTGCATTCCTCTGCATTTTCTGCTGTTTGGGGTGTAATAAGCACGGAAAAGAATAATTTCCGAAACATGCAAACAATCTATTACCTTTGGTAGGCCAAGGAAACAGTGCCAATAGCAATGTATTAGCTGTGGAAACATAGCACCCTCTTTCTCCTCAAACATTATTATCAAACAGTTATTATTTTCATGTGTCAAGATTCACAATAAATAAATAAATAAAATAAAGTAATACGAAACTTTTTATGGAACTGAGGTGGCAACGCCCCTCAGCACTTCTTGCAAGCTTAACTATTATAAGTTCTGTTATGTATTGACAATCGTGAATTTTCGTCTGTTACCGTTAAGTACAGTGTGAGGATGTGATGTCTCATAATTGCCTCTAGACAAAAAGACGTAAGAACATTAGTTATCTAATGATGTAGTTCTTTTCCAAATTAAGCGATGTTTGGAGTACTCAAAATTTTTAGTCAGTGCTATGTTTGTACTTAAACTGAGATAGATAGAGAGAGAGAGAGAGAGAGAGAGAGAGAGGGAGAGAGAGGATGTGTGACATACACATAAAACAAAGAGTGTGGAAGTTCAGCAACTTGATTTCAAAACCTGACATTTATCTCTCAGGTTTTCCACAGAACTCTACAGGTCAATTAATACTGAAACATGCAGGTTAGTGTACACCTATATAGACGCTGATTAAAAACATGTAATCCATCTGGAAGTAGTCATTCTATCAACTGGTCACAGAATGATAACTATCATTACTTGTGAAGGAGTCCCTATCATTAAGCACACTTCCCTCGTGGGGATATATGTACAGGAATAGCACAGCTGCTATTCTGGAACACTTGAACACCGACCTTGACTAAGTTTGTCCAAAACGTTTGCATCCTTTCTACACACATGTCAGCCGGAAAAAAACTTAAACAGTTTTCGTACTGCCAAAGTTGAAGGCTGCATATGGGTCTCGTTTCTGCTTCAAACACGTTGCACAGAGGTGCAAACCACGAAATGCACACAGAACATGATGGAGATTGAGCGAACAGATTCATTTAAGGTAAGTTTTTTATCACAGTTTGTAGAGAATATGTTACTACAAGAAGTGGTGTAACTAGGATAAGACAGCCAGAGCGCGTTTGCGTGGAGGCGTGGTTTTGTGAAACACAGTAAACGTGATGAACTGCAAGAGCAAAAGTGAAGGACGGAGCGAAGGAGGGCAGTGGAGAAAGAAGGGGTGGGATAAAGGGTGGAGGTGGGGGAAGGATCGCACTTGGCGTTCTCTGTTTGTGCACAGAAGGTTTTGGATGGCTCGAATACTGATACATTGATTGTGCTCCCATCTCCAAGGGCAGTGGCGTACAAGATAATTCCATCTCACTGCCAGGCTGAGAACCGTCTTTGTGTAGTGCTTTCTGCCACGTTTATAATAATGTTCTCTTTTTGTGTGATACGTAAGAATGTAAAGAATGATGCTATAAATTAACTGGAATCTTTAAATAATCTTACTAAGCTAACAACGAAATGACTGTATCATTTTATATACTACTTATGAAAACTGGCCGTAAACGAAGCAGTTTGTGAAACGGTTGAGTTTGTAACTTTTCACATCTTACTCCTTATTTTAGAGGAGTTTAATGTGCAATACGAATGCTGATTGCTTTACACTAGTCCTGAAACTCATCCAGCTTTGGACTATTTTTTGTCCAGGATCAATTATTGAACTATATTTACTATGTAGTTAAAATTGATAGCTTGTACGTATGGTTCTTTTTGTGAAAGGTTAAGAGATTGAAACTCAGTAACAAAACAAAGTTTTTGCAAAAACAGCCGTTATTAAGTGCTCAGTAAAGAATTTGTTGTCTCTGATACAAATCAACATCGATGCAACAACTTAAGCATTCTTAGAGTGAATTTTCTGCGCGATATGACCTAGTTAAAAGACGATGATGAGTACATTAAAGCTGGATAAGATCTTCAGCGTATAGAATTGCCACTTGTCTTCAAAGAACTGACAACCGTGCAGAAATCGAACACAGCCATTAGTTAGTTTCGTAATATCACCTATAATGGGGGTGGAGTAGGGGAGAGACAGGCAGGAATATACCTTGACGGAAAATGAAAAATAAACACCTTTCAAGACATGACGCTCAAACATAGTATGTGCATGAAGCACAGATAATGTATTAGAGACAATGAACGAAGGCGACTTCCTACGAACAGTGTGGGAATAATGTACTGACTATGAAACTAATAAACCCATAGCAACGATTCTGTCATCGTTGAAGAATATCCCGTTGCTTCGACCAATGAACCGAATTAGTAAATATTGTAGAGACTCTGGAAGTGATTTACTACATTTCGACATGGCCATCCACAGAAAATTTTCCAGTAAGGGGGGGGGGGGGGGGGGGAAGATTAAATGATTTGGTGAGTTTGAAAGCGGGTCATGCCCCAAGAACTAAATTTGACAAGAAGTACATAAAACTTATAGTATATCGAAAGACTAATAGTTATCTACTTTGTAATTTAAGGTATATTACTTCACGTATCAAAACGGTCAGAAATTTGAGTAGTATATATAAAGTACATCTTTTATGATATTAATTTGAATGCCACATTGGTTGAACGATATGAAATTATCTCCTCTATGATTATATGAAATTACGTGCTCATATGGTTAAATTCCTCCAATTCAACGAGTTGTGAACTAAAGCTAGAAAATATTAACAAAAATAGTTCATTCATTCTCCAATATACTACGTTTGAAAACAAAAATTAAAATCTGAAACAAGAGAAAAGTCGGAATGATTGCGGAAATCCTACTGGATGTTAGCAGAAGTACCACATTAATATCTCTTGAAGTGGAGGAACAGGGAATAAAGTTTTAAAAGAATTACTCAACTTTGATGTCATCTTCAACACTTCGTTTGATTATAGAACGTATATTTTCATGTTAATGGATTTAGTGAATTATTTTCGTGATTAATTATGTTTTTAGTGTCAACTAGTATAGCTGAAGTTGAACAAAATGCGTTCTGAAAGCTCAGTTTTTTTTGGATCAGTATGCTGCGTGGTTGCAATTAAAGTGCAGCCACTAACAGAGGTCCGGTGTGCGCTGTAATTATCATATGGCAGCAAACTTGGTAGATATTCCAATGCGATAATGTGGAACCGGTTTACACTGGAAAAACATTAGTTGTAATTTTGGCCACCAGGTGCAAATCTGGTGCTGTTAATTCAAGAAATACATGTAGAAATGTTTCCAAATGTAATGGATTAGGAATGGGATGTGGGCAGAAAAGGTCAACCAAGTAAGAAAGGCATAATATTGATTTTGTTATTAACTGCTACTTACACAATTTGTTCAATATGAGTACCGGAGACGTCGATGAGGTAGTGTACAGTGCCAGATTTGCACCTGGTAGCCGAAATTGAAAGCAATTTTTTTCCAGCGTAAATGAGGTCCGCATTAACGATTTAGAATATCTACCAAGTTTCTATGAAATTCGATAATTACAGTCCCACTGTACGTCTATGAGTAGCATTCTTTAATTATATCCATACGGTATGACAAGATGGATGTAAGAAATTTCCCAAAAACAGCGTCATATTGGCCAGTAGACTCAACTTTTAGCAGCTTTGGACTGCAATAAAATAATCTTCGTCTCTTCAGTTTGTCACATTATTGTGCAGCATGCCAACTGGAGTGCAGAATTCGTATCTCTGTGGCTGCATGTGGTTCTGTGTTGCACCACAAACTTTGAGAAGGTCCCAATCCTGGAGTGCACATTTTTTTCAACCTCGAAGTTTCACATTTTTTCCTCTCTCTCCTGGTGCAGAAAATGTCATTTGCTTTTTTTCTACTTACGTGTTTGAGATTAAGTACAGTATTATTTCGAATGTACTACAATAGCTCTGCTGTGTAAAACTGATTGCAGGATCAGTAAGCTATGAATTTTCTTTCTCCACAGGCAACGGCTGAACTCCTTTTTCTCTCGTGCCTTCGTCCCACACCAGTGCAAAGTCGGAATGGCTATTAATAGATTTGGCATGGTCAGTTTGAACGGGTGTTTTATGAACTACAATGTGGGGAATCATAGTTTACAGCTGTCGTGCCTTTTCGTTCCTGTCAGTGGACGAGAGAATAGCACAGGATACATGCAGAACACCATCCAGCCCATTCTGGTGACTTTCCTACAACATCATATTTCTAGTTTTCCGGAAAACATTGGACACGGTACCCCACTGCAGGCTGTTGACGAAGGTACGAGCATATGGAATAAGTTCACAGATACGTGAGTGGTTCGAAGACTTCTTAAATAATAGAACCCAGTATGTTGTCTTCGACGGCGAGTGTTCATCAGACCGCACAATAATCCTGGGTTCGGTGTGGGGCGGCGGTGAGGTGAGCGGACTGCTGTAGCCCGTAGTGGGGTTGTGTACCACTGAGGGCTACGGCGGGAACGAAGCCTCTCCGTCGTTTCTAGGTCCCCAGTTCCATACAATACAACAATACAAATGCATTACTACACAGTTTCAATCATAGGTAAAGCCAGACCAAGAGAAGTGTGTTCCTGTAAAAGCAGCAAGGCCGTTTTGAATTAATGCATTCACACGCTGCTTGATTTGTAGAAAAAGAGGTTCTGGTACTGCGGCCTCCCTGAGGAAGTTTTTGAAATTTTAAATGTTATTTTAATTGTTTTCTGAATATTTCAAAATTGTGAATTCATCATTTGTACTGGTAAAAAATAAAATTCTCTTGTGCATCAACAATCTTTTATTGCATGTGTTATTAATTAAGTTCAACATTATTTCTCAATTTACGAATTATTACAAAAAAGAAATTACAGAAATGTGAACACACGTAAGTTTGAACTACAAGATATTCAATAAGGGAAAAATCTTAAGTGTTTTAACTTACTGTTTATGTACCTGTCCAAAAATTTCAAAGGATTTCGTTGTACGTTCCTCCTCTCTCTTTTTCATTGCTCTTGATGTCCATAGCGGATTGCCGTTCACGAAGCAGTCAAGATTCCACGTGCCTTGAAGGGTCAAAATCAGTCAGTGGTGGGCCACGTCACTTCAGAAAAAGTAGTGAAGAAACAGTTTTTTTTAAAAGAGAGGCTGACAGCACTGGTCAGAGTCACGTATACTAGATGACACTGGAACAGTCTTCATGGTAGTTGTCAACGGAAGCTAATCTGTGTGTTACTGCTCTTTATTTTCACAATTTCCACCAAAATCCTCACCATTGTCAAAAACATACTCACAAAATGCTTTAATCGTATCTAGTTTGTTCAACTGAAAGCGAACTGCAAGTGTCTCAACGCCTTTTTCAAATTTCTGTAGTACCATCTCTCAAAATCTGCAGTTCGCGTTTTTTTCATCAGACGTATCGCTACGGAGAACTGGTGCGTACGGTCACAAATCAAGCACTGCTTTCGCAGAATCTTGATTCCGCATAAATTTATATTCCGTCTTTGAAAATGAGAAATACATAGGCTGTCAGATGCGTAGTGCTCTGTTCTGTATTTGACGTGAGTGAAGCAATAGTTCCGTTTCCTTATGAAACACAATTTTGCGCGCTACTAGTTTGGTTGTTAGTCATATATTTCACTTTGTCTTGATGTATGTTATCACAGCGCTTCATTAACTGCGCGCGTTATGGGAAGTGAAACGCAGCGTATTCATTTGTGAGCTTTAGGGGAAAACGAGTTTCGGGCATTGCTTCCTTGTTAACGCTTTATTGGAAATGATTTGCTATTAGCTTCCTCTGACCTACTGACGCTCTGTACGTGACTGTGGCAAGTCATTGACTAGTGCAATGATGTGCTTACGTTGTTATGGAATAGTGTGGAATAAAATGGAGGTGATGAAACCTGATGCCCTAAAATATTAAGGTAGTCACCGGTACACTGATATCTGTGCCTCACAAACGGATCTACATCAACTGTATTCTTAAAAAGAAAAACAATAAGACACTAGCGTCAATGAGGAGGCACGTTGTTCGTTAGAACGCAATAACACGTATGTACAAGCTAATTTCTTTTATTTTAAATTCTGCTTTGCTTATGACACAGATTGACATGCGGTAACGACGCATCCTAACGCCACGTCAGTGCTCAGAGGAGGACACGAACCAGTGACCTCCACGCTTGGCGATAGTGACGCTATACCAAGACGACTGAGGACGGGTTATGTTACTCTGTTACAGCACGAAGGCTTATAAGATTATTGGTACATAATGTGATGACGTAACAGCTGTAGGCCTGCACAGTTCTACGTCTAAACATCTACCCAGAAGGTTGCTGTACAATGGAGGGAATTTCTTTTTTCTTACAGTTCACTCTATTTTCTTACCGAATACTGAATCCGTTGATCCAAAAACATTTCACAGGAAAAACGTCGGATTTTACATTTGCATTTGCACTCTGGAAGCCACTGAACACTACACAGTGGAGGGTAATTCGCATTTATTCTTTATTCTGTTACATTTGCTTATGGAGCGAAGGAAAACTGACTATCTATGTGCCTTGGTAAGCACCCTACTGGCTCTCATCTTACTGTCATTATGTGAGGGGCAGTCAAAACCGAACACACACTACAGTGGTGTGCGGCTGATCCCGGTGGAGGTTCGAGTCTTCCCTCGGACATGGGTGTGTGTGTGTTTGTCCTTAGGATAATTTAGGTTACATAGTGTGTAAGCATAGGGACTGATGACCTTAGCAGTTAAGTTCCTTAAGATTTCATACACATTTGAACATTTGCACACACTACAGTGGGACAGTGGAATGGCTCTATTCAAAATTAATCACCACACATGTTACTACATTTATCCCACTGGGAGACAAAACAGTCAGTTCCCGTTTCGTAGACGCGGTCTGCCGCTGATGGGCCGACAACTGCACCCACTCTTGCACTTCTTCATGCAACGGAAACTGACGTCCACCTATACTTTCCTTCAGGTCGTCAAAGATGTGAAAATCACATAATGAACTACCCAGATTGTAAAGAGGACGTAGCAATCTTTCACAACCGAATCGCTTAAAAGTAGTTTTTGTCCGATTGGCAGTGTGAGGTGGGTGTTATCGTGCAACAGACATCATTCCTGGACGTTTAGACTACGATGCGCCTCAGTTTCTGCAAAGTGTCTTCATAGCGCTGCACATTAATTGTGGTTCCACGTTCGAGCAACTCTATGAGCAGAGGTTTCCTGCTGTTGAAGAAGAAAGTCATTATTATCTGACGTGGAGCCACCCTTTCGAGTCCGAGGGCAAACGGTAAAGATAACGGTGGAATCATTCCACATTTCACCCGCCAAAGAAATCCAGAGCTATTCACGCAAGTTGCGGTAAGGTCATGATGACCTTCTTCTTCGATTGCACGCGCCCTCTGCTCGTCGAGTTCCTCGAGCAGGGAACCACAATCAACGCACAGTACTATGAAGACACTTTGCAGAAACTGTGACGCGCCATAAAGTCAAAACTGCCAGGACGGAATCATCCTGTTACACGATAACGCCCACTTTACACTGCCAATCGGACGAAGCCTAAGCTTGAGCGATTCGATTGTGAAACATTTCAACGTCTGATCTTCACATCTAAGGTGACCGGAAGAAAGATACGTTTGGACATCGGTTTCAGTCGCACGAGGGAGCGGAAGAGAGGGTGCAGTTTTAGACCCGCCAGCGGCCGACGGCATTCCACGAAACAGGAACTGATCTTCTCGTCTCCCAGTGGGACAAATGTCTTAACGTGTGTGTTGATTTCTTTCGAATGGAACCATTCATTAGTCCCGCTGTGGCGGCGGTTCAGGTTTGATTTGACTGCCCCTTATATCAATGCGAGATATGCACTGGAAGCAGCTGAATTGTAGCACAGCTATCCTTCAGTAGGTAGCGTTGCGATGGAACTACGTCGGCTTTCTTTCATGCACCGCTATGAGGTCTCCAAGGCGCATATGTTACTCTTTTTTGAGAGCACTATCGACCAGTTACGATATAGTTGGGCGTCTCTTAATGAATTCATTGTCTGCTGACACACCTGATTGATAAGGACTCCAAATGCTGGAGGCTTTTCCCAGAACTAATATAACAAGTCTAAGACACTTCTTCTCATTTCACGCCTTTGGCCATTTCATATCGTTTCGTAGTATTACTCCTTACGATTTTAACAATCTGACGCTCTCTATAAATTTACCACTGACATTGTAATTGGATGCGCTCGTTTGTATAGGCATTATCTTGCAGTGACCCATATCCTTATCTAAACAGACATGCCATTCATTACAATGAATGGAAATACTATTGGCCGCTAGTATGTTGGAACAGCCACGGCACTTTTAAAGATCATATGCGATAAGCGTGTCGGTCGAATTTGGATTTTTCCCGCACGTGGCGCCACACACTGTCCATTGCTGGGGCATTCCTGGGCTGTGGAATTGTTAGTATCAAAATCATATCTGCTTGTGTGGGCTGTGAATAATGAATGAGTTATACACGATTTTCTAGCTTTATTCTATTCGAAGATTAGCATCTAACTGCAATCATACACTGAAGAGCCAAAGAAACTGCTATACCCGCCTAATATCGTGTAGGGTCCCCGCGAGCACGCAGAAGTGCTGCAACACGACGTGACATGGACTCGATTAATGTCTGAAGTAGTTCTGGAGCAAGCTGATACCATGCGTCCTGAAGGGCCTTCCGTAAATCCGTAATAGTACGAGGGGGTGGAGACCTCTTCTGAACAGCACGTTGTAAGGCATCCTAGATATGCTTAACAATGTTCATGGTTCCTGGAGTCAGATTGTAGGAATTCTGGACGTGTGGGGTGTTGCATTGTTCTGCTGTAATTGGCCAAGTCCATCGGAATGTACAATGAACATGAATGGATGCAGGTGATCAGACACGATGCTTACGTACGTGTCAACTGCTAGAGTCGTAACTAGACGTATCAGGGGTCCCACGTCACTCCAACTGCACAAGCCCCACACCATTACAGAGCCTCCACCAGCTTGAACAGTCCCCTGCTGACATGCAGAGTCCATGGATTCATGAGGTTGTCTCCATACGCATACACGTCCATCCGCTCAATACAATTTGAAACGAGACTCGTCCGACCAGGCAACATGTGTCCAGTCATCAACAGCCCAGTATCGTTGTTGACGGGCCCAGGCGAGGCGTAAAGCTTTGTGTCGTGCAGTTACCAAGAGTACACGAGTAGGCCTTCGGCTACGAAAGCCCATATCGATGATGTTTCGTCAAATGGTTCACGTGCTGACACTTGTTGATGGCCCAGCATTGAAACCTACAGCAATTTGTGGAAGGGTTGCACTTTTGTCACGTTGAACGATTTTCTTCAGTCGTCGTTGGTCCCGTTCTTGCGAATCTTTTTCCGGCCGCAGCGATTTCAGAGATTTGATATTGACGATACACTGGTGAAATGGTCGTACGGGAAAATTCCCACTTCATCGCTACCTTGGAGATGCTGTGTCCCATCGCTCGTGCGCCAACTAAACCACCACGTTCAAATCGTCTTCAATCTTGATAACCTGCCATTGCAGCAGCAGTATCCAATCTAACAACTGCACCAGACATTTGTTGTCTCATATAGGCATTGCCGACCGCAGCACCGTATTCTGCCTGTTTACATATCTCCACATTTTAATATGCACGCCAATACCAGTTTCTTTGCGCTGTAGTGTAGTTTAAAGAAGCTAAGCAATACAGAATGCAAATAACGTTGAAAATATTCTTGTAGCATTTGCGTTCGTTCTACAGTTGAGCATGTTGCTGACGGTATTGAATATTTGAGCTAAAAGTGCGCTGATACTACGTATCTGCGATATGGAGGGTAGTCAGAAAAAGTCTGGAAAACTATTAAGGGTGTGCCAGGTTAGGTTGTGCTGTGAAATAATTGTTACAAAAAAAAAATCGATGCGTAGCGCCTTTTCCGAGTTAATTAGCACTGAAGTTAGGCAATCAGGCTGTTGCAGGGGCAAATTCAAGCGGCCCATCAGATTATTAGTGTCACTTGTTCTCATAATGTAGATGATAGCGCACCAGACTGCTCAGCCTCTAGCTCGGGGTTGATCCCTACTACCGACCCATTTCCCATTTTTATATCGCTTCCTTTTTCGGTTTTAGGAAACCAAACGACGAACACGTCTGGCGACACCGACTCCGACGAGTCACGTGACTTGCCCGTGCAAGGTCCTGACAGACTAACTTCAGTGCTACTTAACTCTGAAACATCGCTACGTATCGAACTTCTTAACAGTTATTTCTCAGAACAGCCTACCCTGCAACATCCTCAAAAGCTATTCAGACTGTTTCCGACCACCGTGTATGATAGACTGAGACACACTCATTATTCCTTACAGATGCCTTACTCCTCCTGTGTGCCGTTCTGTAAGAATGAAAAAGGGGAAACTAATGGTATAAGTTTCACGAATTTCCCATTGATAATGATCTAAGAAATGTGTGGTTAGGAGTCATTTCTCGAGAAAACTTCACCCCAAATACGCTGTCAAATTCATCAGCAGTCTGCAGTCAACATTTTACCAAGGATGACGCTACAATATTTTAATGTTAATAAAAGGAAGGAATTTAGATAATTAGATTCATTTCACAGTTTTCATTTCTTTGGACATTTTTAAGAAATATTTTTTGCAAATAATGCTGTCATACTAGTGACGACATGTTACAATTTTCATGTTGCAGAATGCAGACAACATCTTTACATGCATTAACGGAAGCTGAAGTTGAAATACGAGACGACGTGCTTTCCAAACTAAAGGCTTGGAAAAGGAACTAAGGCCACAAAAAGCTAAAACATGTAGACTAAATAACAAACTAAAGAGCCAGGAACGTAAGATTCGTTTGCTGGCAGAGCGACTTGCACAATATGAAAATAAAGTATATCATAAAAATCTGGTCATTAATATCAAAAGAAGGTAAGATGTCTAAAATATAATTCGCATACAAAACCATCGCCACCTCACAGTGAAGGGGAAAACACTGATAAACTACAGGGCTATTACAAATGATTGAAGCGATTTCATAAATTCACTGTAGCTCCATTCATTGACATATGGTCACAGTTTTGTTCGGCTGAAGCCGCACTTCAGGTTTCTGCCGCCAGAGCGCTCGAGAGCGCAGTGAGACAAAATGGCGACAGGAGCCGAGAAAGCGTATGTCGTGCTTGAAATGCACTCACATCAGTCAGTCATAACAGTGCAACGACACTTCAGGACGAAGTTCAACAAAGATCCCCAACTGCTAACTCTATTCAGCGATGTTATGCGCAGTTTAAAGCTTCTGGATGCCTCTGTAAGGGGAAATCAACGGGTCGCCCTGCAGTGAGCGAAGAAACGGTTGAACGCGTGCGGGCAAGTTTCACGCGTAGCCCGCGGAAGTCGACGAATAAAGCAAGCAGGGAGCTAAACGTACCACAGCCGACGGTTTGGAAAATCTTACGGAAAAGGCTAAAGCAGAAGCCTTACCGTTTACAATTGCTACAAGCCCTGACACCCGATGACAAAGTCAAAAGCTTTGAATTTTCGGCGCAGTTGCAACAGCTCATGGAAGAGGATGCGTTCAGTGCGAAACTTGTTTTCAGTGATGAAACAACATTTTTTCTTAATGGTGAAGTGAACAGACACAATGTGCGAATCTGGGCGGTAGAGAATCCTCACGCATTCGTGCAGCAAATTCGCAATTCACCAAAAGTTAACGTGTTTTGTGCAATCTCACGGTTTAAAGTTTACGGCCCCTTTTTCTTCTGCGAAAAAAACGTTACAGGACACGTGTATCTGGACATGCTGGATAATTGGTTCATGCCACAACTGGAGACCGACAGCGCCGACTTCATCTTTCAACAGGATGGTGCTCCACCGCACTTCCATCATGATGTTCGGCATTTCTTAAACAGGAGATTGGAAAACCGATGGATCGGTCGTGGTGGAGATCATGATCAGCAATTCATGTCATGGCCTCCACGCTCTCCCGACTTAACCCCATGCGATTTCTTTCTGTGGGGTTATGTGAAAGATTACGTGTTTAAACCTCCTCTACCAAGAAACGTGCCAGAACTGCGAGCTCGCATCAACGATGCTTTCGAACTCATTGATGGGGACATGCTGCGCTGAGTGTGGGAGGAACTTGATTATCGGCTTGATGTCTGCCGAATCACTAAAGGGGCACATATCGAACATTTGTGAATGCCTAAAAAAACTTTTTGAGTTTTTGTATGTGTGTGCAAAACATTGTGAAAATATCTCAAATAATAAAGTTATTGTAGAGCTGTGAAATCGCTTCAATCATTTGTAATAACCCTGTACAGTTTCCTGCTCATATCATATTGTCAACATACTAGCTGCTAAGCGCGAAATGCTACGTCAGTCTTGTGTTTATAATAATTATTGTTTTATGCTTCTGCCAATATTAAAATAATCGAATATTACCTTCTTAGGAAAGTAAAATTCAAATTATCGCTAAGTAAATTACTTTCTAATAATAATTAAGAAGAAATGAATTCTAAATTTGGAAATATGAAACTAAGAGTGTACACAAAGAATTTTTGTTCTTTTACAGAAGCACACCTCAATACTGTTAAGCTTTCATCATTGGCCTACGTCGGTGGAGATGCCGTAATGAAACTACTGAAGTAAATAGCCTGTTCAATCTGTAAACGTCTGATTTCAGCGAATTCGCATGTATCTAAATCCATTAATGTAGATGAATGGATTTGATATGTTCCCGTGACATCACAGTAAACAGCATGTGTTATCAGTCAGTGCCATTTGTGAATTTGCTAAACGCATTGTCGGATTTTGTGGCAAGCGCTCGTCTGTACCCGCAAACTTACGGTGAAGAAAGCAGTTGGAGATGTCTATACAACCAGAACTGGAAAAAGCTGGATGTTTTTGTTGTAACAGTGGGGAAAACCGTCCAGTGCTTCTTAGTGCTCTGGTGTGCCAATATTTCTTACCAGTTGTGCTAAGCAATAGCTTCCTTTGCTAAAGAAGCCTACGAAAAACAAAAGTTTTTGAACCACAAACCGCTAAATCGAAAGATGCTACATGTTTAACACAGTAGACTTGTAAGAACACTGCTGTCTGCACATAAAACACATACACGAATTGGAGGTATGGCGATATTCACTTTTATTACACTCAGCTAAAAATCGCGATGCGAACACAATAGTAAGTTAACAAGACGTCAAAAAGCATCTCAAAGTTAAGGGAAGCACTGCTCTTGTCACATATCGATTAGTCGATTATGTCACGCGGCCACGCAGCCCCCCACCCAACCCCCCTGCCCCCTTCCCAGTCCGAAAGTTTGGAGCACCGCAGATAAATGGATATTTGAGCGTGAGCTTGATCGACACGTGACTGTAGTAGCTGCACAGCTGATAATGGGGACGTGGATACAGATGGGGAGGAGTATGAGGTTGTGGTTCCCTTGTTGCTGGCGTGGCGCCGTCGTAAGCTGATGATAAAATCTTCGGGCGCTTAACTCGTTCGATGCAGATTTTGGTGCTCTTGCCATTTTGGAAGATATTCATCACGTGTTCAGCCGGCCGCTGTGGCCGAGCGGTTCTAGACGCTTCAGTTCGGAACCGCGCTGCTTCTGCGATTGCAGGTTCGAATCCTGCCTCGGGCATGGATGTGTGTGGTGTCCTTAGGTTAGTTAGATTTAAGAAGTTCTAAGTCTAGGGGACTGATGACCTCAGATGTTAAGTCCCATAGTGCTTAGAACCATTTGAATCATTTGAACCATTACGTGTTCCCCTCGTTGTAGATCTGGAAAGAGACCGCAACAGAGAACTTGTAGCGGTGGACGGACGGGATCTTTGGGAAGCATGAAATGAGAACAGTCTGTTACCTCCTTATGTGTGAAAACCAGATGAAATCCTTGGCGTGAAAGAGGAGGGTCACACATCCGTACTACACGGGCCTGCAGTCGTTATACCAAACAGGGAATCTGTGACTCATCGGGAAGTGGTGAGGGGGCAAGGAAATCTGCTGGGATGTGCAGAAGTTCACCGTAGACCATCTCTGCTGACTAGGTACGAAAGTCCGTTCTGAAGTCGGTTCATAGTCCTAGCAGAACCAGGGCAATGCTCGAGTCCAAAGCATCATTGTGGCACATTAGGGCGACCCTTTAACGTGCGGAGACATCTCTCAATCAAGCCACTGCTTTCCAGTTGGTAGTTGGTGGTGCGAAGGCGATGGAAACCGCAGAATTTTGACAGCTCATTGAAAAGGTTGAACTCAAAATGTTACCCTTGGTCTACAGATATGTAAATAGGGCAACCGAAACGTGCCAACTATGTCTCGGCGAGCTTCCTAGCACGGTGATCGGCACGAGAACCCCACGAACCATCCATCTTGAGTACTAGATGGAGTGGTGAGTACCAAAGACTGCCTGAACGACGTGTGACACTATCCTGAAACATCTCTTCGAAAATAACTTTGGTCTCACATGAGACCGTTCCGGCGCGATCCAACAGGTGCATAACGAAACGGACGGACTAGAAGTGGTACGAATATGATCCGTCGTTGTCTGTGTGGCGATGTCCCGTGACACTGTATGAAAGCGCGAGCCAAGCGTGCACATCATTTCTAATTGAAGGCCACATGAATGATCAATCATCTGTTTGACCATGGTGTTGTCCCTGGGGTACAGCAGGTACTGCTGAAAGACGTCTGTCGAAATTCAGGCATGACGTAAGGCCTAGGTTTGCTTCTGGAGACATCGCACGATATACTCGCCATCCCCTCGTGTGTATACAGCAGCTGGAGTCATAGGCTGGTGGAGGAATCATTCAGTAACAGTTGAAGTGTTTGATCCAAAAATTGATAAGGGGCGAGGTCATTGTAATTCAAAACAGGCGTTAGGCTGCTGATACAAGAAAAGTAGTCGGCTATGATGTTATCGATGCCATGAGGTGGACGTCCGTTGCAAATTGGCAGAAGTATTTGATGAGTCTGAACAGGAATGGAGAGCACTTGACTGTGATCTTTCGGAAAGCTGACACAATAGGTTTGTGGTCAGTGTAAATGGTAACAGATCAAACCTCGACAAGGGAGGGAAAATGTCGGACAGTCTCGATGATCGCTAAACACTTTTGTCATAAGTACTTCGAAGTGGTTGGCTGGTTGAAGTTTTTGGCAAAGGAAATTCAGAAGTTTCCAATGTCAATTCAGTTTTAGGTGTAGTATTGCGCTGACAGCATATTGGCTGGCATCAACTACCAAATCTTAATGCGACCCAGGAGCAGGGTGAGTGAGCTACATACATAACATCCCAGGTAAGGGTGTGATGCCATGTGCCGACACTTCATAGGTGAGGGGGGTTACCACAGGTTCACTGACGACGCACTCGTCCTCGTGTAGCGTAATTCCGTAGTCAGTTAATCTCTGTTGCACCGCTGTAGGTGATGTTCATGTAACTGACCATTTTTAGAAAATTTCCAGTATGTTATCAAGGTAAGTAAAGCAAAACGCAAGATCCCTTAGGACACACCCAAAAATCGTTATAGCATCTGGGCTTCATTTTTAAGCCCGAAAGGCACAATCAGAACCTCAAACGGCATTATCATTGCAATTTTAGGTATGTTACTGGTCGCCACTGGAATGTGTATTCGCTTTCCGGCTATCTAACACACTAAATATGGTCGCACCCACCAGAGCAGTTCCGTAATCCTGAATGTTTGGTAGTGGGTATCTGCTTGGGATTTTTTCAGGCATTCACTGCATGATAATCGCCCCAAAGATGCCATGAACCATCCTTCTTATTTATTAGATGTAGTGACGAGGAGCAAGAACTGTCTCAACAGCGTTTGACTCCATCCTGAAACATCTCTTCGAAAATAACCGTGATCTCATGTTGTCATTCCAGTGCGGTCCGGCGGGTGCGTAGCGAAACAGGCGACAGGGCGTGGAAAGAATACGGTGCACCGTTGTCTGTCTGGCCATGTCCCGTGGCTTTACGGTCCGCTGTTTCCAAGGACACCGCTGTATGAGAGGCAAGGTATCTTAAGCCTGTCCAATGTTTCACGATCTGCCTACAGTTTGCATTCTGTAGTCTTCAGAGTATCTTGTAACACACTGTTTTCTATACACAACGCCGGCCGGTGTGGCCGTGCGGTTCTAGGCGCTTCAGTCTGGAACCACGTGACTGCTACGGTCGCAGGTTCGAATCCTGCCTCGGGCATGGATGTGTGTGATGTCCTTAGGTTAGTTAGGATTAAGTAGTTCCAAGTTCTAGGAGACTGATGACCACAGATGTTAAGTCCCATAGTACTCAGAGCCATTTGAACCATTTTTCTATACACAACCTGATACTTTCCCTCTTGAATGTTGTGTAATTATCTTCATTGTGATGGAGTTCAGTTATCAAGTTGCGATGGTAGGACTCCCACTGGCCGCTTTCATCATCCGATACAGAAGTATTTAAGCTTCCTGCCCTGTGAGCGGCGTGTGTTGTCGAACGAATCTTTATAGTGGGAATAGCGCGACCTTCGACAGAATATATCACTCACTCACTCAATCACTCACTGGTCATACCGGACTCGAGAGTCCACCGCCGCAGCAACGTATTTTCGCCATCTGTCCCTGTCTTGGGCTATTTCCTTCCATTCACCTTCAATACCTAGGCTCCTCAAATCAGCCTTCACATTGTTCTCCCATCTACGCCTCGGTCTCCCCACAGGACGTTTTCCCTCTAAGTGCCCTACCAGTACTCTGCGCGCTGCCCTGCCCTCATCCATTCGAGCTACGTGACCCGCCCATCGCAGCCTACGTGATTTAATAATATATTTAATATAATATAATTTAATAATATATCAGGCATCATAATATTCACTTTACTGAAAACAGCGAAAAATCAAGATACCAACACATTAGTAAACTAACAGGAACAAAAAGATCAAAGAGCATCACAAACTTAAAGAAACACTGCACTTCTCACATATCGATTAGTCGATTAAGTCACTCAGACTCTCTTCTTAGTGGCAGCTGGTAACAGTCGGCAGTCAGGCTTTTGCGGTGACCAGCTGAACTTCACCATTGTGCCGTTCCTTCTGATCTTCCATTGACATTACTTTCATGCAGACAACAACATCATCAAAAAAAAAAAAAAAAGATGAAATGTCATTGATCCTATCTGATAAATCATTTGTATTTATTGAAATTATTAGTGGTTCTGCTATGTTTCCTAATGGCGCGGTCGAGTCATTTTCATTTCTGCTGAACATTCTCCGCCTAGTACAACGTCAGGGCCATCTTTACCACGGGTTGCAAGGGGTGCGTGGCACCCTAGTGCAGGTACCTAGGGGTCGCAAGCCGGGCGCCTTACACCATGTGTAATCTGCCAGTTTTGAAAATTACTGAACAAACATTCACTACATTTAAAAAAAAATAGGCACCAATATTGTTTACAAATACGCCTCATGGAGCTTTCGACACAGTTGCGACTGTACAAGTGGCACAAAAGAAGAAGGCGGTCCGCGTAGGTGGGTGGCAGAGTGAATGGAGTAACTTGACTGGCCGTTGCGGAGAGGGGAGATTTGCGACAGGAAATGTTAACGTAATACACACTTGGCTAAACCAAAAAATGTCGACAACTCTACCCTCTTCAGCGCCTCAATACACGGTGGACCAGCGTGCTCCTATGGTGAGATCATACGCAGAACGACAAACAGCATGGCGATCTGCGCATGCCATTTGAGCTCTACCTGAAAGAGAGAAGAAACACAAGCGGCAGTCTGGGGGGATGTTGTTAATCACACATTGAAATTTACGGACTGTATCGTTTGGGTGCATGTACTTATTCTATATTGAAAGAAAGTTGTTGAATTCGCGTAGTGAAATGCTAATTTTGTGCAAGGAGTTCGTGTAAAATTGTTGTTTTGTGGAAATTGACTTTTACGTTGTCAAGGTAAGTCTGTTATAATTTTGAAAGTTAAGTGTTACGGTATCAGTGACGTGCAGAAATAAAACGCATGACAACCAGTGATAATAACTGAGCGCTTTATTTATAATGTTTATGAGATGTTTTAGCGCGCTTTATTTGCTTGTTATTAGTAGAAAAAAATTAAAAAGCTGACTTCTCCGATTGACAGTTTTTCTCGACCGGGTAAGTTCGTTTTAGTTGGTTCTGAGCACTATGGGACTTAACATCTATGGTCATCAGCCCCCTAGAACTGAGAACTACTTAAATCTAACTAACCTAAGGACAACACACAGTCATCACGAGGCAGAGAAAATCCCTGACCCCGCCGGGAATCGAACCCGGGAACCTGGGCGTGGGAATCGAGAACGCTACCGGACGACCACGAGCTGCGGAGTCGTTTTAGTTAAGTTTAAAATATATTGCGTGTTATGTGTATTGGATTTGGATTCATTTGTTTCTGGTAGGCTACCTACCAGGATTGGATAGGTAGAAAGAAGTGTTAGGTAATTTTCCAGTTGGGGGAAATAAATATGGCGCGTATATACTTTCTTTTTATTGCGATTAGCGCCCCTGTCTGCGCCTTTTCATATTAGTAAGTGTTATTGCTTTATATGTTCAATAACAACGAGACAATAACACTTTTTAATCTAAAACAGGCACATATAAGGGCGCAAATCGTAATATGAAAAAGACGTATAAGCGCAGGCGCCATGTTTATTTCCCCTGACTGGAAAATTATCAAATAAATTTAATAAATTCTGGTGTCCGGCCTGGGGTTGAGACATAGAGGCAAGGGTACGGCACCAATTCCGACTGTGTCTGTGGCTGGAGGTGGTTGCAGTGGTGTGTCACATGGGTGTGCCAGTCTGTGATGTCAAACAACTGAGGCTCCCTGCGGCTCCTTATGGCTCCTTGGATCTACCTCAGATGCCTGCTGAAAGTGCATGCCCAGACACAGGCATCTCTCATGTCCTAGTGCCTGTATTCGGGCATGAGGCACAGAAGGTCTAATAGGGTGCTATGTCTGCATCCGTGCAGTATGTTAGCCAGACTGACCCCACTGACAGGGGTGGACCAATACAGGGCAAGGAAGCTACGCAGTGCTTCCTTCTTATACGATATCTGCAAGGCCTATCGCATCTGTGTTTTGAATGTACAGACCATCTGCTCAGCCTCCACGTTGAAGATGGGCTGAAAGAGAGTGGTGATCAAATGTTCAATGCCATTATGGCGGCAGAAGGCCTGGAAATGTATCGGCCAGCAGCCACATATATCCTTGAAATGACCTGGTAAAATCAACATGGAAGGAGCAGGTATAACAGGAGTGCCTCATTCATTCAATGTCCGCATCTATGTCAGGCTAGTAGACGTGCACTAGGCCAATGCCTTCATGTGCACCATCCTCTAATATTAAGCATGAAGCAGCTGGATCCAAGGCGAGCGCAGGGTCAAAATGACCTGCCGCTCAGAGCCCTGTGTTGTCAACACTAAGATGCCCTTTATGACACTAACGCAACACGAAATAACTGTGAAAGACAAGGTCAGTCTCGCTGGAGACATGCTTTTGCTACCCTCTGCAGGACCGAGTCGTGGGACAACGCAGTGGCTACCTCACATGCGGTCAGTAGACATTCGTTCAAGATTTGTTATAGATGTTGCTGCAGAGTAAAAGAAACTCTTTTCTGGTGACCGAAGTCTGCATCAGGGCCCTGAGGGAGGAAGAGTAGGGTGTCATTGTAGACGTGTTGGGCTCTGGTGCCAAAGTAGATTTCATAGCGATATCTGCTTTAAAAACAACGCCCAGCACTGCAAACACTGAGCCGTTCTTTTCGGGACCTTATCACGATGACTGACGAATGAAATCAGAGGTTTGTGCTCAGTCAAGAGGTGGAATCTGCTACCATACAAATACACATGAAATTACTTGACCACATAAATTATAGTTAAAGCCTCCGCAGTTTGTGAATTGTTAAGCTGCATCACAGTCTATCTTTTGGGGGTGAATATGACTGGCTGTATAGAGCTGTCCAAAAACTTTACCACAGTTACTTACTGGGACCCATCCATCACAAGTGTCAACGACAGGCCCAGTGTATATGGCATCAGACATGGTGCCGCCTCGTGACAGTTCTTAAGTTGTTGAAAATCCTGTTGACAGGCGACTGACCACACAAATTTGACTCCCTTCTGATGCAGTTGCTTTGGTGGTATGCAATTTGTGCCACTTAGGGAAGACATTTGGCATAGCACATGATTTTACCCAGGAACAGCTGTGGCTGTTTGAAGTTATTGAGGTTAGAAAGGGTCAGCGTATTAGTTATCATGTTGATGTGGTCACGTGTGGATGTGATATCCCTGTGAATAAGAATATACTCTCACATTTCGCGAAGGAAGGGTGTCACTGTGTGCGAAGGATAGAAAAACCTTTCCAATTACACGGCTGAACCTGCACTTTGGGGTTTCCCAGCCAAGTATGTCATATGGCTAGTTTTAGCTACATCTCAACCAGTTTACATCCATAAACACCACTCCCTTCCCAATGACTTTTACCTTAACATTTTTAAAACGTTCTTATCCAGCTAACAGATTATGTAATCTTAGCCAGCCTCCTTAGCTGAGAGGTGAGCGTGGTTGAAAGTTCTGCGAGGGCTCCGGGTTCGATTTCTGCCTGGGTGTTCTTGTGTCCTAATTATCATTTCATCATCATCGACACGCAAGTCAAAGAAATGGCATCAACTAAAAGGACTTGCACCAGGTGGGCGAACACCGCGAAAGGGGACTCCTTGCCAAATAGGTCATAAGCACATCTCATTTCAGTTTGTAAATGATCTTGGATTAGGCCTCTACTGCAAATAACTACGGAAACATAGCCTGCTATACATCCAACAGTTAGCCCACAAGAAGCTATAATTACCAACTACCCAACTGTAGGCTACATTCCTTTGCCATTCTCCACTTATACACAGTGTAATTACAAAGTGTCACATGGATTTCCCATCAGCAAAATTTCTGTCATTCATTCCAAATCCTCGAACGCCATCTCCACCAATATGATTTCTGTATCTACTCCTTTTCTGCATGAATTCCGTGTGCACTCATCAAATACCTCACTTTCCTAGGCCCCATTAATCATCCGTATACACGCTACACGTATCTTCTCCCAGGAATGAAATCCTCTTATAGCAATAATATTAGACATAGCCTACTAGTCTAAAAGGGGACTAAGTCGTTAACAAATTCATTTTTGTTCTAATAAAATAGTCTTTCAGAGCAATGCTGATAACTTTTTACCTTGCAGCCGTATGGATCGATTGGAAGTAAGCATTGTAAACAACAAATTAGTCGTGCACGGGAGACTGCACTACTGCCTCTAGACTTGAGAATGGCATCAATTCTGAAAGAGAGTCCGTAAGAGTCTACAGGTATCTCAAATCCAGCTGGAGCCACTCATTAATGTTTAGATCACATGAGGCTAATACACTGCTGGCCACCGTAAATGCAACACCAAGAAAGACAAGAGGTAGCACAACAAAATTTATTTTGTAGATAACATGTTGACCAAGTATCAAATGATTACGTTTACATACGTCTGTGACATGTGGTTCCTGCCAGAATCGGTAGCCAGAGTAGCCGCCATTGTTGGAGATCACCGCTGCCACACGTCTCGACATTGAGTCAAAGAGACGTTGGATGTGTTCCTGGGGTACAGCAGCCCAAGCAGCTTCTACACGTTGGTGTGGCAGCTGGGGATGTAATCTGGGTCACTCGTTGAGCAACCATGGACCACATGTTTTCTATCGGCGAAAGATCCGGAGAGCGAGCCGGCCAGGGAAGCACTTCAACCTGGTAATTGATGAAGAACCTTTGGACAATGCGTGCCACGTGTGGTCGCGCATTATCCTGTTGAAATATGGCTGTGGCCGAGCCCTGAAGGTAAGGAAGGACAACTGGCTCCAGCACCTCGGATATGTAGCGCCGGCTATTTAAAGTACCGGCAATGCGTACTAGAGGCGTGCGAGAGTAATATCCAATACCGCCCCATACCATAATACCCGGTGCAAGACCAGTGTGGCGGTGCATAATGCAGCTGTCCAGCATCCTCTCTCCACGGTGTCTCCACACTCGAATCCGACCATCGAGGTGCTGCAGACAGAAGCGTGCCTCGTCAGTAAAGACAACGCCACTCCATTCTGCCGTCCATATCCGTCTGTCATTACGCCATTGGCGACGGAGACGTCTGTGGTTCTGCGTCAATGGTAGACGAAGCAATGGACGTCTTGCGGACAGACCACTCTGCTGTAAACGGCGTCGAATGGTACGCGCAGACACTGGATGATGCGTTACAGACGCAATGTGCTGTGCTATGGTTCAGGATGTCACTGAGCGATCCGTCACTGCCATGCGCACAATTTGCCTATCAGCACGTGCAGTGGTGCACCGAGGTGAATGCGATCGACCACGTCGGTCCGTCGTACCCTCCTGCATCCAATGGTAACATATCTGCATTACAGTTGTTTGGTTTCGTCCAACACGACTAGCGATTTCTCTGTATGATAATCCACAATCTCGGTAAGCCACTATCCTTCCTCTGTCGAACTCGGATACTTGATCAAACGATGTTCGCTGTTGTCTACGAGGCATAACTGATCGTCTTGTGAAACACCCACAAGGTAAACACACGTGCCGAACGTACACTCGTCGAAATCGCCAAGCCTTAAATGGCGCTATGAGATGGCGCCACAGGTGCGCGTGATGCGCGTCTGCGCTGAAATTCTAATCAGTTGCATATCTCATCGCTGCAAACCCATGGTGTAAATTTCACTTGATTCGGATGCTTCCTGCAGGGTGTTGCATTTACGGTGGCCAGCAGTGTATATTGCGGGGAAGTTGACTGCTGCATGCGACCCTCCGTTACAAGTAGTTCAAATTATTCAAATGCCTCTGAGCACTATGGGACTTAACATCTGACGTCATCAGTCCCCTAGACTTAGAACTACTTAAACATAACTAACCTAAGGACAACACACACATCCATACCCGAGGCAGGATTCGAACCTGCGACCGCAGCAGCAGCGCGGTTCCGGACTGAAGCGCCTAGAACCGCTCGGCCACAACGGCCGGCCGTTACAAGTAGTTCTGGACGTATTGTATGGGATTAAGTTCGGTTAATTTTGCGGGCCAGTCGATGTGTGATAGGGTGCCTGGGTGTTCACCACACCATGAACATATGTGTGCAGGTCTGTGAACATAGCTACTGACATCCTGGAAGGCTGCAGCGTCTACAGCATATTCAACGTGAAAGATGCAGAAGAAACGGCAGTACTTGGTCACCGAGAATGCTGAAATAAACACCCTAGTTCGTGTTTATGGCACAATGAATTAGTGGGCCAAAGTCGTGGTACGAAACACACCATAAAAACGTCACAGAAGCACTTTCGACCTGAACTACACCTTCCACACACTGAATTTAACGCACCGGGCCGTCGATCCACTCGACGCCTTGCCTCATTTGTAAAGAAGCATTATGGTGACTAGTCGGACGATACTACACGCGTCCAGTCAGATGGAGTCCAGTTTGTGTTCTTTGTCCCATAGAAGACGTTCAGATCTATGGCCGCTATGAGCAAATGGCCTTTTATAAAGTAACCAACTTCAAATGTTCATTGCATGCAGTTCGCTTCGCTAAGTACGCGAGGATACTGATTGATACGGACCTACTCTCACTGACAAGGAATTCCTCTCAGGTTTGAAACCAATTGTCGTTAATAAGGGGTGACCCTCGCCTGTCCCTGTCGTTAGGATATTTTTATGGCCACGATTACATGGTTGCGACTAGTACACTACTCCCTATTGGAGCATTGAACAGGCCGCGTCGATACATCAACCAATCGGGAATCAGCATCGCAGTGTGGTTTTTGGCTTGTCCAAACATAATAGCTCCTTTTTGTCATTTTTCCACGTGTCCAGTTCGACCTATCTAACTGTGCCGATTCCATACAACTGGCTGACACGTACACTACCTTGTCAAATGTATCCGAACACATTATGTAATGCGGAATTGATCTATAGATGTTGTAAGTAGGCTGTTTATGTTTTCTCTATGTAAGTAGGCTGTTTAGGTTTTTTATTGGTAACGCCACCTCTGTATGACAATCACTGGCTGTGCTGTGGGCAGTCTGTGTCTGCTTTGCATTGTTGTAATACTCGCCATTGTAGTGTTAGGCAGCTGGCTGTGAACAGCGCGTAGCGTTGCGCAGTTGGAGGTGAGCCGCCAGCAGTGGTGGATGTGGGGAGAGAGATGGCGGAGGTTTGTAATGTGTCATGAACTGATATATATATTATGACTTGTGATGATATCAAGGTAAATACATTGTTCGTTCTCTATTAATATCTTTCATTTGCTAACTATCCCTATCAGTAGTTAGTGCCTTCCATAGTTTGAATCTTTTATTTAGCTGGCAGTAGTGGCGCTCGCTGTATTGCAGTAGCTTGAGCAGCGAAGATTTTTGTGAGGTAAGTGATTTGTGAAAGGTATAGTTTAATGTTAGTCAGGGCCATTCTTTTGTAGGGAATTTTGAAAGTCAGATTGCGTTGCGCTAACAAAATATTGTGTGTCAGTTTAAGCACAGTCCTGTATAAATGTTCAAAGGGGAAGTTTCATATGGCGACCCTGCCAGGATACCTCACTGGAATCTTCTGATTTTTTCTTGTAGTTTGTGTAATTAGTGTAGATTTTGTTTATTGCTAGCGCATAATTGTAGAGAGAATCTCCTTTGTAGCTGCAGTCTTTCATTGTTGTACAGTAAAACAGTTGTGGCATGCATGTAGATTTGCACCAAGTATTTCGCAGCTGCAGTTAACTAGATATTATTTTCAGTGCTATGTTAATGTGTTCTCTTATTTTTGATCTTCAAATTGTGTTTTTCTGTGTTGTCGTGTGAAATACTGTGACAATAATGGCGTGTGAAAAACGTAATACTAGGCTCCAAAGTAAACTGAGAAATGACAGTGAAAATGAAAGCAGTGTGTTAGCGCCACCGAGTAATGAATTAGCTGATGTTCAAAGTAGTAATTTGGTAACTGTTCATAGGGAAATGGAGCAGGCGGCAAACAATGGCGTGGACAGTGAAACAATTAGTGAAGAGGGACGCATTATCGATCGATCGGTCGGCAACAGCTTGCCTCAGGAATCGGGAATGTCAGGACACAATTTTGCAAATACTGTAGATTCAGGTTTTGCGTCCTCACCGTTTTCTCAAATGAGTCAAGACACATTTTCCGCTTGTCAAAATGTGAATGTTGCCGGTGCAACTTCACTGCCGAAAAGCACTGAGGAACATGTTTCAGACACCAGTGCATTGTTATTACAGTTAATGCAACAAATGGGACAAAAGCTTGAAAAGTTAGACACAATGGAACAAAATCTTCAAAAGTTAGACACTACACTTGAACAAACACGTGTAGATTTAACCACTGAGTTACATAACATCGAATCGAAATGTCAAAAGGTCTGTAATGACGTAAAAACTCAAATTTGTGAGCATTTTCAACCTATTTTTTCGCGGCATGAAAATGCATTACGGAATCACGAAGCAGCCATAAAAGAACTGCAAACTATTGTTCATGAAAATCATGAGACCTTGCAAGCTAAATTTGACTCAGTTGCATCTACCGATTCGGTTACGCAACTTGCAAAAACTCAGGAAAACTTAAAGGACACAGTAGATACTCTGAAACTTGGTTCAGAAAAACACACTGAGGAAATAAGTACACTATCGGATAAAGTAGCCGAACTTTCAGATCAGTTCACTAACTTATCTACAAAGGTAGATGATGATCTGAATGACACAACACCTGTAGCCTTCACTGACACAGAAGAGTATGAACAAATTAGGAAATTCAAACAAAATCAGAATCAAATTAATACACAACACCAAAGAGAAATCCGGGAAGTACAAGATCAGCTGACACAGGTAATACAAGAATTACGTATTTCAGAGGATACTCGCACCCCAATACGGGAAGAGGAACACAGAAATACGGAACAGCCACAAAATATTAACACAGGGCATTTCGGAAGTAATGAAAGAAATTGGGAATGTGCACCGAATTTTGAGATGGAACGGCCGACACGACCTAACAATGACCGATACGCGACTCGCCGACATGATGATTTTGACTATAAGCTGTTCATTACTACACGTAAATTCAAAACATTTAAGAATTCTGGCAACGACATTCATCCACAAGCATGGCTCCATCAATTCTCGCATTGTTTTCCTCCCAACTGGTCGTTAGAACACAGATTAGAATTTATGTGTGGCTACTTGGAGAATGAACCAGCTGTAAGAATGCGATCGGTAATTCACGATTGTCAGAGTGAAGGAGATTTTTATCATGCCTTCCTCTCAGCATATTGGTCTCAAGCTACACAAGACCGGGTAAAATATAGCATCATAATGATGAAACATTTCGAACAATCTGAATTTTCCAGTCTTGTGAAATATTTTGAAGACATGTTGCACAAGAATCAGTACCTGTCAAACCCATACAGCCCCTCAGAACTCATCCGCATTTGCTTAATCAAATTACCTGAACATTTACGACACATTATTTTGGCAGGGCGTTGCAAAGACGACATTGAAGCATTTCAGGGACTGTTACAAGAATTAGAAATTGACACTGACAATCGCGGAACGCGAAACCAGGAACACAACAATTACAGGTCACATCTGTCACAATTCCACGGTGAAAGAAATAATAACTGGACACGACAAGGCTATTCTCACAACACATATCGTGACCAAAACAGACACCACCCGTATGACAACCGTTGGCAGAGTAGTAATAACTACAGGGAAAGATCACCTCTCCGTGGTAATGACTATCACAGAGACAATAAGAGAAACAGACAATATGGGAACCAAAATAAATACTATCAAGGGAGACAGAATAACTTTAGACGCAACGGACCAGCGCGCAGTTACGATTCAGGGAGAAATTCTCCACCATGTGACCGACAAGAAAGAAACTATGGAATCTACCGACATGACGACAGACGATATGATCGTAACGACAGACCTGAATTGCATCAGAACTGGCGGGATTCAAACAGAGCAGGGCCCTCTCGTCACGATGAATGTGTAGAAGTTAGGTCTCCAAATCCCAATAACGACGCTCGCCAACAAAGAGACAATAGGCAATGACTCACACCGCAGGCAGCCGCGTGCGGCCGCTGGCTCAGGGAAAAATAACATAGACGCTAACCTTGAGAAAAATTCCAGTATTCTTTACCGACGTATACTGCATGATAATTGTATTCCAGCCAAACTGTGAGTACTAGGAAGAGTAAAGGTTTACACCACATTTCACATGTAAAACCATTTATTGAGGGATAATCTGCTTTTTAACTTTGTCTTTGCCATAAAACGTTTCACTTCACGTTACTAGTATGCTTAAGAAACTGTTAACATACAACAATGTTTGAAGTACAATATCCAGTCTAGAACCTAGGGAACATTTTAAACAGAAATTACGAATGCATTGTTATAGTGAGCAGACGACACAGTATTGTATTTGTACATTCTTGCTTGTTTGTTGCACGATTACGTAACGACTATAAGGCTCACATACTTAGAACATTTACCAGTACTGCTAATGAGATTTTAAGGCAACATTTTGGTTGACCTGAAAATATATTTTGGATTTAAAGTACTTTCTGTGAGATACCAGATGACACAGTGTTAGTTTATGTGACAGTTACACGATTTTATCACGACGCTACTAATGAGTGACAATTTACAATGTTGCTTTTGCAGTGTTTCTGTTTTATATCCGCACAGTTTTTCTGAATTCTTCTGGAAAGCAAAACATGTTTTAGTAGTAAGCTACAATGTGAGGCCCTTTTCTTAGCACAACAATACTTTACAGTATAGTATTTTCTTGATCACAGTAATGTGCATAATAATTATGATATCTATACACAAAGCATTTCACTTTCGTTTCTGATGGGGTAAGTACATTGACTTCTGCAGAACTTAGCTTTCGGAGGACGATAATTACGACACTTCCACAGAATTATCTTACAGCAAGACGCACATTTAGCGCTACAGGACACGCATTTGAGTGATTAATTTTGTACTTAAAACATTTATTTTTAAAGATTTTTGAATTACAAAGAAAGTTTTCCATGATACATTTCATTCCATTGCTGTAATCTGTAACACCTGAGGGTATAATTACATTAATCCTCAGGGGGGTACACGCTTACTTTGTGTACCATGTGTTTGGCAAGCACAAGGAACCCTAGCTAATATGGTATTTGCTTATACAACTTTACACATCGGTACCATATTTCTCTAACACACAAATTACACAGCTATCTGATTATTTAACTGAGAGAGACAAACATTTATTTTACTACATCAGTGACACATGTTTACGCAATTATACAGTTGGATAACTTCACACTTATGAAACTGTATTTTGTCTGTACTTTGTGAAATGCTCATATTTTTTCGGAACCATTGTGATACTATGAGAGCTTTGAATGATGTATTTGGTATGAGATCATGATTTTTAAAGTACGTTTGAGGCAGCTGACACTTTTGACATGAGCAGAGAATTTTTTTAGGCTTAGAAATTATTGGAGGAAGTTACGACGATTTTGAGATTTGACTGAGGTGTTATGATGTTATTATTACGACGACGATGTGTATTATGTTGTTGAGGAATGTTTATTATGCTACGTATTTCTCATGATGAAATATTGAAGAAGTGTCGACGAATATGTATATGTATAATGAGGTAAGGAATAATGAGTAGTGTTTAGGGACTCTGATTTATGAAAAGGATGTTGGAAACCAAGAAACGTACTTTAAGAGTTATGAAATGTGTGTGTATATTCGTGAATGTATTACAATGCAGACGAAAATTTTTTTTGGACACTGTTATATCAATAGCATTTTGTTTCTACAGATTTGTAACGCAAATTCTTGACCGGTGAAATATTTTTATATGCGACTGTCTCTGTAGTGGAAACTGCTGTCGTAAATATTTCCGTAAGAAAGTTAACGGACCACCTACACATAATGCGTCGTGGGCACCCAGCTGTGTCAGACGCCTGGAGAAAAAGCCATTAGCGCGTGCCTTTCAGAGCACAGGAAAACACCTGGAGAACAAGCCATTAGGGTGTGCCTTTCATCGCTAATGCGACACCCTCGTTACTTGAAAACATATGATTCCTCGCACTTTGTGCTAATTGCTGAAATGCTTATGAATTGATGGGAAATATTCGTACATCTGCACACCTGATTATGACAAGTGTCTTTCTATGAGAGTTGAGAGCTACTGACTTACGAAATGCCACATGACTATTGAATGATGTTTTTATGCTTTGGTTTGCGTAATTGCTTATTTCACTTGATATCTGGTTTCCAGCTGTGTTGCAGCATTGCTTTTATAAAATAAAATGCATTTGCTAATGTGAACACTTTCTGTCAACAGATCTATTAAATAATTATTTTATGATCCACATTCTTTAAAAAAAAACGAGCACTTGGAAAGGAAAGAACAATAAGAAGGAACTAGTAACTGCATACATAATATTCTTTTCAAGTACATGGTAATATTTCTTTTACAATAAGTTGTTGTGGTGCACCACTTTAATTACATAGATATTAAGATGTGAATATACATTTCCCTTATCTGCATTGTTGTTTTTACTGTATTATTTTTTCTGCTTGAGCTATGTCATGTTTAGATATAAGTTATTGCATTTGCTGTTGCTGTTTGCCAGGCATAGTGCTACTAAATTTCACATTACATTACTCTGTTAAGCCAATTTTACTACTCATTGATTTTTCATGTTGCTGCACATTGGCTCATATTAGTTGTAATTTTGCATTTTATCTGTTAATTTAGATTTACTGTAGCTTGCTTTGCAATTTTCCAATTTTTTGGTCATTGCTGTTTGTGTTACTTATTTTGTGCTGCTGCATTGCCTCGTCCCTTAGTTTAGCATCTGAGCTCAGTAGATTTAAGTTAGCTTAAGAGGGGGTAGCCTCTAAGAGAATGAGTTGCGATGAATTGGAAGAAATGCACTGAGAAAACAGGTTTAGGTAGGATTTTCTTGGAAATAAATGTTGAGGTAAGAAATGTGTGAACATATAAATACAGAAAGCATGCTTAGATAGAATTTTTTTTGGTGGAAACAAAGGATGAAATAAGAAGAACGATATATGAAGTTTTGGGTTGGACTGCAGTACCAAATGTTACACTGAAAACGTACCCTGTCCTTTCCTATTGGTGTTATCCCACTATGTGTGTGTGTACTCTTGTGTATTTGTTTTCTTCCTGTCTCTGTGTAGTTTCATAGAATTTTTTCTTCTATTAATATTAAGCTACATTCACTATGATGAGGAATACTGTTATCCTCAAATATAATTGGCATTAATAATATGTTATTTACTTTGTAAAGATATTAGACATTATTCATTCTGTTTAAATGCTCATGTGTGAAGTTGATGTTTCAAAAGTTATTGTGATCTTTTATGTATGTACTCATGTCATAATTCCACTGATGTATATGTTAGTTCAATTCTTTTGTAAAGCCTGTACTACAAATGTTATCTGTATTATTATGTTTTTAATGATGTGTTTTGTACCTTTGTTATTGTATTCTTATGTTATAAAATTGTAATTGTCACCAGTTCATGATATTATTAACTTGTTAGTTACATTTCACTGCACACGTTTCTGTTGGTCATAGTATATGGATAATATGTGAGAAGTTGGGACTGTGAGTGTTTGCACGTGTGTTAATAACTCAGCAAGGGACTGGATAACAGCATTGCTGGATCTAAGGACAATTCCAGAAACTTTGTGAGTGCACAAGTGGTGGTTTATGGACTTGCTATATTCTCCGCAAGACTCTTCGATGGTGAATGTGCACCTGCACAATCGCAACAGATGGCTGCTGGCCATTTCTGCAAGGACTGCAGTGGGTCTGCACCTCTGGTGGCCCACCAATACCACAATCTCTACCAGGACTCCAGTGGGTCTGCTCTGTGATGACCTACCTACCAATATTCTTCCAAACTTCGAATGACTCTGCTGTGGGTTTGCTCTGTTGTGGCCCATTACCTGTCTGCATGTCGAGAGTCAGCACTGTCTTTCCGTTGGAAGGTCAACACTACTTCTTCAAGACTGCATGGAAATCCACTACTTCTATGTGCATTTTCTTTTACTGCTTGGACTTTGAGAAAAACTCTGCATTTTTACTGTGATGAACAATGTGGACTGTCTTTATGGACTGTGAGAAATTTTGATCTTTTGACCAACATAATATTAATAAGTGTGTGCATTTTATATCTTTGTTACTGTAATTGTGAAAAATTTTTGTCAAATCTGTATTGGCCAGTGCCCAACACCATTTGTAAAAATTTTTGTGGGGAGCATGGGGGCTATGTAAGTAGGCTGTTTATGTTTTCTCTATGTAAGTAGGCTGTTTAGGTTTTTTATTGGTAACGCCACCTCTGTATGACAATCACTGGCTGTGCTGTGGGCAGTCTGTGTCTGCTTTGCATTGTTGTAATACTCGCCATTGTAGTGTTAGGCAGCTGGCTGTGAACAGCGCGTAGCGTTGCGCAGTTGGAGGTGAGCCGCCAGCAGTGGTGGATGTGGGGAGAGAGATGGCGGAGGTTTGTAATGTGTCATGAACTGATATATATATTATGACTTGTGATGATATCAAGGTAAATACATTGTTCGTTCTCTATTAATATCTTTCATTTGCTAACTATCCCTATCAGTAGTTAGTGCCTTCCATAGTTTGAATCTTTTATTTAGCTGGCAGTAGTGGCGCTCGCTGTATTGCAGTAGCTTGAGCAGCGAAGATTTTTGTGAGGTAAGTGATTTGTGAAAGGTATAGTTTAATGTTAGTCAGGGCCATTCTTTTGTAGGGAATTTTGAAAGTCAGATTGCGTTGCGCTAACAAAATATTGTGTGTCAGTTTAAGCACAGTCCTGTATAAATGTTCAAAGGGGAAGTTTCAATGTCACGAGACGTGGACCCGCCTGTATAAAACAAGGTGAGGAGTATTGTGTTGTCAGTAGAAAGGTAATAACAGCAGAGTGGATTAGTCAGGAGAGCACAGTGGCTTCGAACTCATCACTGGATGTCACGTGAGTAACAGATCAAATGTTCAAATGTGTGTGAAATCTTATGGGACTTAACTGCTAAGGTCATCAGTCCCTGAGCTTACACACTACTTAACCTAAATTATACTAAGGACAAACACACACACCCATGCCCGAGGGAGGACTCGAACCTCCGCCGGGACCAGCCGCACAGTCCATGATTAACGCGGCCAGACCGCTCGGCTAATCCCGCGAGGCAGTAACAGATCCATCAGGCACATTTAAACGCTTGTAAAAGCTGTCCAAGCCGGCTGTTGGTAACGTGAATGTGAAGTGGAATTGTGAAGGAACAACTACCGTTACACCAAGACCAGACAGATCTCATGTACTGACAGACGGGGCCGTAGAGAAATGCGGAGAGTGGTTGTAAAAATCGCAGGAAATCGGCAGAAGAAATCACTCGTGAGTTCTGAAGTGGTAATAGCAGTCCCACTGACACAATGACGGTACGTAGGGAGCTAAAAAGAATGAGTTACAGTGGTCGAGCAGCTCTTCATAAGCCACACATTTCTGCAGTCAGTGCTAAGCGACGCTCGAGGTGGTGTAACGACCGACTCCAGTGGACAGTGGGTGATTGGAAACGAGTAATTTGAAGTGATTAATCATGCCGTACCCTGTGGCAATCTGATCGTAGGGTTTGGATTGGGCAAACGCCTGGAGAACGTTACGTGCCATCGTGTGTAGTGACAACAGTGAAGTACAGAGGAGATAATATTATGGTATGGGGGTGTTTTTATTGGTCAGTGTGCGATCCTCTTATTGCGCTTAAGAAAAATCTAAATGCCGAAGGATAGGAACATACACTGCAGCATTGTGTATAGTTTACAGACGAGGAACAGCAACAAGACGATGATTGTATCAGCATGACAATGCACCCTTTCATAAGGCAGCATGTGTGAGGTAATGATACGTGGACATTAACGTTCCAAAAATGGACTGGAGGGCTCAGAATCCCGATCTGAACCTAACAGAATACCTTTGGAGGGAGTTAGAACGTTAACTTTGCTCCAGACACCGACGTCCAACATAACTACCATCTCTGGTCTCGGCTTTTTAGAGTGAATGGGCTGGCATTCCTCCACAGACATTCAGACAGCTCATTGAAAGTGTCCCCAGCACAGTTGAAGCCATTATAAAGGCGATGGGTAGACACATCCCATATTAATGTATAATAGGTGTCTGGATAGTTTCGATTGTTGTTGCTGTTGTGGTCTTCAGTCCTGAGATTGGTTTGATGCAGCTCTCGATGCTACTCTATCCTGTGCAAGCTTCTTCATCTCCCAGTACCTACTGCAACCTACATCTTTCTGAATCTGATTAGTGTATTCATCTCTTGGTCTCCCTCTACGATTTTTACCATGCACACTGCCCTCCAATACTAAATTTGTGATCCCTTGATGCCTCAGAACATGTCCTACCAACCGGTCCCTTCTTCTAGTCAAGTTGTACCACAAACTCCTCTTCTCCCCAATTCTATTCAATACCTCCTCTCGCCCGCATCTCGTGGTCGTGCGGTAGCGTTCTCGCTTCCCACGCCCGGGTTCGATTCCCGGTGGGGTCAGGGATTTTCTCTGCCTCGTGATGGCTGGGTGTTGTGTGCTGTCCTTAGGTTAGTTAGGTTTAAGTAGTTCTAAGTTCTAGGGGACTTATGACCACAGCAGCTGAGTCCCATAGTGCTCAGAGCCAATACCTCCTCTTTAGTTATGAGATCTACCCATGTAATCTTCAGCATTCTTCAATCTTCTGTAGCACCACATTTCGAAAGCTTCTATTCTCTTCTTGTCCAAACTATTTATCGTCCATGTTTCACATCCATACATGGCTACACTCCATACCAATACTTTCAGAAACGACTTCCTGACACTTAAATCTATACTCGATGTTAACAAATTTCTCTTCCTCAGAAACGCTTTCCTTGCCATTGCCACTCTACATTTTATATCTTCTCTGCTTCGACCATCATCAGTTATTTTGCTTCACAAGTATCAAAACTCCTTTACTACTTTAAGTGTCTCATTTTGTAATCTAATTCCCTCAGCATCACCAGACTTAATTCGACTACATTCCATTGTCCTCGTTTAGCTTTTGTTGATGTTCATCTTATATCCTCCTTTCAAGACACTGTCCATTCCGTTCAACTGCTCTTCCAGGTCCTTTGCTATCTCTGACAGAATTACAATGTCGTCGGCGAACCTAAAACTTCTTATTTCTTCTCCATGGATTTTAATTCCTACTCCGAATTTTTCTTTTGTTTCCTTTACTGCTTGCTCAATATACAGATTGAATAACATCGGGGATAGGCTACAACCCTGTCTCACTGCCTTCCCAACCACTGCTTCTCTTTCATGTCCCTCGACTCTTATAACTACCATCTGGTTTCTGTACAAATTGTAAATAGCCTTTCGCTCCCTGTATTTTACCGCTGTCACCCTCAGAATTTGAAAGAGAGTATTCCAGTCAACATTGTCAAAAGCTGCAGAGTGAAAATCTCATTCTGGAAACATCCCCCAGGCTGTGGCTAAGCCATGTCTCCGCTGTATCCTTTCTTTCAGGAGTGCTAGTTCTGCAAGTTTCGCAGGAGAGCTTCTGTAAAGTTTGGAAGGTAGAAGACGAGATACTGGCAGAAGTAAAACTGTGAGGACGGGGCGTGAGTCGTGCTTCGGTAGCTCAGATGGTAGAGCACTTGCCCGTGAAAGGCAAAGGTCCCGAGTTCGAATCTCGGTCGGGCACACAGTTTTAATCTGCCAGGAAGTTTCAGCTTTCTCTAAGTCTACAAATGCTAGAAACGTAGGTTTGCCTTTCCTTAATCTATTTTCTAAGATAAGTCGTAGGGTCAGTATTGCCTCACGTGTTCCAATATTTCTACGGAATCCAACTGATCTTCCCCGAGGTCGGCTTCAACCAGTTTTTCCATTCGTCTGTTTCGATTAGATAATGTAAATAACACTTAATTGCCGTAACTTACACCAGCGATGGAGGGTCACATGGCTACCTGGTACTAGTTTTACACCATCTGCAGCACTTCAGAGGGACCAATTTGCTCTTTTACAGGTATTACTAATATTTTGCCCAGTGAGACTTTCCCAATGACCATTCGGTAATCTGGATGGTACGTAGCATCAGATCAGAGCTGGAACTGCTGGATACAGCTACTGATGATAACTAGCGTGTTAGGAGCTACCGCTTTCGAATCCCTGACACGGTACTCCTCTCGCTCCTTGAAACAGAGAGAGAGAGAGCGCTGAAAGTAGCTTTGGTTGTCTGTACCTATTCCTTCGTGTGATGTTCCGATGCGTGCGGGCCAAGGTGAGCCTTTTGTGGGGATGGCCCGGGGGCTGTGGGTGATGGGCAGCGGCGGGTGAGCAGGTCACGCAGCAGGGCGGTAACTGTTCCGGTAACGGTGCCCCCTCCAACTTTCCCTGACCGCAGCGTCCCAGGCGGCTGGCGCGGGCGGCAGCAGTGGGCGCCGCGTCCCACCACGTGTTCCCGGCCTCCTGCGCTCCTGCCACAGCTGCCGCCGCCTCCGCGCTCTCTTGGCTCGCCCCAGACACACACAGGTAAGCGCCAGCTAACAAGCTGTTTACGTCTCGCACGACCTGGCAACCCTCAGTACAGTGCGTAGTATTTCAATTCTCACAGAAAGGAACGCTTTCTGTGTCATTAACCCAGCAGCCGTTTCTTATTAATATCGATGCAGATTTTGTTCCTGATTGCCGAAAACTGAGTCAACGCATTTTCAGAATCAGTGTCCATCTCCAATTTTCGAATCGGGTAGCATCCACAGTAATTCATTTAACTTTGTACACCGGTGTGGTTTAAAGTACGTCATACCGCAGTATTCGTACAGGTGATTTTCAATGCATATTTCACGAGCCAAATCATGATTTTTAACGATCGTTTATTTACGTTATGTATTTTGGAGCTGATCTTCTATGTGAGGCTTTTACTCACAAAATCTCGCTCTTAAAACTAACAGTTATAATGAATGATTCCTACTTTATCATATTAGAATTATTGAAATTTCTTAATTAAATACGGTATGAAAAATACTTCTTATTTAAACCCCTAGTGCGACGTAAGAGAGGGCCTGAATGACTACCTGATCGGCTTAAATAAATAAAACAGTTTAACAATGAAATGAAATGCTGTGTGGCTAGCGCCTCCCGTCGGGCAGACCGGTCACCTGCTACAAGTCATTTTAGCTGACGCCACTGCGGCGACTCGCGTGTGGATGAGGATGAAGACACCACTGCACCGAGTCTGCGAGCGGAGAAAATCTCCGATCCAGCCGAGAACCGAACGCGGACCCCTCACATAGCATTCTGCCATGCTGGGCGGACAGTGTCAAAATACGCTGATCATACAATAAGGGCTTTCTCGAGCGGATGTCTTAGTCGCTGGTGAGACTGTCGGGTTGTATGGTCGTGGACCAAGAAATTTCTCCGTTCGCGACGTTCCGTCCAGAGCTGCGCTGGACGTCTCGGTGGGACTGCTTGTTCCAAGAAAGCCTAAGCGGAATGAAGAGTCCCTCTCAAGATGTCCAGCGCAGCTCTGGACGAAACGTCACGAGAGGAAGAGTTTATAGCCCACGATCATGCAACCAGCTGACAATACACTGCCAAATTAATAACTATAATGTCACATATAGGAAAATATTTATTATTCGTGTCTTTAATGTAGGGTGCATCATAATTAATATCGAAAACTGACATGCGTGAAAGTGTATGATAAAAAAGAACCAAAGGAAGCAAAACTCCACAATCTGACCCTGATGCGCCAATAGATATCGAACGATAGCTGTGTCATCCTCTGCCAACGGCGTCATTGGATGCGGTATGGGAGGGGGGAGGGGGCGAGGAATCACCACACCGCACTCCCGGCCGTTGTTGGCGTTTGGCGTTCTTGACCGTGGAGCCGCTACTTCTCAGTCAAGTAGCTCCAGGAGACTGAGTCCACCCCGTACCAGTCCTCTCACCAAGGAAGTGCAGGGATTCCAGTCCGGGTCGTCCGCATAGCAGTCAGACACGCTGATCACTGAGCTACAGAGGCAGACATAAGTGTATGATAACAGAAGCAAAAACGTGTCAGTAAACGAGGCGTTTGCCAGATAATTCTGAATGTGATGATACGAGCTGTTACTCTCTTCACTATGAAATATTGTGCTAATGAATTTGAAATGAAATTTAATTGGTCTTAAGTTTCACCCATGGATCATGGTTGGGGAATGTGGTACATGCATGATGAGGCTCCGGGACATTTTACTGTCGATGCAAGATGACATCTAACGCAACAATATGGTCCAAGATGGGATATATAGAAGCAGGGCTTGTACCTTGTCCTCAAAGATCACGTGACCTTAGTCGTCCGGATTTTTGTCTGGAGTGTACAGTGCTTCCATTGATATGGTTGAAGAACTAGAGCAGTAAAATATAAAGTCTTGTCGAGATTTATGAGATGATCCAGCAATGTTTCAAAGAATTCGCTACTCACTGCAGAGACATGTGTAGCACTGCATCCATATTAGAGGACGACATGTGGATCTTTTCCTTAAACAGGTATCGGCGTACGTAAATCAAAACATATAAAGTGTGGAAGCATTATTTTACTTTTCGTTGAGTTAGACAATGGGTGAAATTTGAGCACAATTAGCTGGGGCTTAGTCGAAAAGTTTACATTAGTACTAACAAGGAGACGGCACGACCGTGGGGTTGGGGATTTGTCCGAAATTTTGTGTGGTGGAAGAGGACCCCCAACACCTCACGTGGTTAAAATATCAGGACGCACTACCCGGAAAATCCCGGGAAAAATCGATCCAATGTTTCTTAGGTGCCGTATGAGTGTAAAATGTTAGTGCATTGCCGAGCCGCCGTCTGTCCTAGATGTTTAGGGCTCGGACTCCTCTGGCACTTTTTTTTTATTCTGTTTCATTTTCTTTTGTTACTCCACCAATTATTCAGAAAGTTTCCCAAACCTACATTATCTTTAACAAGTAAGTTACATTATTGAATAAAAGTTATTTACTTTATGTTCAACAACACAATTCATTGTGGTGGATTTTCCATTTTCCATTGTAAAGTACGTATATGAGGAGATACATTGGGTTTTTAATCAGAATAACAAAGTCGATTGGGAAACATTCAATTTTTATACATATAATAATTATAAACAAGAACCACAGTGGTAATTATCGTAAAAACAAACAAAGCAATAATTTTTGCGACATCTTGCGCAACATATAAAAGCGGATTTTTTACAATCACAGGGCGTTTGCAATAAATCTGTACAAAGACATGCCCCATTAACATTTACGAAAATATTTTGAGTTTCTGATAATTTTGAGGCAAACCAGGAATATTGAATCATGTCTCAGAATATTGGTGACTATAATTGATGGTGAATTATAGAATGAATTTTTATACAATCTTCCCGGTAATTAATTTCACGATTCTCCTGTAACAATACGCTGCAATTTTGCAAGCAACAGAATAATAAAAAAAAAAGTGCTGGATGAGGATTCGAACCCGAGACCTCTGGCGTAAGTGTCCGAGCGCTAACCGTGTAGGCCAAACGGCGGCTCGGCAACAGACTAACTTTTTATTATCATACGTCACCTAAGAAACTTTGGATCGATTTTTCTAGGGGATTTTCCGAGTAGTGCGTCCTAATACTTTAACCATGTGAGGTGTTAGGGGTCCTCTTTCACCACACACAATTTCGGACAAATCCCCAACCCCACGGTCGTGCTGTCTCCTTGTAGGACAATATTTCTTATTGAAGTCAGTTGCAGATCACAACCACACACCCGCAATTATCTCACAGACGGATCGTTTATGTATCCATGTTTAGAGAGACGTTTTTGTTTCTACGAGGGTTATTCGGGAAGTAAGGAACGATCAGTCGCGAAATGTAAACCACAGTGAAAATCCAATGAAGTTTGGCACAGGTGTGTTGGGCAGTGTCTCTAGTATGCCCGTCGATCGCATTACGTCGTTCTTTTTAGTTCTGAGCACACAGGGAGCACATAACGATACCTAGAACAATAGTGTCTCCCGCCAAGTATGAGGGCCTGGTGAGAAATTTCGCCTGAAGCTGTGCAGCCAACATTACATAACTGTTGTGCGTTTTCTTCAAGACAAATCTCAGCCGCATTCTGCAGGGGCAGTGAAGATGCTCCTGCATCGCTTTCAATTGGAAATGTTTGATTACCCACAATACAGCCCGTAATCGTCTCCATCTGCGTTTCATCTCTGCACACATGAACCGCTGGCTATGAAGACAACATTTTGGCACAGACAACGAGCTGTAGGCCAGCGTAGAGAATTGGCGGAAAGCACTTCTATAACGAGGGTATTGGAAAGTTGCTACAACGCTACTACAAATGTCTCATTTGGATCGGCGACTATGGAGACAAGTAGCTGGAAGTTGTAGCTAACTGTTGCAAATGAAACAGCTTTGATTTTCACTGTGGTTTCCATTTCGCGACCTATCGTTCCTTACTTTCCGAATAGCCCTCGTAATAGCACATACTTTCATTCATGCCCAGTTTCGCTATTAATTCTGGTGCAGTCTATATAACACTGATTATTTAATTAGCATGATTATTACGATGGCGTGCTGAAACATAAAGCCGTAGAATTTTTTAAGTGAAAACTCGTGAAGCTTATTAAATAAAACAAACGTTATTAATATTCTACATCTTTTTTCTTCGTGTCTACATATTTATTTCTCGACATAGCCACTCTGGCGACGAATACATGTCTCCCAACGGGAGTCGACTTTGTTGATACCGTCATTGTAGAAATTTTGATTTTTTTGATGGAGCCACTGCTTCATCTCTGCTTGTACCACTTCATGTCCGTCAAAGTGAAGCACTGGAAGGTGTTTTTTAAGTTGTAGAAAAAGATGAAAATCGGATGGGGCTAAGTCGGAACTGTATGGAGGCGTCCGATTGTTGCAGATGTCACAGCGCTCCTGTGTGGTCTGGCATTGTCATGCTGAAGGAGTGGTGCTCCATGTGCTGACACATTTTTCGAATCCGAAATTCGATTGCAGCACGCTTTTTTTTACGCACTGATATACTTAAGTTACACACCGCCTTGTTACAAACTACAAATCGGAGTTCTCAAGCCACAGAGAGCTGCAAATATGTTGATACGAAGAATGAAGGTGTAGAACGTTAATAAAGTTAGTCTTATTTAAAAAGCTTCAAGGGTTTTCACATAAAAAATTCGAAGGTATTACTTTGGAGCATGCCGTCGTAGCAGATGTTTCACAGACTTACACTGCACATGCGGTTGCAGTATTACGTGTGTGGCTTGTTAGTGTCATGGCTTACACCGATTGTGTTGGGTAACTTAGGTAATTTCGCCACTTGTCGTCAGTTGTGTAATCACTGCTGTACAGTGAAATGCTGATGCTATTCTTTTATGAATGTGTCTTGTACACAATACTTATACAGATCGGGATGACGTAGCTACACGAACGAATGTAAAACCACCGCAACATTGTTTTCGGTGATGCCGAATTTCACCCTTGAAAGTAATTTTCGTATTGATTGATTCTTCTGATGCAAATTGCCTGAAAGAAGAAAAGTTGCTGTGACAGTGAAGGTTTGAGAAAAACAGTAGAATTTCCTGAAATGCAAATAGTGCTGTATGTTTTCAACAGCAGGTTAGGAGAGTTATAGAACAATCAAACGGTCGTCCACATCTATATCTACGTATACACTTGGCAAGCGTCTTTACGGTGTGTGGTGGATGGTACTTCTGGTATCACTATCGTTTCCTCCTTTCCCGTCCCATTGAGAATGATGCGTGGGAAGAACGCTTAACGGTAAGCCACCGCATGGATTCTATGAGGAAGTGCTGAAAAGTAATGCTTTCGGATTTTTTATTGTGTTCTCAACATCGGTTGAGGTAGTACATGTCACGCATATTGATCGGTCGACTTTCCCGCTACGCTGACGCAAGTGTCAACCGTCTGACGCTCCAGGGCTTCGAATTGTAGCGTGTAACGTGGCGGTGTGTAACGTAGCTATGTCGGTACGTGAGAGACCCTCAGAAAACTGAAACCATGGATTCGATAAGTTCGTCCACACAGGAAGCATCTTCTCCTTCAGCACAGTGCCGGACCACACACGAGCGCTGAGACGTCTGGAACAACTCGGTGCCTTGGGTTCACTGTTATTGACCATCCTCCATAGAGTACCCACTTGGCTCCATCCGATTTTCATCTATTCCCAGAACTTAAAGAACTCCTTCGAGGACTTCACTCTGATAGTGATGAATCGGTGCAAGCAGAGGTGAGGTTGTGACTCCATCAAAAAAGTCAAACATTCTACAGTGACGGTATCAGCAAACTGGTATGTCATCGGGAGAAATGTGTTCGTCACTACGGTGGTTATGTTGAGAAATAAATATGTAGGCATGAATAATAAAGGTTCAGAGTATTAATA
Source organism: Schistocerca piceifrons (assembly GCF_021461385.2). NCBI lineage: Eukaryota > Metazoa > Arthropoda > Insecta > Orthoptera > Acrididae > Schistocerca > Schistocerca piceifrons. The sequence goes on along the minus strand of NC_060149.1, from coordinate 212,042,420 downwards.
AAGTTCGTTTTATTTAAAGGTTTTTACGAGTATTCGCCTAAAAATGTCGGAGGCATTACTTTTCAGCACGTTCTCGTAATTCTCTGTGTTTCGGATTGTGATCATTTCACGAGATGTGCATGTAAGCAAGTAATATGTTGCTTGACTCTTTTTGGCCATACGATCTCGGAAGTTTAACAGCAATATTCGATACACGACGCCTCGCATGTAGCCTCTTCAGGTGAAATTTGATGAGCATCTCCGTGATGCTCTCGGGCTTACTAAAGGAACCCCTGAGGAAACGCGCTGCTCTTCTTTGGATCATCTATATCTCTCATATTAATTATACTTGGTAAGGCTACCAGATTAACGACGAAGACTGAAGGATCACTGGAACGAATGTTTTGTACGCCATTTCTTTTGGGGATGAACTGCATTTCTCTATGTTTCTTCCAACAAATCTCAGACCGACATTGCGTTCCCTTAGCGTTTTGTAGTCGTTCCACTTTAAGGCCCTCCATCGGTTACGCATGAATATTTTACGGTTGTTATTGTTTCCAGTGATTTATCACGTATAGTATAAGACTTAATGGTCATAAGTGACTGCCGCAGCAATTCAGAATGCGGATGAACAATAAAGTCTTACCGACTTGATAGGCGCAGCACGTTACATTTATTTACGTCGGGAGACTGCTGCCAGCTCCTTCAGCAAGTTTCGATTCTGTATATCATAAAGGCTGATTTGGACAGAAAAACGCATCACTAGGCACTGTTCTACTGTAGCTGTTGTAACACTGACATGCTGCGGTTCTCTCAGCCAGCTTTGGGGAGTATAAATTAATGACCTGCTAGTAAGGTGGAACGTATACAGGGCTAGCTAGTAAAGCCCGACAGTGAGCGAGACTTGGTTGAAATTCACTGGGGTGTGATGTTTACGTGGTTTTTCACACTCATCCAAGCAAATCACGATCTCGTTCTCAATACACGCTTCTGCAATAACAAACACACGTTTGAAGGAAAAAAATAAAAATCTTGCGAAACAGTTGGTCCGACTCGTATGTTCTTTTCCTAATGATTAATATTAACAACTAGCGAAGCGTCAATTAAAAAACAGAGCATTCTTCCATATTTAAAAAACTAGCAGTTATTTAGGATCTATTCTCATTACATAGACGATTGAAATCTCTTCTGTTATAAAGACAAACGAAACCACTTCTCAATGAAAGTTTAAAAAGTAAAATGAACTGCAACTGTTGTTACTCACATGACTTACGTAAGAATGGGGATGTACCCTGTACCTCACTCAAGAAGCTGCAATCTGATCACGAGTAAGCCTGCACAGTCTTGACATTACGGCTAGACTGCCAGTCGGAAAGGAAAATGCACGGGTTGTAAGGATATGAGATGGTATTTTAGTGACTGCAAAATCGTGTGAAATTTACAAAGAACTTAACAGCATAAGTCCACTTATCAGCATGTCGTTTCACTCCCACTAGCCTGGATGCGTGCACTGATTCGTTTGTAACTGACTGTATCAGATCAGCTGTCCTCCATACATATAAAAGATTAAAGTCACCTACCGCGTTTTTCTGTCTATACGTGAAGGCTAATGTCAAGAACTACTGGAGGGATTTTGATATGGTTTTCACTAATAGATAGACTGATTCATCAGGATGGTTTGTGTACATCACTACATATTATAGACAAGTGGATCACTAATGATGATTTTATGCCCGACCACGGAGTTGCACTACAATAATCGTGAATTTGGTAGTTGCGATGTGGGTTCTTGCATTATGAAATTAGTACAACAAATGTTACCGAGAACAGAATATCTGCGGCATCATAGGTTCAGAAGAGGTTTTCCAACATATCCAAACTGTTGGTAAATAGCTACGAGCATTTACTGCATAAGTACAGTGGGTATCGGGAATAAATACAAATTTTTGAATGACTGGTTCTATCGAGAAAACGAAAACGTTGACAAATATTGTATCATCATGTCTTATAATCTTTTCATCAGTCACGAGTGTGAAATCTTTACCACGGATAATTACGGAATGTGTAAATTTACAAGTGTCCAACACCCAGACATCTTCATGAGGAGCTGTGAGTAGTTTTGTTAGACCCTTAGATTTCATCATCGTATGCATGCCAACCAGATAGCAGATGTGAGATCTTGTTGACTATTAATACCTGAGGTCACCCGCCGTGGGTGTTAAGGCGCCGCTTCCTGGACAGGGGAATCCCCCCGGCGGATTAACGACGAGGCTCGGTGTGCCGGTCAGCTTAGATGTGGTTTCTAGGCGCTTTCCCACATCCAGTTAGGTGAATACCGTGCTAGTACCAAAGTCCCGCCTCAGACAGTTCGCAAACATTTAGAAAACTTTCGCACTCTTTCACATGAATCACACGACACGCAGCAATGGGGTTAACGATGTGTCTACAGGAAGATATCCGGCCACCGTTTACATTAACCATGCCAAATCTGTTAATAACATGCCGACCCTGCGTTGATGCGAGACAAAGGCACAAGTAAAAGAAGAATGTTAAGTCCTGAGGTCGATTCATAGAACTGACCATGGCCCTTCTTTTATAAGTACGTTTATTTCATGCCGCCGTCGTGGGTGTTTCGTTTAAAGTAATCTCTCTCAGCGACTTCCGACTCCGGTGGATAGTTTGGTAGGCGAGTATCTTTATATCGAAAAATCCCTTCCATTTATTAATGTTTCAGAGTCTTCAATTTCAGTAAATTCCTTGTTTCGCTGAAACAGATAGTTGGATTCCGCACCTCGATACTGGCCCCAGTGTACCTGAGGTCATTGACCAGTTCGTGTTCTAAGAGTGCCATATTGCTGGCGATTCATTGCCTTCTAGCTACAGTACAGACTGCGAGGACATGTGAGATCATTACTGACAACATAAGACAACTAATTTATTCATAAAAATTTTGAGTAGGAAAATACATCTTTAATTTGGTTGATCATCTTTCACTGTATTTCTTATTACACCGAGAAAACAGCTGAAATCAGATTATAACAACCTGTGAATTGCTTGCTATAACTCATTTCATATTAACCAGTATTGCATAAAGAAGAAAATTTTCTAAAATCTACGAAGGCTATAGCGCAAAATTACTGAGGTAATTTTACTTCTTCGTCTTTCTCATCAGTAACGATTTGAACGCAAATGTAAGAATTCAGTTTCACCGAGAGTACGCTAAATGTATTCCATCGTTCTTCTATAGTCTGCGTCTTATATGAGGGGGCATGTCGTTGATTTTGAATCTGAAAAGAAGACCAGCCACAATTAAATTTGAATATATGGAAAATTTGTTTTCCAGCTATCTCAGACTTCTGCTTTCATTGTAAAGTGACACGAACTCGCATGAGTGATATTAACGAACGTCTGATAAAATTTAGTTCAAGATTCCGCTTTATTTTTTCAAAGTTCTTAGAAATATATTTAGTGTAATCTATTTTTGCAAGGACTAGATCACATTGAACATTAAAAAGAGTGCATTAAGTCAAGATTTTTTACTGTACTATGTACAGTGTCGTCTAGCATGAGCACTTAAGTCATCGTTTTACATCTTAGAGCCATTATTTAATGCTTCAGCACGCTGGCGCTGACTTAAAGTTGAATATTTGTGCGGTATTCTCGATAATACCTGGAGACGTTATGCAGATAATTTGTAATCTTCTGGCCTTGCTGCGTAATAAATCCCTATCATGGAGCCGGCCGCTGTGACCGAGCGGTTCTAGCCGCTTCAGTCCCGAACAGTGCTGCTGCTACGGTCGCAGGTTCGAATCCTGCCTCGGACAGGGATGTGTATGATGTCCTTAGGTTAGTCAGGTTTAAGTAGGTATAAATCTACGGGACTGATGACCTTAGATGTTAAGTCCACAGTGCTTAGAGCCATTTGAACCATTTTCTTGCCTTTCATGGACATAATAAATTTGTATAACTAGTTACGCTGGTATGAATATTATTTTTATTTTAGCTATAGGCCTATTTCAGCTACACATCCATCGTCAGGTTATTTGTAATAGAACATCTTATAAATTTTGGTACATCGGTTTATTACATGTGAATTACTTATGAATATTATGATTTTACATACATTTTAAAGTACCGACTTCCGTGCAATATCGTTGTTTCTGTTGCTGTTTATTTGCTATTGATCGTATTTTACGTCAATGTAGCAATACTAATCAGTTTTGTAGTGTGTTCTGACTTTTCTTTTTGTAGTGATCAGAAATAAATCTCAGTCTCTAGATGACATTTAGTGACAGCAGTTGCGACAGATGATCAGTGATTTTGTTATTTTTGTTACTGTATAGCTTTCTACTGATTATATTCTTTCATTGTTATTCTAGTAGTAACCAGGTGTGTGCTATGTACTGAGATTGCATTAATAATGGTCAGAAGTAAACATAATTTCCAGTTGAAATTTCGTGACAGCAGTAACGTAATTGTCAATTAGCTGATGTAACCATGCAAAATCGCTGATCATCCGACACATTGCTCTCACTAAATGTTAACTGTAGACTAAGACTTATTTATGACCACTACTAAAAGAAATGTCAGAACATACTACAAAACTGACAATTATTACTACATTAACGTAAAATATAATCAGTAGCGGATAGACAGCAACAGAAACAACAATACTGCATGGAAGTCAGGACTTCAAATATGTAATATCATATTATTCTGAAGTAACTTACATATAATACAACAAATGTATCAAAATTTATAATATATTCCATTACAGATAACCAGATGTTGGCTGTATAGCTGAAATAGGCCTGTAGTTCAAATGAAAATAATATTCATAGTAGCATAACTGGTTATACAAGTTTATTATCTTTTGTAGATATTTAAGGGATTGACCTAGAAGTCTCTACATGTCTTCGAATATAATTGCACTACTGCTCTGTAATGTATTACACAAAACTACCAGTAACGAATTACGAAATTTACTGATAAGTTAATATGTCAACAAAGTTCTAGAAGATCAATGATTGGACTGCAAGGTTCCCTCCCGCTCTTTTCGTAAAAGACGGCCCTTACTGTCTTGTTTCGAGAACTGTTCCTGCTTTTCCCTGATGCGTGTTTGTTTCAACTGCCAACAGTTTCGTATGGCTTTTTGTATCGTGATATTGTGGCATGTTGTTTTAAAACCTAACTCACTGCCAAAGCAGGTCGGCAATGTTCCCGTTTACCACCAAAATAACATAGCATCAACGCGTCGCGGTATGGATGTAGGACGAAAGGAGGGGAAGGAATGAGAGTCACCTTTTTTTGTGAAAGGAGAGCTACGTGTTTCACTTGCATATGTCACTGTCGAGCTCACCAATAGAGTAAAGCTAACAACGTGAGTTAACAGAAAATCCAAACGGTAGGAAATTTATGAATTTCAGCCTCAAATTTGTCGGCTCCAAATTTTATCGCCCTAGGCAGACGGCTACCTCGCCTCTGCTGTAGAGTCGGTCTTGGAATTTCCTATTTCTAATTTGTGTTGGATAGCCATATCATATAAACAGAATGGGTGAAGAAGCTGATCACGAGGATGTAACATCAAGTGAGGAGCAGTGATGATATTAAGATTTTAATCTTAAATACGCGTTGGTAAAAAACATAAATTTTCTGTGAAACTTTTGGCAATGTTCCATTTGTCAGATGCTCACGCTTTAACTGTCAACTGAAGAATATTTGTTAGTTTAGAAAGCAAAATTTGCAGTTGAGATGAAGCCGGCTGATGACATAGTAAAACGTACATTTCCGAAAGAAACCTTTTGAATGCTGCTTAAATGATGATATTTTTGATGCTTGCCAATGCAGTCATCGGCATACTTCGATAAATTTTTGACTTTGCAGAAAGGAATCGGTGGCAAATTTATTTCGAATGTGTTAAGCAATATGAATAGGAAATCTAGCAACATGCTCGCCACGCATTTCAGTGTTGCAACATCGCGCACTGGCGGCGCGATTCTAGTTCACGCTCTCCGCATTGTTGACGACTCACTTCCGGTGAATGCTCGTAAGCATTGCGAGTTTCCTCCCATTTGTATCCCAATGCAAGCTGTTCTCTTCATTTTATTTCTGACGTTAACCTGGTTACGAGCATATTTCTCGTCAATAAAGCGTCCCCACTGAAAGTCATCCAATAAGACTATGTTTGTTATCTTTAGTCTCTGGAATATTTAGAGCGTCTTTCTCAGTGCATTCTGGCATCAGGATGGAACTCTATTTCAGTATTGCTTAAGTGATACCATAAAAATAAAAAAAATTGGTTTTGCACAATGTCAAAGTTATAAATGATGGGACATCTCAAAAACTGTGAATTTCTAGTTATTCAGATACCAATTTGTTGGCTCTAAGCACTATAGGACTTAACATCTGAGGTCATCAGTCCCCTACAAATTTGTAATTTTTGCTGTTATAGTTAGCACATTACGTACCAAAAATTTTTGGCTTGCGATACGAGCGACCTGCGTCGCAAGGACTGAAAGCAGTCGCTCCGTATAGAAGAAATGACAGTACCAATTTCAGTCAGCAACTTTCCTTTTTCCTTCTTTCTCAATCTTCTTACAATAAAATTAAATATCATGTTTACTTAATTCAGTCATAGATGCGAAATGGTGAATATAGTAAGAACATAGTACTCATCAGATCCATAGAGTAACAAAACATTCACCAAGTAAACTGACGCAACGGTTAAGACTCTGGATTTGTGTTCAGGAGAAATGAAGTTCAGATCCTCGTCTGGGAATCCTGATTCAGATTTCTTTGATCTGTTGAATCACCCGTGTGAATTTTTTGAATGGCTTAACGAACAAGACTCCGACCGATATCCTTGCCAATTATTGTCCGAATTTTCTTCTGTAACCACTTCGACATCGAAGCGATCGTAGGCCCCGAACATTTCATCTATTTGATGTTCTGATATGATGCCGTTCACTGCACTACAAGTAGATGTATAAAGCTCTAAGCAACAACTGCAGAAGGCCACAGAACATGTCATTATTTCAGCTAAATCGGTGATGTTGAAAAACAGAGTGGTAAAAGGAAGAAGGATGGAAGATTATGGTGTGCCATTCCGATGACGCCGTTAAAGACGAAACAAATGTCGCATAGGAAAAAGATGAGCAAGGAAATTGTCTATCTGCTTTTCAAAGGAATTATTCCGGAATTCGCTTTAATCCATTTATGATAACCGTGGAAAGCTAAATCTGGATGTCCGAGGGGGAATTTCAACTCTGCTCCTCCCGAATGCCAGTCTAATACATTTACAACTGCTCCAACTCACTACCGCACTGTATGATTTCTTTACCTCGGCAATTAGCATACTCATGTCTGATAGAGGACAACTGACGAAGTACGAAAGCGTACAGGGCAATCATTCGGCCTACTACCTGTGCAGGTAACTGCAAAAGCTACTGATTTAAACAACGCTGGCAAGGTTACATTGTGACAGCTCAGCGTGCGACAACTGAAATCACGGAAACAGAGTCTCGTCAGTCATCGACGCGAGACCGTTATTACTGGCCGTCGAAAATGGATGAAGAAAAGTGTAACCGCTTACACAGGACAGGCCTTATACAGGTCATTCCAGGAGGAATGGTCAATATTCAGGAACATTACAGGAACGATTATCCGAAGCAAAAACGTCTCGTAAACATAGGCTCTGAAATGAATACCTTCAGAGCTAGGAGCACGTTTTCATCTTCGAGACTGGGAAACAAATCTCTTGTTCCGCAAACTCTTTGCATTCCATATTCTGAGACGTGGCAGTACGGACCAAAACAAGAAAAAATGTCCGGTAAATACGGCACAAAACTGCATACTTTAAGAGTTATAAGCACTTGTTCATCTTCGCTACTGTGAAACACATCTCCTCTACTCAACAAGGGTGCATACCTCTTAATGTATGCATTTTAGAGCCCATGTTTACTAGACTTTTTGCTTCGAATGATCGTTTTTGTTATATCCCTGAATACTGACCATTACCCTTGGGATACTCTCTATTCCTAAGAGTTATAGAAGTATTGCAAGTTGGAGACTAACCTACTCTGTTAATTAGAATGTGTGTCAGTCCGTGCCCAATTGAGAGAGCGAAGTGTAAGGTAGTGTAATACACACCAATGATTGTTGCGAATGGGACTTCACAGCGCGTGACCTGTACGTGGTTCTTGGTCGAGTCTGATACTTCGTCAGGTGTCTCTGCAGCGATCACGGAGCAACGCTAATTTTCTAACATTATTTAGCTTTGGTAACTTCGGATAACTAACTGAGAGTGGCTGAATCGAAACGGGAGAAAAAGAATTAAGACACAACTAAATGAGAAGAAGGTAAAGGGGTGGTGGGTCACATTCGGAGGCATCAAAGAATAATTAATATGCTAACGGAAAGAAGTGTGGGATAAAAACTGTGGAGAGATAGCAAATTGGAACACAGTCAACGAGATACATTTCACCTACTGGGAACTCTGCACGGGGAGAGGCTAATACAGAGGGGTGGGAGTCTGGTAAACGTCGTGTGACCGCAATGACCCATACAGCTGTGTCAAAATCGTATATAAATTTAAAATAGTAAATTAAAGTTATGTCGAGGATTGTACTCTAAAAGCAACAGCAGTTCTGTTTACTCTTCATCTAGGGGGCTGTGGGGGGGGGGGGGGGGGGGGGATGGAGAGGGGGGTAAGAGGGGTTAGCTGCATTCGTCACAGTCAGTTCAAAGCTACATATAAGGTGCAATTAAATAGCTGTATAACGTTATAACCTGTATAACGTTAAGGCGTTAGGATTGTGATGAGCAAACTACTAAAAATCACTATTATTTGTGTTAATATCTCTGAATTTCATTTAAAGAAATTTTTTTACACATTACCACAAATTAGTTGTTCGTAAAGCGAGTCTAAATAGTTATCATTTAGCCACTGTTATTGAAGTTCAGCACCCAGTGTACGTGAAAGAAGCTGAAGTCTGTAAGTTGACTCGAGAGCCCCCGTATTGCGTACTCACCACAGTAAAATCTGTAATGTCTAAAAATGAATCAAATTTCGTGAAACTAGAAAATAAATGTAAATCCCCAGGTGTGGCTAATTCGCTACAAATTACAAATTTTTGATCAGTTTTCATTCGAGACAAATTGGCAGTGTTCGTAAACCCAAGAAATATTTTCAGTGTCCGAACGGTGACTCAACGCCGAAAAATTTACAATTGCTGAAAGATCATACACCTCAGCTCTATGTTCAGTCTTAAACGCGCCCACAAACTGACGTGAATGCCACTTCGTTTATGGTACCAAACTAAAGGTCCCGTTTCAGCCTCTGGCTGGACGTATGTAGCTGCAAGATGGACTGTATTTATTCATTTGTTTAAGCACCTACTTCATCAAATCATTGACAGAGGGTAAGGCTTATTTTTTACGTAAATACTTAATTTTAAATGCGAGTTGCATTACAGTAAAAATAATTCAATACCATAAATATTTTCTGTATGTAATACAATTCAATAAAGCAGTACATCATAATAAATTACAATAATAATACAGTCTGAAATACATAGTACAATAGATACCAAAAGCAAGTTTAGACACACGAAAAGAGAGGGGGATGTATTTGCTACCATATATTCACTTTTAGTACATTAGCATCTGTTTTGAAAATGTGTTTGTAGAGCCATTTTGTACTTTTGTGTTTGTTCTGTTGTCATGATATGTTGGAAAAAGTATATTGTAAAACTTTTTTCCCAATTTACAGTGTTCCATTTAGCCTGAGAGTTGTGTTTGCATACCCACTGCGAAGATACAATTTTTGTTTGGTCTCATGTATAAATGGACTGTTTCATTTGTACACACTGTTTTTAGCCTCTGAAATATACTTTATGTTAGTAACCACTTCAAGAATGCACAGGCATAGTAGTATCTGGAGTGTTTTAAACAAGGGTCTACTACAGTTTCTGGGTGCTGTCTGTTCATTTGCCCTAACCTTCCTCTTTTGAGCTTTGAAGCAACTTTTTCTAATTTTTGAGTTGCCTCAAAAAATTATCCCATATCGCAGCAGTCACTCTGCTTGGCATAATAAACAGTTTATGTTCTCTTTGTTGTATATCTAGCGAGTATTGTTCTACCATGACATACTGTGCTTAGCTTCCTGTTGATGCAGTTGATGTATGTGTTTCATTTTAAGTCTTTCCAGGATCCGTCTTCCTAGATATTTAGTGAAGCTCACGGTTTCTAATTGTTTATTAAAGAGATTAACAGTGGAAGATAATAGATGTTTGTTTTATATGGTATGCAACTGCATTGCCACCATGTTCTCTGTGTTGAACCATTCTGCAGTGTGCGAAGTGCAATTTTGTATTTCATATTGTAGTTCTGCAGCAGTTTTGAGTTTTATTAATACATTTGTCCGATCTGCAAATTTTACACGCTGCTGTAAATGCTAGGCAACTCTAGACCATTGATAAATATAAAATATAACACTGGGCCAGAATAGAAACTTGGGGCCCACTGTGCATAATTTCTTTTCTTTTAGAATGCTATATATACATAATGTTCTCTTCCTGATGTCTGATTTCTACTATGTGCTCTGCTTGTCAGGTGTGGTTTCACCCATTCGTGTGCCAACCCTACAATTCTTACATATTCCACTTCTGAAAACTGTTAAGTTGCGATGTATCATACCAAAACCTTTCGTGAGATATAGAAATATTTCTCCTTCTGGTATATAGCAGTCAAGGTCTCATTCAGAAAATAAAAAATACTGTTTCTGTCGACTCGTGTGTTGTGAATCCATGATGGGCACTTAATAAAAACTATTCCCCTCTATGAAAGTAATGTCTTCTGTTAAATATTTTTGCCAATATTTATAAAAACTAAATATCAGGGGTAGTGGTCTATAGTTTTTTTTTTTATTTGTCGTATTTCCGTTGTCAAACAGGAGCCTTACCTTCATCATTTTTAGTTTCTCTGAAAATACTCCACAACACAACGAGGAGTTGGACACATAAGTAAGGGGTTCAATCATACTTTTGCATATTTTTTTAAAATGTGTAGTCATGAACATTGTGTATTCCTGAAGAAAATTTTGAATTCAGTTTCTTTATAGTATTCCTTTTCATCTGTTGGATATAAAGAGATTGTTCTTCATTTAAATAGATTTTTACTCGTCTCTGTTTCCAGTAGCTTTTTTTTTACTGTTTTTCTATCAGGATAATTCCTATTTGTGTGAAGTATGCTTTGAATAAATCAGTTTCTAGATATGTGTCAGAATTTTTGCTACAGTTTCAAGAAGATTAATGTTACAGTGCTTTGCTTATGTGCATCAAGTACTGGAGTTGCTTTGGTTTGATTGGATGTCTGATAGAGAAATCTTTTTCCCTTCAGTGAAACCTTTATGCCTGGGGTGATCTAACAAATTTTTTTATTAATTTTTATGATTTTTTCTTTTTTATGATTGGAAAACACAGCTCAAAACTGCAATAGAAGGTGCTTAATAATTTATCAAACTTTTAATTCGTGTTCCTATAGGTGTGTAGTTGCGCACAAGTCTCTTCATTTCAGTAGTAAACAAATGAATTTGTGTTCTGCACACTTAAATTTCTAGCAATATTTTTCTATGGTTTATTAGAATGTAGGGGGTAGTTTATTTTTATTGTTCTTATCTGTGTAATGTAATCCACAAAACGCGTTGAGAAATCATTTGCGTTATGTTTCATATGTACAGTAACAAATAATTAGTCTATTGTTGTGACTGAGATGCTTCTAACATGTGTTGCTGTTTCAATAGTCGGTTCCACGCTAAATGTTATATTTATGAAGGATAGATTGTAAATTTTTGTAGTAAAATATTCTTGTCGCTGTCGGGGGTTCTGTACAAACAAATTAAGGCTACATTCAAATTTAATAATGAGAATCCTGTTACTTCCAGATCTCTCTCTTAAGGATTATCTTCTGGGAACGGATGGGCACAAATGTTATACCACTTTTAATATAGATTCAGATGTCAGCATAACATTGTGCATCACTGCAGAAATGACTGCTTAGTATGAAGCCTGGTAGCCATACCATTCTAGTGTTTCTTCCTGCAGCCAGCGTTCATTTAGACACAAAACTGAAAGGTCCTTGAGTTCATTTTATACCAGAATTTGACATTCGTCAATTTTATTTTTTAGTGAGTGCACATTGTGGCGGAACACACCGGTTCAGCGCTTGGTTCTGAAGTCTGGAGCTTGCTTGGTTTTGCTGCTCCATTCTGCTGAGTCCTGCTTGGATGCGGTGCTGAGCTGGCCTTCTCCTTATTCTGGGAAGGAGAAAAATCTTCATCCTTCGTACAGGCTTTCTCTGGTCTTCCACTCAGTTACCAAGTGGCGGCAGATCCTTAGGTGTAGATGATAGCGTCATTTTGTTATTTTGTGAGAGTCTAAGGTTGCAGGATTTACTGCACGATGATTAATCTCGAACTATACATCACTACAATTTTGTGAATTCTGTATGTTTGTAGCTAGACTAAAAAATGTTCAGACGCATGCTTTTGAACTGACAAAAATGAGCTGAAAAAAAAGGGAGGTTAGAGTTACCGTCCCATTGACAACATTTTCATTAGCGAAGTTAAAAATGAGCTGTCACAGGAGGTTTTACGTTCAATGGTTCACGCACATTTAACAAAAATATAATCACTATGACTGTTCACTCGCATTAAGTAGTTAACAGTTCTTAAAATCATAATTTACAATAGAAGTGACACGTCATCCCTGTGTAAAATTAAGTACTCTTTCGACTGGTGCAATCTGTTTCATTGTATCTGCAATACAATTTGAATCACAGCCAGCTTTGTTTGTGAACATGTTAAATGTCTGGAATTAATCTATTAAATGACAAGAAATACACGTTATAAATGCTGCGAGTGGTGTGTCCCCAAGTCTACTTGCACATCCCACATTGCTACAATTTGACGCTGTCTTATATGTCAAATTAAATCGGGTTTATACTGAATCCGCATAAAGTCGTCATTTCTGGATGAATTATGTGTGGCGTGTGTATGTCTAGATGTGTCTCGAGGAGCTGTTTAAGCTGAAACCTTGAACATTGCCGTACCATTTTTAGTTAAATTGTTCCTAATTTATAAACATTTGTCCATTAAGTATTCTTTCAACTTCATCCCTAGCAGTACCAATGTATTTTTCATACTACGTAATACCAAGGTAGAGGGAGGGGTCTCTATGCCCACCACAAAATAAATAAATAAATACAAATTTCGTTAACTGTTAACTTTTATAATAACACGCATTTTAAATAGGCACTGAAGTGTAATTAATGTTCAGAACCTGAAAATATCTTTTAGAGCAATATTACCCAGCACATTTTCCATAGCCAAGGGGCGATACTTTATTCATTTATGAACACCACCACAAAATTTAAAGAAATACAAATTTCGTTAATTGTCGTTTGGTTTTTGTTCATAACACACCTTCGAAAGATCTACTGATGTGTAAGAAAGGTCCTGAACCTGAAAATATGAATATGACATTTTTGGTGAAAAGTCACATCCCTGCTAAGAGTTACATGTTTGGGTTAAGTTCTGCTGAAACATTTAGAACACTTATGGAATCTGGTAGAAGATATTATTAAAAACAAGAACTTTTTCAAAAAAAATTGAAATATAAAATACATGACCCAGCAGCAAAGGAAAAAAAATTGGAGTAGGAATTACACTTCAGGGAGAAAAAGATGAAAACTCTGAGTAATAAAATGAAACACCTACAGCGGTCCTTATGATGTCATTTATTGTATGACTACCAGTTCCGGTGTTTCAGTGCACTATCTTCAGGCCTTTGCAGATGCTGAGGGGGTTAACACCATACGTATTCACAATTCGTGGCCAACATCTATAAGTGGTTACCGCAGACTACCTGGAACTGCGATGTTGTCTCTCCAACCATCAACTATAGTTTGCAGATGCTGAGGGCATTAACGCCATCCGTATACACGATGCATCAGTGGCCAACATCTATAACCAGCTACTGCAGACTACCTGTAACTGCGATGTTGTCTCTCCAAACATCAACTATAGTTAAAGATACTGGCCACTGATGCATTGTGTATACGCCCCCTCAGCATCTGCTAAGGCCTGAATATGGTGCAGTGAAGCACCGAAACTGGTAGCCACACAATAAATGACATCGTAAGGACGGCTGTAGGTGTTTCATTTTATTACATAAGTGAACGGCCGAAGTCTCCCAGACCTCCAATCACAAGGATGGACATACAAGAACTCTGAGGTTTTTCTGATGACATTGTAATTTTGTTAGCGATAGCAAAGGACTTGGAAGAGCAATTGAACGGAATGGTCAGTATCTTGAAAGACGGATATAAGATGAATATCAACAAAAGCTTCAACGGAGAAACAACACAGCCAACCAGTTGCAAATAATTGTTTAATACATTTACCTGGGTTTCGACACCTCTAAGGGCGTCTTCGTCTGAATTAAAATTTGAAAGCCCTATAAAATAATACATAGGAAAATAAGTTTGACAGAAACATCGACCAAGATGAAAAATGTTATGACATATAAAGGTTACTCATGTAAGGCTACATTGCGAGAAGGCAACAGTTAAAGTTTATAGCAGGTTGCTCAAGTCAAATATCAAAAATTAAAAACGTTCCAGCCTCTGGTATGTATTCCTTGCGAGGAACAATGTCAGATTGAGCGGCCCAGTGGCTTATATCGCTGCGAGGGAAACAAGACACAAGTTGCGCCACCTATCGAGCGCGGACAGTGAATTATGCCCATATGAGGCATTATAACAGAAATAATCGAATTAAACAACAGTTAATTATAAAGACAAAATTCAAAGGATAAGAGCTTAATGTATTTTTGAAAATACAAAGTAGTCAAGTAAATGAAGTACAACTAAGAGCCATCTATTAGTCTTTACTGAAATCCCCGTTACATAAAGTACAGGGTATTGTAGAATATTTACACAAAGAGCTGAACAGTCCAATAACATCTGCATGAAGGAAAATTTAGTAGTACACATCTACATGAGATTTGAAGAAAAAGATGCTTCGGAACTAGAGGCAGGAAACCATACTGAAAAAAAAGCAACAAAAGCAAACCAAGCGTAATGGAATGTAGTCGAACTAAATTAGGCGAAGCTGAGGGAATTATGTTTGGAAACGAGACACTTAAAGTAATATATGAGTTTTGTTATTCGAATAGCAAAATAACTGATGATGATTGAAGTAGAGAGGATATAAAATTTAGAGTAACAGGGGCAAGAAAGCGTTTCTAAAAAGAGAAATTCGTTAACACCCAATGTAGATTTATATGATGATGAATATAGATTTATATGAAGACATGCCGAAAGAACAAATACCATCTTCATATAGTTAAGGCTAACCAGCCATTGACCTTCTTCTTCTTCTGTGCCGATGCACACATATTGCTCGAACTCTTATGGGACTCGGTAAAATTGTCTGCCGCGAGTAATGAGTGTAATGGGCACGGGCAATATGAATGTAGTGTGTTGACATTAAGTTGGGAATGTGTGTCTCACGGGGAGCGTGCAAGGGATAAATCCCTGCAGTCGCACTGTCCTCTGTGCCCTCGGTGGCTCAGATGGATAGAGCGTTTGCCATATTGTCAGGAGATCTCGGGTTCGGGTCCCGGTTGGGTCACACTTTTTCAACTGTCCCCGTTGATGTATATCAACCACTGTCGACAGCGTAGGATCTTGATTTAATTATCATTTCAATATAGATTTGTATGTAAGTGGAACGTGACCGATGAACAGTTTCGACATGAAGAGGACAGAAATTTCTGAAATGTGGTGCTACAGAATGCTGAAGATTAGTTGGGTAGATCACGTAACTAATAAGGAGATACTGAATGGAACTGAGGAGAAAAGAAATTTATGGCGCAGTCTGACTGGAAGAAGGGATCGGTTGGTAGGACACACTCTACGACATCAAAGGAATACTAATTTAGTGTTGGAGGGAAGTGTGAGAGGTAAAAATCTTAGAGGATGACCTAGAGATGAATACAGTAAGTAAAGTTCTATGTACTGACTTGCAGAAAATCCTAAGAAATTTTGGTCTTATGTCAAAGCGGTAGGTGGATCAAAACAAAATGTTCAGACACTGCGTGACCAAAATGGTACTGAAACAGAGGATGACAGACTAAAGGCCGAAGTACTAAATGTCTTTTTCCAAAGCTGTTTCACAGAAGAAGACTGCACTGTAGTTCCTTCTCTAGATTGTCGCACAGATGACAAAATGGTAGATATCGAAATAGATGACAGAGGGATAGAAAAACAATTAAAAATGCTCAAAACAGGAAAGGCCGCTGGACCTGATGGGATAACAGTTCGATTTTACACAGAGTACGAGAAGGAACTTGCCCTCCTTCTTGTAGCGGTGTACCGTAGGTCTCTAGAAGAGCGTAGCGTTCCAAAGGATTGGAAAAGGGCACAGGTCATCCCCGTTTTCAAGAAGGATTGTCAAACAGATGTGCAGAACTGTAGACCTATATCTCTAACGTCGATCAGTTGTAGAATTTTGGAACACGTATTATGTTCGAGTATAATGACTTTTCTGGAGACTAGAAATCTACTCTGTAGGAATCAGCATGGGTTTCTAAAAAGACGATCCTGTGAAACTCAGCTCGCGCTATTCGTCCACGAGACTCAGAGGGCAATAGACACGGGTTCCCAGGTATATGCCGTGTTTCTTGACTTCCACAAGGCGTTTGATACAGTTCCCCACAGTCGTTTAATGAACAAAGTAAGAGCATATGGACTATCAGACCAATTGTGTGATTGGATTGAAGAGTTCCTAGATAACAGAACGCAGCATATCATTCTCAATGGAGAGAAGTCTTCCGAAGTAAGAGTGATTTCAGGTGTGCCGCAGGGGAGTGTCGCAGGACCGTTGCTATTCACAATATACATAAATGACCGTGTCGATAACATCGGAAGTTCACTGAGGCTTTTTGTCGATGATTCTGTAGTACATCGAGAGGTTGTAACAATGGAAAATTGTACTGAAATGCAGGAGGATCTGCAACGAATTGACGCATGGTGCAGGGAAGGTCAACTGAATCTCAATGTAGACAAGTGTAATGTGCTGCGAATACATAGAAAGAAATATCCTTTATCATTTAGCTACAAAATAGTAGGTCAGCAACTGGAAGCAGTTAATTCCATAAATTATCTGGGAGTAGACATTAGGAGTGATTTAAAATGGAATGACCATAAAAAGTTGATGGTCGGTAAAGCAAATGCCAGATTGAGATTCATTGGAAGAATCCTAAGGAAATGCAATCCGAAAACAAAGGAAGCAGGTTACAGTACACTTGTTCGCCCACTGCTTGAATACTGCTCACCGGTGTGGGATCCGTGCCGGATAGGGTTGATAGAAGAGATAGAGAAGATCCAACGGAGAGCAGCGGGCTTCGTTACAGGATCATTTAGTAATCGCGAAAGCGTTTCGGAGTTGATAGATAAACTCCAGTGGAAGAATCTGCAAGAGAGACACTCAGTAGCTCGGTACGGGCTTTTGTTGAAGTTTCGGGAACGTACCTTCACCGAGGAGTCAAGCAGTATATTGCTCCTATTGCTCCATCATACGTATATCTCGCGAAGAGACCATGAGAATAAAATCAGAGAAATTAGAGCCCACACAGAGGCATACCGACAATCTTTCTTTGCACGAAGAATACGAGACTGGAATAGAAGGGAGAACCGATATAGGTACTCAAAGTACCCTCCGCCACACACCATCAGGTGGCTTGCGGAGTATGGATGTAGATGTAGATGTAGATTTAGACGACTGTATGTTGCAGTAGTTATTCGGAGATGAAGAGACTTGCACGGAACAGAGTAGCCTGAAGCGCTGCATCAAACAAGTCTTCAGACTGAAGGCCACAACGACAACAATAACAGCAGAGTACATAGCTAGGTAACAATATGTTCAAAATGTGGTCACAAAATACCTCCACCGCCTACCCCACTGGTACTGTGAGGGTTAATTTGTTTACTTGTATGTACTCCACGTACATATGACAATGAATTATCCATTGCAACAAGCTCTTTAATATGAGATGTCGTGTGTTGCAGTAACTCGGTTGGTGCCTATAGTATCCGTATGTATTAAAAATACAATAGCCCAGCTGCCATCTTTCTTAGTGGGAGCTCCCCAAGCCTGTGGAACTCGACTTCAGGCGGCTAGCCAAGCCCTTTTGACAGAGTCGCTTGAGTTGGCGGTCATACACTGACACTATGACACGCCCACGCCCGACTCAGGGGCTAGCATTCCGTGTGAAATGTCATAGTCGGCAACTCTAACGTAAGGCGAATAATGATACGCTTTAAGCAAATGGTAGTAAAGGATTTTGACATGGCTCATACTCTGCAGCATTGTGCCAGAAATGATCGTGGTCCCATGCTTCTAAGTCAAGTGGAAGGCTTGCACCAATGATTTCGAGGATTCTGTGACAAGCTAGGTTGTGACTTTCTAAGATTTGAAAATTGTGGGGTCCCCCTCAATGAGGCAGGTGCGCACTACACATAGGTGACTGCTTCCCAGTGCTGAATGTGTGTGGACAAGGATTTTTTCGTTACGTAACTCTTCACCCGGTCATGATAATAACAGCTGTAGCAGACCCTGAAGTATTAGTGTAAGATTCTAATAATTATTATGAACAGAAACGTCGCTAAAATCCGAAATTGATAACAGTGAAACGTTTGGAGTGACTCTAAAGGTATACAGAACTAAGAGGCTAATGGGAAGTGGTGTACTTGTCACAATAGACGAGAAAGCAAAATCCACAAAGATAAAACTTAAAACTACATGCGAAATTGTTCGAATAAGACTTGGCGATAAGGATGGGCATAAAGCTGTAATTGTATTTTTCTTTCTATCACCAGATTCATCCCCAAATGAAACCGAAAAGCCGGCCGATGTGGCCGAGCGGTTCTAGGCGCTACAGTCTGGTACCGCGCGACCGCTACGGTCGCAGGTTCGAATCCTGCCTCGGGCATGGATGTGTGTGATGTCCTTAGGTTAGTTAGGTTTAAGTAGTTCTAAGTTCTAGGGGACTGGTGACCTCAGAAGTTAAGTCCCATACTGCTCAGAGCCATTTGAACCATTTGAAACCGAAAACTTTGGAGAAAATCGGATTTGGCTAATACGTATGTTGCTCAGTCACACTGTCACTAGTGGAGGAGAATTTAATCCTACAACAATTGATTGGGATTTGTAAGTGGTGGCTGTGACAACAGATCCCGTAAAATAATAATAAGTGTCTTCTTCAGAAACTGTCTACGCCAGTTTCTTCGTAAGCCCACTGACGATGGAAATATATTGGATCTAATGGCAAAAAACAGACTAGACCTCATGGAGATTTCTCATGTTGAAATTGGTATCAATCACCATGAGATGGTTGTAGCTACAGTCGAAGTAAAAAGGGTAGCTAATGCAAGCAGAAAGATTTACATCTTCAGCAAACTAAATGAAGAGGCTGTAGTGTCATACCTTAATGAAGAATTTGAAACATTTAGTTCTATGTAAGAGCATGTAGAAGATCTGTGGCTGACCAAGCACTGGATACATATGCACTTAATGAAACTGCTCATGATGGGAAGCATACTCTGTGTTATATAGCCTCTGTAAGGAAACGTCTAAAAAACAGCAACTACCGAAAAAGGGCGTAAAACGACGCTTAGAGTTGCAGATAGCAAATAATAAATGAAACACATTTGTCTGTCAAAAAGTCACTGTGTAAAACCTTCAACAACAACTGAAGCAAAATCTTATCAAAAAACTTCCAAAATGACTCTGAGCACTATGCGACTTAACTTCTGAGGTCATCAGTCGCCTAGAACTTAGAACTAATTAAACCTAACTAACCTAAGGACATCACACACATCCATGCCCGAGGCAGGATTCGAACCTGCGACAGGAGCGGTCGCTCGGTTCCAGACTGTAGCGCCTAGAACCGTACGGCCACTCCGGCGGCCAAACTTCCAAAAAACCCAAATAAATTCTGGTTGTATGCATAGTAACCGGAAGCTGATAAGACCGGAGCTTGGTTTATCACTCCAGACCACTCATTTTCGATCATCCGCTGTCGAGTGGTGTCGCTCTTTACACCTCCTCAGGCGTCGCTTAGCATTGAATACACAAATATGTGGTTGATAAGGAGCTATTCGATCATTGTACCGCATTTTTAAAAATCTCTACGACCACTTATTGTTATAGCTGGTCTGCTGGTAGCACTTTGTAACTCACGAGTGATTCCTTCCGCTAATTTCATGTGACTTTTTACAAACACAGTCCGCAATGCTGGACGGTCCCTGTCCGTCATTACATGAGATCTGCCTGGTCTTGGTTTATTTGTGGCTGTTCCTTCACGTTTCCACTTCACAGCCACATCACCAACAATCGACTTAGACAACCGTAGAGGGGTTAAAATGTGGCTGAAGGATTCCTTTCTCAGGTAATATTGACTTATGCAATGATAATTAAATCGACACCCTAGCTGCAAACGGGCCTTGATATACATTATAGGAACATGTTGAAAATGTGTGCCTCGACCGGGACTCGAACCCGGGATCTCCTGCTTACATGAGAAACGCTCTATCCATCTGAGCCACCGGGTTCAAGTCCCGGTCGAGGCACACATTTTCTACATGTCCCTATGATGTATATCAACGCCTGTTTGCAGCTAGGGTGTCGATTTAATTATCATTTCACTCTAGAGAAGCTACACGGTCATCAATGGTATCTGTTCTTTCGGGAACGGATACTATCTTCATATATAGTTAATATATGGCTACCCGGCCATTGACCTTCTTGTACGAACGCACACGCTATGCTCAACTCGTACGGGACTTGGGAGATTAACCTGCCACGAGTAATGAGTGTGATGGGCAAAGATCTATTAGGCGCACTACGAATGTAGTGGTGTGGACATGTTGGGAATGTGGGTCTTACGGGGAGCGTGCAAGGGATAAGTCCCTGCAGTCACACTGTACTCTGTGCCCTCAGTGGCTCAGATGGACGCCGGCACGGTAGCTCAGCGTGTTCGGTAATAAAAAAACTGAGTTAATGGATCAACGGCGAACTGAAACGGGTATCTTGCGACATCTGCCCCGAGCAGATGCAACGAACGAAAATGAACAAAATGAGATTAAAAAAAAAAAAGTCTGCCATGTAAGCGGGATGTCCCGGGTTCGAGTCCCAGTCGAGGCACACGTTTTCAACTTGTCCCTATGATGTATATCAACGCCTGTTTGCAGCTAGGGTGTCGATTTAATTATCATTTCATTTTAGAGAAGCTGCACGGTCATCAATGTTATCTGTTCTTTCGAGAAAGATACTATCTTCATATATAATATTCACGTACAAAGTCACTGAGCTCTCCTGAGTGACACTTTCTGCTGTTACTGCTTCTCTACTGAGAACATAATACGTCTGGCCTCCTTTTATGCTGGCGGATCTGGCTCTCGTGACATCTAGTGATCAAGGTTTTGCATGAAAACTCTCTGCATCTTATATTGGTGTTAGTTGTACAAAAACTTTCAAATGCCCCCATAAATAAAGCCTAGTGTATTTAGATCCGGAGAGTGAAGGTGACACTTAAATGCTCCAATGTTTCCTAGCCGTCTTCCACGGAATATGTTATTCATTAATCAAGGCGCATTAACACTGAAATGTGGGGGAAGCTCCATAATGCATGAAATACGTATTTCAATGTTATGGTAAATGAAAAAACCTTCTAGAGCAAGTAGGGTATTATCAAAGAAAGCATAGTAAAACTAATCTGTTAAGTCTGGGTGAAAGAACATCGGGCCCAATCAAACAATCTCCAACAATTCCGGGGAAAACTTCGATGGATAATATTTTTTGTTGATGTGCTTCAAGAGTTGCGTGGGAATTCACGTCAGCACATACCTGCCAATTACACTGAAATAAAGCCTCATCCGTAAACTACACAGTTGCAGGAAAATAAGTCATGACACTTTATTGAATAAATCGTCCGCAGATGAGCACTCATGCAAGGATAATCAGTTGCTGATAGTGATTACACACACTATAAATTGTATGGATTGAGCCGGTTATCATACAACAGTCACCAGACAGTTATATCTTCAACATTACATGCTGCAGCTACATGTCTTACGGTAACAAGAGAACCATACGAATGTCCTCTCACCGATTTGATTCGTACTGACAGGGTGTGTAGGGCAGGACTAGGACTTCAACATATGTAAATAGGGAGACGCAACTCTCAACCATTTTGGAGAAAATCGACTTTGAAAATTTTAAGCGCCCTTATGTGCAATATGTGATCAAAAATATCCGGGCACTTAGCTGAAAATGACGTACAACTTCGTGAAGCCCTCCATCGGTAATGCTTGAATTCAGTATGGTGTTGGCCCACTTTTAGCCTTGATGACAGCTTCCACTCTCGCAGGCATACGTTCAGTCAGGTGCTGGAAGGTTTCTTGGGGAATGGCAGCCCATTCTTCATCGAGTGCTGCACTAAGGAGAGGTATCGACGTCGGTCGGTGAGGCTCGGCACGAAGTCGGCGTTCCAAAACATCCCAAAGGTGTTTTATAGATTCAGGTCAGGTCTCTGTGTAGGAGAGTCCATTACAGGGATATTACTGTCGTGTAACCACTCCGCCACAGGTCTCTGTGTAGGAGAGTCCATTACAGGGATATTACTGTCGTGTAACCACTCCGCCACAGGTCGTGCATTATGAACAGGTGTTCGATCATGTTAAAAGATGCAGTCACCATCCCCGAACTGCTGTTAAACAGTGGCAAGCAAGAAGGTTGTTGAAACATCAGTGTAGGCCTGTGCTGTGATAGTGTGACGCAAAACAACAAGGGGTGTAAGCCCCCTCCATGAAAAACACAACCACACCATAACACAATCTCTTCCGAATTTTACTGTTGGCACTACATACGCTGGCAGATGACGTTCAACGGGCAATCACCATACCCACACCTTGACATCGAATCGCCAAGTGGTGTACCATGATTCATCACTCCACACAACGTTTTTCCACTGTTCAAACGTCCAATGTTTACGCTTCTTACACCAAGCGAGGCGTCGTTTGGCATTTACCGGCGTGATGTGTGGCTTATGGGCAGCAACTGGACCATGAAATCCAAGTTTTCTCACCTCCCGCCTAACAGTCATAGTACTTGCAGCGGATCCTGATGCAGTTTGGGATTCCTGTGTGATGGTCTGGATAGATGTCTGCCTATTACACGTTACGACCGTCTTCAACCGTCGGCGGTCTCTTGTCAGTCAACAGACGAGGTCGGCCTGTACGCTTTTGTGCTGTACGTGTCCCTTCATGTTTTCGCTTCACTATCACGACGGAAACAGTGGACCTAGGGATGTTTAAGAATGTGGAAATCTCGCGTACAGACGTATGACACAAGTGATACCCAATCACCTGACCACGTTCGAAGTCCGTGAGTTGGGCGGAGCGCCCCATTCTGCTCTCGCACGATGTATAATGACTACTGAGGTCGCTGATATGTAGTACCTGGCAGTAGATGGCAGCATAATATGAAAAACATATGTTCTGGGGGTGTCCGGATACTTTTGATCAAATAGTGTACTTCGTATGTTTGCTGGTATTCCAGGAGTGTACAGCCGAGAGAGTGAGCGCTTTGTTCCAGAAGCCCGAGGTCTTTATATCGAATCACCTTGCTGCTACTTATTTTTCTATTTCCACGTAATTCTAACAACATAGATATTACGATTGCTCAAATTATGAATATATAATAATTCATTTATTATTTTCATAATATTTATCCAGAAAAAAAGAGAAAAAAATGTTCTCGTAAGAACATTGGAAATAAAAAAGGATATACAAGCACTTTCAATAAAATCAGTGTAGTAATTTTTTTTCTATTACTGTATCTACATTTGTGATAAGTATAAAGTGTTACCTACGGAGCATGCTCGAATCTGGATGATACTGATCATATAAACATGGAAAACAATAATTATTGCGACATACAGATTGTGATGAACGCCAAATTTTGTCATATGTGTCGTTTTTTCATTATGTCTATTAAACTGCTCCCGATGACAACGATAAACTGTTTAGAATGTCCTGCAGTCGAGACGCTTTTCATTTGAAAATCTGTGCAGAGACAAACATTGAGCGGCACGGCTATCACCGTATACGAATCCGTGCAACTCCTCATTCGCGTTCACTTTTATTGTTCTGTACCGGAACCAAGACACTGAAGTACATTTATAAACAGTTATGAAGTCGCCAAACCCTTAGCAGTCATCTAAACGGTTGGTGCTACGTGCAAGTAAGGTACTGAAGTGAGTCGTATGCCAACAAAAGTAATCATGTGAGTTGCATGTAAAATTAGCTTCGGCGAATTTGAAAACAACTACTGTATGAAATGTCTGTTACAAATCTGTCACAGTTGAAGTATATATAGTTTGGCGACTAGTTTCCAATCGACTGGCTCATTCTCAAGTCTGACATATTGAGGGTGCCCTTAAAGTGCCTGACCTTGGTTATTAAGATTAGGTACTTTCAGTGAGCCTCAGTAGGTCAGACTTGGGAATGAACCAGTCGGCTCGAAAATAGTCACCAGAATATATGTAGTGCAACTGTGGCGGATTTGTAATAATATTTCATGAAATAAAAGGATTGCTGGCCCAACATCAACAAAATATTGCAAAAAACAAACAAACTACTATAGTTGTCAGGTAGACCAACAGCTTACTCTGACGTCACCAACAGAGCATTCTCAAAAATTCGTGTACGAAATAGTTTTATGTGATTTGTGGTACGTTTTGATCTGTGTAATTTCCATGCTTAACGAATCAGAGAAACTCGTAAAAATTAATTCTAACATGGAAGTGAAGACCCTTTTCCGTTCAAAGTATTTTCTTTCATGCCTTTAGTGACACGGCTAGTCAGTAACCTGCACATTACGGAGTGACTTCTGATAAACCCATAGTTTTTTCTGGCTTGCTATTCTCCATTTTGTGACGTAGAGCACTTACAACATTGTTCCATTTTAGCTATTTTTTCACTGTCATCCTGTATGTCACTTTATAAGTCCGTTTTTTATTAATGTTCCTCCTGCACTAAATATTTGTACTGAATCACCATAAACTTCAGATGCTTATACTTTCGTCATTCCTCGAGTGCTTTGTACACTTACTTCCGTTGTTTACTGCTTTAAATATTCATTAATCAGAAACACAAAGAGAGGAATTTTTATCTCGAAAAAGAAAACGAATAAAACTATAAAATCAGCTGAATTTTCCATCGATGCTTCAAAGAACATGATAATAATATTAAAAAGGAAAACACTTCCTAATGATCTGCACAATTATATTTATTTGGCGACGAACTGGCTTTCGGCTTCTCAGGCCATCTTCAGGTGACAACTGAATGTCGCAAACACAGATAAACATGTTGTGCGACTCACACAGATATTATTTGCACAGAAGATAAAAAAAATTACAAAAGTCTACTTAGGAAAATATTATAATAATTACATAAATTAAAAAGTTTTTATGTGGAGATTACTTTTTTCACCTCTCATTTTAGTTAATGTAATTACTGTGATATTTTACTATGTAAACACTGCGTCATTTTTGTATCTTCTGTACAGATAATATCTGTGTAAGTCGCACATCATGTTTATTTGTTTTTACGACGTTCAGTTGCCACCTGATAATGGCCTGAGAAGCAGAAATAGGATTCATGACGAAATAAATATAATTTTGCAGAACATTAGGAAGTGTTTTTCTTGTTTAATATTAAAAACAAAGAAATAGAAGGACTAGTGCCAATAATTTTTTCCATTTTTCCAAATCAAATGAGTCACTTAATCATGATGTGCTGGGACGACTAGCTTCTGGAGAGCTCTGTGTATCTGTTACTCTTATTTTCTAGGTGATTGTGGAAAGTTCGCATTCATTCAGTGTTTCCTCGAAGTTTTTTGTGGGAATATGATTACTACAAGGTAATCTTGTAAAAAGATGCGTTTAATTCTTTTCCATAACTTAAGGGACTAAAGATTGCATTGCTCCGACTTTCTGCTCCTTAAGTTCATCTTCGCCGTTAATTAAAGAAAATCGGTGCAGTGAGGATGCACAACGCGAGATATTGCAGTCCTTAGCCACTGGACAGCCTATCGTCTGGAAACAAGTTCAAAACCCGTTCCAGCCACTCTGATTTATGTACTCCTTCGTTCACCTACATACTTATAGGTCAACGGTTCCTTCCGCGATGGCAAACTTCGTCTAACAAACGCTGTAATATCTTCTTGCTAATGGTCATCATGATAATTAAACTGTTCTACGAAATCCACCACCAATTCCATCGAGCAGAGAATTTCTTTTTTATTTCGGCTATTGTTTACTAAAAACGAAAATGGAAAGGGCATTTTCGGTTCTGCTTATACTGCTTGACTGTGTAGAAAATAATAGCATTGTTCTTGTAAAAGCCGATGGCAAAAAAAAAACGAAATACCAAGAATGAGTTGTGTGACATAAACGAAAGTTGATATGCGTGTTCTTACATCTGAAAGATGGTGTCTGTTCAAATTTCGCACCAGTTGCGTATGAGTGGTGCTAATAGTGCCACTATGAGAATACAAATAAAGTCTGCGGGAAATACAAGCTGTAACGGTCGTGAACGTTAGTTTCCTCAGAGATTGGACGTGGCTGGCTGATGTTAGTCAGGAATGCCTCTAAGGGGATTGGTCTGTGTATGCCAGGGGAATCCTTGCAAAATTGTCAGTTTTCTAAACAGTGTAACTCAAAGAATAAGATTTGTAAGTCCATATAATGCTTACCATCTTTTAAGACATCTTTTGGGAATATTTTTATGTATGTACCTCAGCTTTAGTTCTCACACTTTGTTTGATTGTATTTTTTATTGCAAGTGAAATGTACCATGCTAATTATTTATGTTCATCATAGGTACATATTACTCAAAATACCAACAAATTAGAAGGTTATTTTTTTCCTGTAAGTTCTTTACACTATTATCTTTAAAGCAGACTACTGAAAAGATGGTGCTGTCATAAGTTGTGGTACAAGAAATATGATTATGAAAAATTTTGGAGATGAATTCATGGGTTTTCTTCAAAACAGCAATTTAGTTTCAAAGTTAAGCCACGAGAGTAATCTACTTTTTAGTTAAGCATGTTTTAAGCAGTATACAGTATTTCAGCTCTCTATCTTTAATAGTTTTTAGCCAAAGTACCAGAACATGAAATAATTTAACTTTCGGGAAATTTAAGTTAAAGTTAAAACTTGCTTTTTCTATTAAACTTGCATGGCACTAATGCATCCCAGGTCCATATTCATCTTGATTCCTGTGTTATTCTTCGTTCCTCCCTTCTCTTTTTCACACTTCTTCCTCTGATTCTTGTTTCTTTGGTGGCTTCCAACACTGATTTTCCTTCTTCGAAGAGTCTCCTTCAGTCAATGGCTATTAGAACTCCATACCTATTTAGTCCACCAGGCACTCCCATCCGTTCCATAACATTACGCTTTGACACTGAACCTTCATTAAAACATAGAACAGCATCTAGCACACCTATTTTCAAAGTATTCAGTCCTGCTAGAACAGTTTTTGGTATCCGTTCTCATACACAATTGTTGAAATATTCATTTGGATTTTGAGTCCTACCAAGTTAACATTGTGTCACTGAGATCCCTGTGTATAGGTTTTATAACTTCCATTATAGCAAATGGCAAAGGATGTTTTTGGTGGTAGGTCTCACGTTCAGTAACAGTCCTCTGGTAGCCACATCATGATTCACTGCCAGGTGGGCAGAGTGCATGACGTGGGTTGTCACCGGTGGAGGATTTATGAAAGAAGGTAGCCCATACTGCCTTTTTCATTCCTCAGCACCAGTATTATTTTTTGTTATAGCTCGTCGATAATAATACTGCAACTTGTCTATTTTTTCATCTATAAGCCGACCACGTCTACTAATGCACTTATCATCATCTGATTTCTTTCGCTAACTTTTTCTGGACATGTCCAACACATTCCAGTTTTTCAATTTTTCTGTCAGCATAAGGTTTGCATTCACAATCTTTTTGGTACCCCTTTGACTCTCCAACCCCTATGTAAGATATATTCATCACACCATATTTCTCCACTGACCTGTGAAATATCTTCACAACACCTTCAGATACCATCCCTTCATTATAACCACAAAAATTAATCATACATTCAAGATTTTCAGTTCCACTAGTGCATCCATGACAGTACTTGGTAATACATTCCACATCAATGACTTTACCAGTGTCCAAGGTAGTAGCTGCCACTACTCCATTTAGGGAACTGATGCTTCTTCGTTGCCAGTATGCATACAGGGCTGCAATCATACGTGCATTGCTATCATTCATATCTACACTTTCCTGAACGGCATTTTTCATACAATCATTTGCTACTTCTTCTAAAGTCTGTAGAATAATTCTATTGTACATGTTAAATCTTGTAGGGGGAGGTAAGACCATAAGTGCACAGAAAATTTGTGCCCTTCTGTATCCGTTGCCTATATACCTTATAGCATAAGCAAGTTTAATATTTGTGTTATACGCTCTGTATTTAGTTACTCCACAAGTATAACCACATTCGCTTAAATCACAAAAATTACGCACAATTCTTAATTTTGATGCACAACCTCTTCTAGCACATATCTCCTCAACTACATCAACACAACTATTGCCACATTCCTTACACTGCAAAGCTTTGTTTACTGGTTCAGATAGAGCAGGGCGTTCAACAATAACACAAGCTGATCAATAGTTTGCGTGTCTCTATTATCAGCATTAACACTGTCAAGCTCATTGTCCAAATATTCCAGTTTTAGCTTCGAAGCACTTGGAGTAGTTGAAGCTGATTCAAGTGTTGTATCACATATTTCAGTATTAGCAGAGTTAATGCGTTTGGTGAACCGATTTCCATAAAATTTACGTTGTTTAACACCGAACTTCTTAATTCTTCCCATTGCTTTCAAGTGGGATGAGAAACTCATGCACACAATAGGAAACTCACTTCGCTGTAAACAAAATATTCGCGCCACAACAACGGCATACAATCGCTAAACTCTCTGTATAAACAAAAGATAAACAGCTGAAAAGGTTTCGCACTGAACCTACACCTGGTGTTATGGTCTAGGGTGCAATTTCGTATGACAGCAGGAGCACTCTCATGGTTACCCCACGTACCCTCGCTGAAAATTTGTACCTCAGTGCCGGCCGTTCTGGCCGAGCGTTTCTAGGCGCTTCAGTCTGGAACCGCGCGACCGCTACGGTCGCAGGTTCGAACCCTGCCTCGGGCATGGATATGTGTGATGTCCTTAGGTTAATTAGGTTTAAGTACTTCTAAGTCTAGCGGACTGATGACCTTAGATGTTAAGTTCCATAGTGCTCAGAGCCATCTGCGTCAGTCTGATGATCTGACTTGCTGTGCTGCCATTCATGAACAGCATTCCATGGGATGTTTTCCAACAGGATAACGGTCGCCCACATACCACTGTTGTCACCCATCATGCTCTACAGTGTGTCGACGTGTTGCTTTGGCCTGCTCGATCACTAGACCAGTCTCCAATGGAGCACATATGGGACATCATCGGACGACAACTCCAGCGTAATCCCCAAACAGTATTAATCGCCGCTGTACTGACCGATCATGTGCAACAGGCATGGAACGCCGACCCACTAACTAACATCCAACAATTGTACAATACATTGCACGTATGTTTAGTACAACATTCTGGCGGTTACATCGGCTATTAATGTACCAGCATTTCACATTTGCAATGGCTTATCTCGCACTTACCTTAAACTGTGATTTGCAGTGTTAATCACTTAAATACGTTACCCAGACAACTGTATTCCAGAAATTTCGTTATTCTACATTAATAACTTTTTGGTGTAGCGTTTTTTTCCGTCAGTGTATTTTTTTTTTTCTTCAGCTAGAGGTTAGAGGCGTAAATAAGTCGATTCTCTGCCCATATTAAGTCAGGCAAACACTAGAGACCCACCACCAATGTGGTAGGAGTGTCCTTGGAATATGTACGTGCCAGATGTACCGCGTCAGTCCAGAAAGTTTGGAGCCTGGATTTATAAAAAAATTAGAGGAAAGTTAAGACGGTGGTTTTAATGCTTCAGATGTTCTACGTAATCTTATACTTGAGTACAAGACACAGAACCTTCATACAACAATGTGACAGTGAGAGAAATGTCTTTATTTGGGATGCTATTCAATTTGAACCTCGTATTCGCATCTTCTTCTGTATTGGCGAATCATCAGAAACCCTTTGTGCATTTTGTCGGTACGTTCGTATTACGAACACTAAGTCTCGTCATCTGTGACGATGATTTTCTTCAGTGAAGGGGTTGTCCGCGATTTGCATTCCAATCACGTCGCGGCAGGCGTCCACGCGTCATTGCTTTTATTCGGGAGTCTAGATGTGCGGGACAAACTTTACAAACACTTTTTTCTTTTTTCAATCATACCGAAGACTGTCTTTAACACTAAATTAAAAAAGTTGTTTCATTGCTATTCGTGACACTACAACGCTAACATACCACGGCCGCATGCCCAATGTTCAACATTGCTTGCTCACAGCTGACGAGTCGAATGCAGATGTGTTGTACCCAGTTGTTAGTTCAAGCTGCCACCGTTGTTACTGCGTCGACTTGCTAGGAATAATATTAGTCTAAGAATTTTTTTGATTACGATTTAGATTATCAAGCGTGAAAGTACTTCTTTTTACACGAGAGTCATTGTGGAGAATAAAAATGTTTTCCCCTCAAATGAAGAATTTCCTTCCACTGTGAGAATTCGGTGGTCACGATTACACTGTTATCTGCTCCTGGCGTAATAGATAATTCATGTAGAGGTTTTTATTTGTTCATTAAATCTCACAAAACAAATACGTTGATGATTCATGATTAATAGAATCCGGAGGATATAGAAATAAAAAAAGTATTTGTAGGAACAACGAAACGATGGGCTGTCAGAAGATTCGGTATGGACATACCTCTGACAGATCAAGGTTTGTTCACATAACTTCGCTAACTGACAGACAGATCTTCTTGGTTCTCTTTGTAATGTCACTATCGTAAGTCATATATGAAAAACCGAGAATCCCTTTGGAAGTTGTCTGCTTAGAATCTATAGAACGCCATAAGAGGACTACTAGAGGCTTCAGAGATTTCTCCCTGTAGACATGCTCCAAAGAAGGACTTACACCTGATGCAACAACAATTATAAGGCTATTTGCCGCGCGGAGTGGCAGCGCGGTCTGCGGCGCCTTGTACGGATTGCGTGGCCTCTCCCGCAGGAGGTTCGAGTCCACCATCGGGCATGGGTGTGTGTGTTGTTCTTGGCACAAGTTAGTTTAAGCAGTGTGTAAGTCTAGGGACCGATGACCTCAGCAGTTTGGTCCGTTAGGAATTCACACACATTTGAACATTTAAGGGTATTTTTCATTACAGCTCTATGTGTCTTCACCGTAATAAACTGTGAAAAGCAAAATTAATTATAAGTGAAAGCGAGTCAACACATCAGAAATGCACGTTCACAACAAAATAAACTCCCGTTTGTACCCCTAAACAACACTGCCACGTTCTTTATATCATTTTCTGCATCAAGAACCCGACTTTGGGACAATTCGCCTCAAAATATTAAAGACATTAAATTCCATTCAAACTTCAAAAGACAGCTAATGGCCCTCCTTATATCACAATAGCTATCTCTTCTGAAGTTCACTCTCGTTAGCCCTCCCCCCGCCCCCCCCCCCCCAACCACCATTTCTCCCTCCCATTGTCTACAGGGTCCTCTATTAAAATTCCCCTTTTTTCCTAGCAGCCATCGTCACTTTCATTTCAATCTTCTCCACTTTCATTGTCCCATCCACTTCTTCTAATACCAAACATGACTTCAAATATGCTAAACAAATCAATACCATTATTAATGCCCAATTATTTATTATTTATTATTATTATTATTATTATCATCGAAAATTATTACGTATTATTAATTATGCAAATTACCATCACTGAGATTTTTATGTAATAACTAATCAATATCATTCTTAGTTCCTCCATATTTTCGTCATTATGAGTGTTACTACTATTATAGCCCGCCCGGTTGGCCGTGCGGTCTAACGCACGGCTTTCCGGGCGGAAAGGAGCGCCTGGTCCCCGGCACGAATCTGCCCGGCGGATTTGTGTCGAGGTCCGGTGAACCGGCCAGTCTGTGGATGGTTTTTAGGCGGTTTTTCATCTGCCTCGGCGAATGCGGGCTGGTTTCCCTTATTCTGACTCAGTTACACTATGTCGGCGATTGCTGCACAAACAAGTTCTCCACGTACGCGTAGACCACCATTACTCTACCACGCAAACATAGGGGTTACACTCGTCTGGTGTGAGACGTTCCCTGGGGGGTCCACCGGGGCCAAACCGCACAATAACCCTGAGTTCGGTGTGGGGCGGCGGAGGGGTGAAGTGGACTGCGGTAGTCGTCGTGGGGTTGTGGACCACTGCGGCTGCGGCGGGCACGGAGCCTCTCCGTCGTTTCTAGGTCCCCGATTAACATACAATACATACAATACAATACTATTATTATTATCACTCCCAACTATTATTTTTATTAAAATGTAAATTATTATTATTGTGTTTGTTATGTAATATTTCTTTGTTTATATTGTTCCTGGTCAGATTAAGAGAGGGCCATATGGCCCTGATCTGGTCAGGCTAAACAAACAATAAATAAATAAATTTCAGTGATAGTAATTTTATAAACACGCAAGAACTATCGTGCTGTATTTTAGTATTTAATCACTGAACGTAGGTAAGAGTTTCCAAAACATTGTATAAGAAAGAGAGCGGTGTGCTTTCAGGTTGGAGATGCGGTGCAGCGCGACGATATGCTGGTGGATGGCGCTACTATTCTCCACACGCATAGCAGACGTCCAAGCTGGGGGCGTGGCCGACATCGTGCTGGGTAAGTGACTAATAACCTCAAACAGATAAAGCTCAAGACCCATATTGAGAAATATAATCATTTTTCTTCAACTATTGTCCGTTATTCCTTCATGCACTGAAAATTACTATGATGAGTAAAGCTTCGTGTTATGTAGTCTCAAGGTGAGCTCTTCTGGATTGTGGGCCAGCAGCCCAGGTCGATGAAATCATTTATCTGACAACACACTGCCTAGTACGTACAGCACTTGTCAAAATTAAGTGAAGAAGTACATATTGTACATCTTAATAACCGTCTCTGTACTGCAGGTTGTGACGCACGCTAGATGGTTCAAAAATATGAGTACAGTTTGAACAACGGGAAGAGTGGTAGCGATCGCCAGATTGTTCGTAAACATCTCTATATGAATTTCAAACAATTGTGCAATGGCCCAAGGAAAGGCTACCTTAAAACAAAGTAGCGACAGCTAATAACTAACACAAATCTGTTATCGATGAGCCTTATACGAAAGCTAAAATTGCAAAGAATGAAGGTGGACCTATAAAAAGGTTACAAAAAAAAATTGTGTGACGCTGACATATAATATTAGATAATCCGTAAAACTGATAAGTGCCTCCACAAATCTAACTCAAAAATTGTCTTTCAAACAAATAACTCCTAGGAATCAGGACTACGACACAATCCGATAACATAAACACAAAGTACATGCGATGAGGGCTACAAGGTAACACATGGAGACTGTGAGAAGCAATTTATTGGACAGACACCGTGGAATTTTCAGACACATCCCATGGAACATATGAAGTATTTATTTCAATAGTGGTACAAGTCCATTTTTGTTCATATTGAGATACATAGTCCTAAAGTTAAATGAGCACTGAAAAATCTGCAGTTGAGATACCAGAAATATTCAAGCATATGGCTTCTTGCTAGAGATGAACCTTTCTTTCTGTTTGTTTGGCTCATTAATTTCAGAAACATTATAGACAGAAAAGTGGAGGTAATGGACTTGTACCACTATTGAAATAAGCCCTTCATATGCACACACACAAGAGTAAAACAGCTTATGGGGCACACCTCCTCAACAGAAACAATTCCCTTGAAAATTTGTGGAAAGAAATTTGATCATTTTATATTACGAACGAAAGGGTAACCTTTTAAACCTACTTGAGGAAACTAAAATCTATGCCAATATAAAAAAAAAACGAATCAGAACAACCGCTTAACGACCAGAATCAGTTTAATTATAATGCATATTTCAATATCTGCCGAAGTAATTACGTAATACGGCAGTTACAGATGGCAGTGAGACGCTGGTTGAAATTATACTTTTATCTAAAACAGAGCGTGCCAAGACGTGCCAAATTTCACGTGTGCAATCCGCGTGCGGGTCAAGACCCGGCCTGTCACTTGGCTCTTTCGCTCCTTCTCAGAAGTACCCGGAACAGAGCGACATTTCATTTCCCATTGCCTTGCGGCATTTTTCGGTCGGCATAACTCTCCGAGTTCGGGAGAATCGTGGTGACAGAGATTTTCATCCTTTGCTGTTTGCTGTGATGTGAAGGACGTTCACAAGTCTACTGGCTGTTCGTACAAAAAGAGTCAGTCTAGCGATCTATCGTCACAATCATTTAAAAGTAATGGGAATGACAGAAGAGATGGATGAGAATTCTCAATTCACATAAGTGTCGGGTACTGCTTATTTGCAATGAAACATTACAGTACCATGCAGAGAGAATTTTATTTAGATGACAATGAAAGCGCAAAAAAATTACAACGACCGATAGACGGGATTCAGTGTTCTGTGCATCAAGAAACACTTTGTGTTAAATTTGAGGGTATGTAGCACTTGGAAAAAATAGTGGTACGAATAGTAAAATTCCTGAAGTCACATTGACAGTTGCAACAGTTTTCAATGGAAATGAACTAAGAGTAATATACAGGGCTATTACAAATGATTGAAGCGATTTCATAAATTCACTGTAGCTCCATTCATTGACATATGGTCACGACACACTACAGATACGTAGAAAAACTCATAAAGTTTTGTTCGGCTGAAGCCGCACTTCAGGTTTCTGCCGCCAGAGCGCTCGAGAGCACAGTGAGACAAAATGGCGACAGGAGCCGAGAAAGTGTATGTCGTGCTTGAAATGCACTCACATCAGTCAGTCATAACAGTGCAACGACACTTCAGGACGAAGTTCAACAAAGATCCACCAACTGCTAACTCCATTCGGCGATGGTATGCGCAGTTTAAAGCCTCTGTAAGGGGAAATCAACGGGTCGGCCTGCAGTGAGTGAAGAAACGGTTGAACGCGTGCGGGCAAGTTTCACGCGTAGCCCGCGGAAGTCGACGAATAAAGCAAGCAGGGAGCTAAACGTACCATAGGATGGTGCTCCACCGCACTTCCATCATGATGTTCGGCATTTCTTAAACAGGAGATTGGAAAACCGATGGATCGGTCGTGGTGGAGATCATGATCAGCAATTCATGTCATGGCCTCCACACTCTCCCGACTTAACCCCATGCGATTTCTTTCTGTGGGGTTATGTGAAAGATTCAGTGTTTAAACCTCCTCTACCAAGAAACGTGCCAGAACTGCGAGCTCGCATCAACGATGCTTTCGAACTCATTGATGGGGACATGCTGCGCCAAGTGTGGAAGGAACTTGATTATCAGCTTGATGTCTGCCGAATCACTAAAGGGGCACATATCGAACATTTGTGAATGCCTAAAAAAACTTTTTGAGTTTTTGTATGTGTGTGCAAAGCATTGTGAAAATATCTCAAATAATAAAGTTATTGTAGAGCTGTGAAATCGCTTCAATCATTTGTAATAACCCTGTATTACTACAAAGTGCGTTGGTTAAGTCAAGGGGCATGCCTGGAACGATTTTTCGAGTTAAAACTCGCTGTTGTTGAATTTATGAATGAAAAATGAGTGCAGGAACGAAAGTTATAATAGCTGGAATGTATTGCAGACATCACAGTTTAAGTGGACTTGAGTGCACGCTTCCCACAGTAAAACACTGCGAGGTAATTTCTTTTTGATTTGATGGGGATGCATTTGAAAAGAAAATCGCGTTGCAGAAGGGACATATTCTGACAAAGACAGTCCAATTCCCTAAGTTCACTGGCGTTAAAGAAAGTGAGAGGTTTGAAGAATTCACTGCGGCCTTCCAAGAATTAAAATGATAGTTTTATAAAGGTTTTGAGGACACTGCCAACCTTACATCGTTTTCGAGAACGTTTGCTGTTTCAGTTGAAAGGGCCACTGTGCATGTGCATATGTAACTGACTGACCTGCGAGGTAATTCCAGTTTCAATGACAAATCTTTTTGCGTTCAAACTGTTCAGGATGTGTACATTGCTTTCCTCAAGTAGATTTTTTCAAGTCTCCATAATGAGATCGCAAGAGTGCTACAATGTTTCGATCGATATACTCGTATTTGTGTGAAAGACTTTTTCCCATTATGAAACTAAATAAGTCACAATTATGTATAACTTAAGTGCGAAACACTGTGAAATTGCCTGTGTCTGTATGCTGACAGTATATACTAGATATGAAGTATATTATGTCCTCAGAGGGTCAAAAATAATTAAATAATACTAAAACTTGTTTTGTTTGTGATCTACATTGTTGAGAAATATGAACTATAAAAGCAAGTCGCATGCAGTGCGACTGCACTGTGGCGTGGTGATGGGGGAAATATGAAGCGAGGCCGTGCGCTTCGGAACTCGGGCCTGGGCATGGCCGCGAGTCGACATCTTGGCAGCCCCTGATCTAAAGAGTGCCTCGTTTGCTGCGGTGTTGTGTACCACACGCCGGGTTGTGTATACCGAGGGCATAGTCACCGCTTGAAGTGCCCACGCTGCCGACAGACTCAAAACTGTGTCATTTTCTTCTAGTATTTACCAACGTAAAAAGAAAAGAACTAGGATAACCACTGGGTACTCCTAATAGCTTGGTTGACAATAAACGTTTTCTGCGGCAAGTTTTCAGACAACCATGTACATTTACTTACAGTCTATTTCGATTATTTTATTGACATATATACGAGGGGCGTTTGAAAAGTCCGTGCAAAAATAGAAACGACTTACGTGTTTGGGGTAAACCTTTTTTTATTTTTCGACATAGTCTCCTTTTAGACTTAAGCACTTCGTCCAACGCTATTCTAATTTGTTGATCCCTTCCGAATAATAGGAATTGTCCAAGTCTGCAAAATAGCTAGTTTGTTCTGCCAGCCATTTCTTCACATTGGGAAACAAATAGTAGCCCGAGGGAGCCAAGTCTGGAGAACAGGGGGGATGTGTAACGAGTTGGAATCATATTTCCAATAATTGCAACACTTCACACGATTCCGTTTTCGTTCAAGAGTGAACAATTGCGGAACCCATCTTGCGGATAGCTTTCTCATGTCCAAATGTTCATGCAAAATATCAGGTACCCGTTCATTAGAGATGTCGACAGCACTAGCAATCTCACACACCTTAACTCTTCTGTCATCCATCACCATGTCATGGATTTTGTCAATGATTTCTGCAGTTGTAACCTCCACAGGGCGTCAAGAACGTTCAGCATCACTTGTGCACATATGGCCACTCCGAAAATTTTGAAATCACTTATAAACTGTTTTAATCGAAGATGCAGAGTCACCGAAATGTTTATCAAGCTTCTCTTTAGTCTCCTGAGGCGTTTTGCCTTTCGTAAAGTAATGTTTAATCGCCACACGAAATTGTTTTTCGTCCATTTTTTGACAATTACTCGACTTCCTTGATCCACACGAATGCCAAACACAAAGAAATTGACCAATATGGCTGAAACTTGGTGTGCGTTTTTTTCAAAGATGCTACTAGCTAAAACGACCTCGATACGCGCCGATGGTGCCATCTCTCGGACTTTGCACGGACTTTTCAAACACCCCTCACATGTATGCTACATAATACAGCGCTAATTCAATTTTTAACATTAATTCATAGATATGAACATGGCTTATTCTGTCTGCAACAGGTAATCGAAAATAAATGAAGTTGTGATCTAGATTATGGTATTCACCTGAACACATATGGCATTGCAGGGCGATGAGTTCTACGTGGTGTGCTTACTGATATTCGACAGTGTTGTTCTATTTCATGGCATAGTGGTTTTTTCTTTTGGCTTTCAGGATGCACCTATTCAGATAACTCACTAGGGGGATGTCAGTTGCGATGAACGTAACAACAACAAAACTCCCAGTCCACGAGCACCGAAAAATCTGGTACACAGACGGCAATCGAACCCAGGTTCCTTCGGTTGGTAATCCGCCACGCTCAGCGAGCAGCTAAGGATGGGGGCACATCTGTTTATCCTCTCACTTTTCTCTCCCTCAGTGTGCCATGCCATACAAAACGCCACTGGAACCTTACAACAATAATCACAGTCGTCTATACTTCGTCTACAAGGTTCATTCATCACGATGGAAACAACGCAATGTGCTAGCAGGAAGGAAACCTTCCTAGTTATAGATGTCTGAAACTACACCTCGAGGTATCCATGCCAAGAATGTCAAAAGACTTCACGTAATTTACTTCTCAGCGCATGATCTGTCTTTACGGACTGAACATATTCCAACGCATAACGTTTCCAGTTGTTATTACTATTTGCCAACACCAACCAAAGTTATTCAAGTGTGTATGCCTATTAGTTGAGCAGATAGTAATGAGATTGAAGGAATGTATGATGAGACACAAGAAATAATGTGTCGGTACCTGAGATGCCTAGCAAAGACAATAAGACGACTATAAAAAGGTGACAAATTAATAAGTCTATTTACAATATGTGCACATAATAATGGAGAAAAATGGTTCAAATGGCTCTGAGCACTATGGGACTTAACTTCTGTGGTCATCAGTCCCCTAGAACTTACAAGGGAACCTCCCCATCGCACCCCCCCTCAGATTTAGTTTTAAGTTGGCACAGTGGATAGGCCTTAAAAAACTGAACACAGATCAATCGAGAAAACAGGAAGAAGTTGTGTGGAACTGTGAAAAAAATAAGCAAAATATACAAACGGAGTGGTCCATGCGCAAGGTAGGCAACATCAAGGACAATATGAGCTTACGAGTGCCGTGGTCCTGTGGTTAGCGTGAGCAGCTGCGGAACGAGAGGTCCTTGGTTCGAATCTTCCCTCGAGTGAAAGGTTTAATTTTTTATTTTCGGACAATCATCAAAGTTCAGGCACTCACAGATAATCAACTTCGCTCTCCAAAATTCAAGGACATGTTCAGAGTTGCTTGGACATATGCAGGATTTGACGGTCTACACACGGAAAAATTTGAAAACGTTAAAAACATATATTTTGACAATGCACAGGGAAAACTGTGCGACTGTGAAACTGTTGCACTCATTTGTTGCATTTTATGTGACAAACTCTTATGTTTTCGTCACTTTTTTGGGAGTGATCATCACATCCACAAGAAAACCTAAATCGGGCAAGGTAGAAGAATCTTTTTACCCATTCGCCAAGTGTACAAGTTAGGTGGATCGACAACATATTCCTGTCAGGTGACGCACATGCCGTCAGCAGTGTCGTATAGAATATATCAGACGTGTTTTCCTGTGGAGGAATCGGTTGACCTATGACCTTGCGATCAAATGTTTTCGGTTCCTATTGGAGAGGCACGTCCTTTCGTCTACTAATCGCACGGTTTTGCGGTGCGGTCGCAAAACACAGACACTAAACTTATTACAGTGAACAGAGACGTCAATGAACCAACGGACAGATCATAACTTTGCGAAAATAAAGAAAGTAAAGTTTTCACTCGAGGGAAGACTTGAACCAAGGACCTCTCGTTCCGCAGCTGCTCACGCTACCCACGGGATCAAGGCGCTCCTGAGCTCACACTATCCTAGATGTTGCCTATCTTGCGCATGGACTACTCCGTTTGTATATTTTGCTTATTTTTTTCATAGTCCCACACAGCTTCTTCCTGTTTTCTTCATTGATATGTGTTCAGTTTTTCAAGGCCTATCCACTGTGCCAACTTATAACTAAATCTGAGGGGGGTGCAATGGGGAGGTTCCCTTGTTAGAACTACTTAAACCTAACTAACCTAAGGACATCACACACATCCATGTCCGAGGCAGAATTCGAACCTGCGACCGTAGCGGTCGCGCGGTTCCAGACTGTAGCGCCTAGAACCGCTCGGCCAGTCTGGCCGGCAATAATGGAGATATACATAACTTTGTGTAACTGCAGGTTCTTCTGTGGTGCTGAGTTACATACAATTAGAGTAATTCCTTCATATAGAAACAAATATTCTTGAATAGTGGTACAATCAGGTAAGTCCCTAACAAGCAGTGATGCTTAATAGCGTAGTACTACGTCGATGTAATTTTCCTCGCCGTAGTCATCCGTACTAACGAGGGAACTGTCCCGCGGCTGGTTCGAGTCCTCCCTCGGGCATAGGTGTGTGTGTTTGTCCTTAGGATAATTTAGATTAAGTAGTGTGTAAGCTTAGGGACTGATGACTTAGCAGTTAAGTCCCATAAGATTCCACACACATTTTTTGGAACTGTCCGATCCGACATGTCGGAACACGCCCTGAAATTTTGTATACAGGAAGAATACACCCAACGGAATATTACGTCAAAATTGTAGCTGCTAAGACACATTGCAAGCATTTAAAAAAATGTTGAAATTTACTAAATTTGTAGTTCGCCGTGTGGCTGGAGAAATGTACACTATGTGATAAAAAATATCCGGACACCTGCCTGAAAATGACTTACAACTTCGTGGCGCCCTCCATCGGTAATGCAGGAATTCAGTATTGAATTGGCCCACCCTTAAGCCGTCGGCACACGGACCGTGCTGTCGAACGTTAACGTTGAGCGTACCAAGTTCAACGTGCTGCTGAAAGCTCAGGAACGATGCGACTTGTGCATACGGTACGTGGGCCCCAACGTGGTATAAGCGATCGCAGCACAGTCCAGCGGCAGTTGAGGGATGTTTCTACTTCGTAAATCACACTGTTAAATCAAGGGGCGCGCATAAAATTCCCACGTTGGATCTACTAAAACGCACATTTCCTCCATCGTCCATGATCCCTCCAAAACCCAGGCGATCATTGTAGGCAAAACCACCCCTTCCTTCCGCCTCCTTGATTTCTATCTCACCATCTATGGCCGTCCTATCGCCCTCACTCCCACCCTTAAGTACCTTGGCGTCACCCTCAACCGTCGCCTCTCCTGGACTCCCCACCTCCGGACAATCCA
Organism: Schistocerca piceifrons; assembly: GCF_021461385.2. Lineage (NCBI taxonomy): Eukaryota > Metazoa > Arthropoda > Insecta > Orthoptera > Acrididae > Schistocerca > Schistocerca piceifrons. The sequence continues at coordinate 212,001,148 of NC_060149.1, read as the reverse complement.
AGCCAAGGCATGCTCCCGACTCAGTCTCCTCAAGCTCCTCTCCGGCCGCACGTGGGGTCTGGACCCCTCCACCATCCTCCACACCTATAAATCCCTCATCCGCCCTATCCTTTGTTATGCTCATCCGGCTTGGAATTCCGCCCCCCCTACCTTTTATAAATCCCTCCAAATCCTTGAACGCCATGCTCTCTGCCTCGCCTATCGCATCCGTCTCCCCTCCCCTACGCGGATCCTGTACGATCTCCTCCCCTTCCCCCACCTCCTCCTTTTCCTTGAAAGGATACGGATCCTGTACACCTCCCGTAAACTCGATCCTCCTCACCTGCTCGTCTCTCCGGTCCTCTCCCACCACCGCCCGCTGCCGTGCCTGTATTCCCACGTCCCACTCGGTCTCCATCTCTCCACCCTCCTTACCCTCTCCCAAGGTGGCTTCCGCCAGCTCCCCCTCCCTGATGATGTCCTCCTCCCCTCCATCTACCCCTCCTACCAACTTTGATCCTCCCTCCCTCTTCCTGTATCTGTTCCTTTGGGCACCCTCCATCCCTTCCCCCCCTTCTCCCCACTTCTCCCCTGGGCCTCCACTCCCCTGTCCTTCTACTCCTCCTCCCCTCTCCTCAGCCATTGGCATCTCTGTTCTCCCCTCTCCACCCTCTCCACCCGCCCTCACCCTTCTTCCCCTCTTGGCAGGTCCCCAGACTCGCACACGCTACGTGGACTTTCGCGCGCCAGAGATCATCGCCATCTGTGTCTCGTGTGTGTAGCGTCGTTTAGTGTTTTTAGTGTCCGCCGTGACGCTTCTCCGTTCACTTGTGCCATCGGATTCATCAGTGTTATGTGCGCCGTGTCAACGTGTTTTCAGTGTCTTTCTCGTCGAGTGTGAACGGCTCCGTGTTTTTTGTGTGACTGTGACCACTATTTTTTGCCCGTCACTATGTTAATTTTCATTCTCCATTCTTGTACTGTGATTGTCAACTCTTTGGCTGAAGAGCGGCGTAGCATGCCGCTGCCAGCCTACCTGATTGTTCAGGTGTTAAAATAACAATAAAGTAAAAAAAAACATCGTCCATGAATAGGAAAGTACTATGTCCAATCAATAAGGACAGAGACTTAGAAAAGTTCCATTGCAAACAGCGCGGTACAAATTTGGAATACTTTTCCGCATAAGATAAACATTACTTCATCATTTACACATTTTAGTAAAGCCCCAAGGTCAGTCTTACTTGATCACTGGTCCTACCAGTGGCAGAATCTTTCCAACATGTGAATTACGAAGCGTAAAAGAAAAAGGAGCAAAATATCTTTATGCAAGTAGCGGAAGCCAATCGAACAGTCACCCCTCAAAAAAAGGTGAATTTATATTTACATAACATCAGATATTATAGCATATACTTATATTAAACTAACAATAAAGTATCAGAACCTAATAAAAACGCGAATGTTAGCAACAAAAGTATTGAAGTGTAAGAACGCCCCAACAAAAACTCATTTCCAAAAAAATGGTTCAAATGGCTCTGAGTACTATGGGACTTAACATCTGTGGTCATCAGTCCCCTAGAACTTAGAACTACTTAAACCTAACTACCCTAAGGACATCACACACATCCATGCCCGAGGCAGGATTCGAAACTGCGACCGTAGCGGTCACGCGGTTCCAGACTGAAGCGCCTAGAACCGCACGGCCACACCGGCCGGCTACTCATTTCCAGACAGAGACGCTACTCATTACGCTAAACCAACAAAACGTTCGTTTTTACTAATCATATTATATTATGCCTTCCTATAAACGTTAATCGTAGATAATTATGTTACTAATTGAAATTTAATTATAACAAATTGTACGAAGAACAATGCTTTTTGGGTGGATTTTCAGTGTGTCGCACCTTCAAATAGCCTACTCTCATAATACGCAAGTTACCACGAATATGATGTTTCTCATTATTTTATTGGAACGAATCACACAACTAACAACGGGTTTTCCAGTGATTCTCAATTTGCTGGTACTCAGAAACGGCATATATACATATAGACTTGAAACGAATGCCAATATGGCGCCTCACATCTCTGTACTGAAGGGAGACGGCGTGCGTGTGACTTACGAGGCATTGTGCCATCTCATTGGTCAACGCTCAGATGCACGCTCAGAATATCTGACATGCCAGACATTGCTCTTCACGTTCGGAAAGACTCCCGAACGTGTTATTCCATGCTATGACGTCAGAAACTCGGCACGCTCAACGCTCAACGTTCGGATGCACGGTACGTGTGCCGACGGCTTTAGCCTTGATGACAGCTTCCAATCTCAGGCATACGTTCAATCAGCTGATGGAAAGGTTTCTTGGGAAATGGCAGCCCATTCCTCACGGAATGCTGCACTGAGGAGAGGTATCGAGATCGGACGGTGAGGCCTGGCACGAAGTCGGCGTTCCAAAACATCTTAAAGATGTTCTATAGGATTCAGGTTAGGACTCTGCGCAGGCCAGTCCACTACAGGGATGTTATTGTCGTGTAACCACTCCGCCACAGGTAGTGCATTATGAACAGGTGCTCGATCGTGTTGAAAGATGCAATCGCCATCCCCGAATTGCTCTTCGACAGTGGTAAGCAAGAAGGTGCTAAAAACATCAATGTAGGCCTGTGCTGTTATAGTGCGATGCAAAACAACAAGGAGTGCAAGCCCCCTCCATGAAAAACACGACCACACCATAACACCATCGCCCCCGAATTTTACTGTTGCCACTACACACTCTGGCAGATGTCGTTCACCGGGCATTCGCCATACCCACACCCTGCCATCAGATCGCCACGTGGTGTACCGTGATTCGTCACTCCACACAATGTTTTTCCCATTGTTCAAACGTCCAACGTTTACACTCCTTACGCCAAGCGAGGCGTCGTTTGGCACTTACCGGCGTGACGTGTGGCTTATGAGCAGACGCTCGACCATGAAATCCAAGTTTTCTCACCTCCCGCCTAACTGTCCTAGTACTTACAGTTGATCCTGATGCAGTTTGGAATTCCTGTGTGATGGTCTGGGTAGATGTTTGCCTATTACACATTACGACCGTCTTCAACTGTCGGCGGTCTCTGTCAGTCGCCGCGCCGGATTAGCCGAGCGGTCTTAGGCGCTGCAGTCATGGACTGTGCGGCTGGTCCCGGCGGAGGTTCGAGTCCTCCCTCGGGCATGGGTGTGTGTGTTTGTCCTTAGGATAATTTAGGTTAAGTAGTGAGTAAACTTAGGGACTGATGACCTTAACAGTTAAGTCCCATAAGATTTCACACACATTTTTTTCTCTGTCAGTCAACAGACGAGGTGGGCCTGTACGCTTTTGTGCTGTACGTGTCGCTTCACGTTTCCACTTCACTATCACGTCGGAAACAGTAGACCTATGGATGTTTAGGAATGTGGAAATCTCGCGTACAGACGTATGACGCAAGTGACACCCAATCACTTGACCACGTTCGAAGTCCGTGAGTTGGGCGGAGCGCCCCATTCTGCTCTCTCACAATGTCTAATGACTACTGAGGTCGCTGATATGGAGTACCTGGCAGTAGATGGCAGCACAATGCACCTAATATGAAAAATGTATGTTTTTGTGGGTGTCTGGATACTTTTGATCCCATAGTGTATACCCGTTGCCGTCGCTCTGGTAGAGAATGTTGTGGATTGGCAAGACAGCCAACCCACTAGGAGGGAGCCGAAAGGCACGCTTTTAAACTCACGCAGGCTGGCGTGAGGTCTGGAACAGGACAAGGAATTTATAGTAGCAAAGAATGTACGTATCTTCTGGAATACTTAACTTTAATCCATAATTGGTGAACATCGCTCTTGACGGTACATGTTTTACAGCATCAATAGTAACTGGTAATGGCGCCTTGCTAGGTCGTAGCAAATGACGTAGCTGAAGGGTATGCTAACTATCGTCTCGGCAAATGAGAGCGTAATTTGTCAGTGAACCATCGCTAGCAAAGTCGGCTGTACAACTGGGGCGAGTGCTAGGAAGTCTCTCTAGACCTGCCGTGTGGCGGCGCTCGGGCTGCAATCACTGATAGTGGCGACACGCGGGTCCGACGTATACTACCGGACCGCGGCCGATTTAAAGGCTGCCACCTAGCAAGTGTGGTGTCTGGCGGTGACACCACAGAGAACGCCTGCACAACACAGCGGGCACATATCCTTGGTTGACGGCACATCGGTAAACAGGTAACACGACACAACGCGGTCGTAATTTGCAAAGCTAATTTCAGTTTCCATTGATAGTTTCTTTGATATAATTTTTCACAGTTAATATTCGCTCCAATTTGCAACTCATTTAATAATCCAAATAATTAGCAGTTGTCTTTGCGGTAACGCTAAGTGTTAACAATGGAGACAAAACTGAATAAATTTTCTTTATGATTTCTTCGCATATGCTTGCCAATACCATTTGGCTTCGTGCAAGTTTCAGAGTTTCACAGTAATGTGGAACCCAGTTAATGTTTTCAACCCTGCAAGGATGAAATTTGAAGAAATTGGTATATAATGGAAATCACCTACTTCTCCTGAAGACCTATATCTATGTTAATTATTAGTTAATTTTATGGACATTTATTCGAATGATGTCGACATTTCGTAAGGAACCGTGGGAACATTATTGGAAACAGGGAATAACTCCGTCGATTACGTGAATTGTGGTTCTAAAAATGATTCTTGTGCTAATTGAAGTCCAGAATAAAAATAGTGTACCTTCCAAGCCCAAACGAAACATGTGCAGTGATACATTTGAGTGGGAAAGAATATGCTATAAATTTTTACTTAAACGAACGAGGGAGAAAACAAAGTTAAGCGGTGTGCAAAGCAGGTTTCGTTTCGTAAAATCTGAACATGAATTATGTGTATGGAGAAAATATTTACACCAAGTACGAAATGTGCGCCAAAATAAAACTCGCAAAAGTGTGAAAGATCTAGAGCTGCTCGTGAGACTTAATGCGCCACTACCGAGGAAGAGGTAGGAGACTGGACGCCCCGAACTGAAAGTGAGATAAATATTACTGATTTCCAGGCTTCTTTGATCTGGTTACCCAGGTTCAGGACATTATACGGAAAAAGAAGTTGCGTCAGGTAAACGTATAGAGGAGATGTTCTTGATAGGTAATACTAAAGAGAAATTCGTAGCTGACGTGAAAGTGAAGCTTCTTGTTACCCCCTAAAATACTGTGTATGTGGCCAGTCAGTCAGGTATCGTTCAATAACTACGTGCAACTCGCACTTTATCATTTCGAGCGAAAAAAGAGAGTAGCTTTGTAGTCCATACTATTCTATGACATATTCGTATAAAACAATGCCATTTATAAGTATCAGTGCATTACTTCATGGCAAATTAGAACCAAAAATTAAAAAAAAGAAAACAACTGTTCAGTTGAAAAAATCTTATAATCGCTGTAGCAAAATCTGAGAAAATGGGAGAGAATACGTTTCAATGTTGCATATGATACGTCTCCTTACCAGTTGTAGAAAATAATTCACTGCTTTTGTCGGACTTTTGGCCTGGACACAACAACACCTGTATCTTCTGGAGGACGACGAAAAGACTTGAAATATAATTTGGTTTCCACATGGAAATGATAGTGTGATTCAGCCTTTCGATAAAGGAATTTCTCTACAGTGTGGAGCATTTTTCATAAAATTGCTGGACAATATAATTTCTCTTTGTAATTTCAGGTTTATTAGCAGACTGGTATTGTTAAACTTAAGACATTTGTGCCCTGTTCGTTTGGATCAGCACGTAATACGAATTTGATCAAGTATGCCTTGTACGCAGCATAATATGCAGAACAACGGCCACAACCATTTCTTCCTCCATCCCAATTTTGACTAAATAGAACTTGTAATTACTGTAAAGTGCCTGAATGTTCTGTGAAAATGCTGGACATTGGCTCAGGGCTGTGCAATGCTGCCCACATTGAAGCTGTTACAAACATTGAAAAATAATTTCTATAAAAATATTCACTGGGTTCAAATAAACACGCCGTGGAAGAGGATGAGGTACTGACTGATATGGGTGCGTTCTAAGACATAATGCTTCAGTTTGAAAATAGATTAAAACTTAAGAACCCGTATGAAGTCAAGAAATTGAGGACATAGCACCTGGATAAAATGAGAGTTTCAAAAGGAGCATCAGGCAATGATTGACTGAAACAGGAAAAGAGGATACAATAGCAGACGAATGGGTAGCTTTGAGAGATGAAATAGTGAAGGCGGCCGAGAAAGAAATAGACAAAAAGACAAGGCCCAGTGTAGATCTTCTGATATTAATGCGAATGCTGAATTTAAGTGACGACAGGAGAAAATATAAAAATGCATCAAATGGAGCGGGCGAAAGGGAGCACAGACATCTATGTATGATACGGACCGAAAGTGCATTACGGTAAAGCAGGAACGACTAGAGGATAAATACAAACCTGCAGAAATGTGCATGTCTGTGAGAAAGATAGGTACCATCTATAGGGAAATTAAATAAATCTTATGAGGAAAAAAGAATCAGCTGTTTGAATATCAAGAACTCACCTGGCAACCCAGGAATAAGCGAAAAATGGACGGTTGAAACGTGGGAGAAATGTTTAGGAGAGCAGTATGAAGGGAAGCAACCAGTAGACAATATTATGGAAGAGAAAGAGGAAGTAGATGACGAGAAAAAGTTGGCAGATCACTGAAAGCTCAACGTAGGAACAAGTCACCTGGGGTAGATGGCTTTCGCTCAGAATTATTGAAGTACTTTGGAGAACGTATCATGGCAAAACTATTCCACCTGGTATGCGAGATATATGAAACAGGAGAAATAGTCTCAAGAGAATGAAATAATTCAGTTCTAAAGAAAGCAGGTGATAATATGTTACCCTCAGTTAGTAAGTCATGGTTGCAAAATACTGACACGAATTATTTACGAAAGATGGAAAAACTGGTAGGAGCAGAACTCGGGGAAAATCATTTTGGGTCCATAGAAATCAAGAAACACGACAGGTAATACTGACCCTGCGACTTATCGTAAAAGATGTATTTAATGAAAGGGAAACCCACATTTACTGTATTTGTAGATTTAAAGAAACAATCTTAACTGTAACATGTTATAAGATATTACGAAGGTAGCAGGGATAAAACACAGGAAGCTAAATCTTAGCTACAACTTTTACTGAAACCAAACTAAAGTTATAAGAGTTGAAAGACATGAAACGGAAGCAGTAATTGAGAGGAAGTGAGAAACGACTGTAACTTATCTCCGTATACGATTTGTACATTGAGCATCTAATAAGGAAAGCTATTGAGTAATTTGGAAAAGGAATTAAAGATAAGGGAGAAAAAATTAAAACTTTGAAGTCTTTTAGTTGTAGTGTAATGGTGTAATTCTTCTAGAGATGGCAGAAGACCTGGGGCAGTGTTTTGAAAAGAGATTGTAAAATGAATATTAAAAAAAAAGAGTAAAGGTTGCAGTCCGATTAAATCAGATGATGCCGAGGGAATTAAATTAGGGAATGAAATACTAACACTGTTTCGTTACTAGGGCAGCAAAATAACTGACGATGGCCGAAGCAGAGAAGATATAAAATGCAGAGTGGCGTTCGTAAGCGTATGTGAGTAAGATAATTTTTTTTACATAGAATGTAAGTGTAAATGTTAGCAAGTTTGCTCTCACAGTATTTGTCTGGAGTATAGCCTGTTTCGGAAGGGCAAAATTGAACGATAAAGGGTACAGGCAATGAAGAGATAAGAAACTTGTACGGTGTGGTGCTACAAAAGAGTGCTGAAGGTTAGATGGGTAGATCGGATAACTAACGAAGAGGTACTGAACCAAACTGGAGAGACAAGAAATTGATGGCATAACTAAAAGAAGTGATCGGAATGATTAAATACATTCTACAGCACCAAGGAAACATCGATTTTTGTTAATGGTAGGAAAAATTGTATAGGGAGACCAATGCCTGAGTATAACAAAAAGGTTCAAATGGATATTAAATACAGAATAGAGCAGTTATACAGTGCTGAAGAATCTCTAACAGGATATTGTAGCGCGAAGTGGAGATCAAATCAGTCATCGGACTGAAGACCTCAAGAATAACATTCTCGTTGACAATTCTGCTACACTGTCTGCCCCGTGCTGTCTACGCTTTTCTTACAAGGGAAACACAGATTAATCATGAAAACAGGAAGAAGGTGTACTGGACTGTGGGAAAAAAGAAGAAGTGCAATATACAGCATCTCTGTAGACAAGTGGCGTCATGGACAAGTGGTTATGGTGTTGGATTTCGAAATGGGCGAGCCGTATTCAACCCTCCGTCATGTCTATTTTTTTTTTCTTTTCTTCGCTGTTCTCTTTATTCAAACTTGTGTCTGTGTCGTGGTGTAACGTCCGTTTGCAACAGTGAGGTGTAAGATAGGAAGGGACCTATAATGAGAGTTGGTTCTGCACAACTACTCTGTTAGCAGCCGAAAGGAAGTGACTTTCCAATGGGAACCCCAGATGGTTGATGAAAAGGCGACAAGTCGACCGAATCCTCCATCCGAAAACACGCCTGGAATTAGTGACAGGAATCTTTTATCGACGCACCTATTTTGTTCGACTGGTAAGTGAGTGAGGTATGCATCCTTGCCCGATACAGGTGTTCGTATGAATGTGAATGTGATCACTCCCAAGGAAATAATGAAAAGCTGCAACAAATGAACGCAACAGTTTCACAATCACAAATTTTCTCTGTGCTCTCTGAAAACATATGTTTTTAACGTTTTTGAAGTTTCGTCCTGTTTTGGAAGTCTTGACTCTTGAATTACTTTGTTGCAACATGGTTCACATTGGTTTATTTGTTGTTTTCATTTATGTGAGACGTCTTGTGGTACCTCGCCTGCTCTCACTGTTTATCACATTTACTTGCGACGGTAACGTATTGTTACCACAGGACTCATATTCTATAACCGAAGTGTAGTATCACATTTACTTGCGACGGTAACATATTCCTACCACATGACATATTCTATAACCAATGCATAGTATGAAAACTGCCAATATTACAAAAAAATGTTCAAATGTGTGTCATATCTTATGGGACTTAACTACTAAGGTCATCAGTCCCTAATCTTACACACTACTTAACCTAAATTATCCTAAGGACAAACACACACACCCATGCCCCAGGGAGGACTCGAACCTCCACCGGGACCAGCTGCACAGTCCATGACTGCAGTGCCTCAGACCGCTCGGCTAATCACGCGCGGCTGCCAAGATTACAGAAACAGAACAAACATTTCTGTTACCGGACGGACAGTTAATAATGTAGTGGGAAAAAGAAAGGCAGGACGTAGTTTTGATCACGGGTCGCCCGCTTAGCACTCTAACACTGTACCCCCTTAACCCTCATGCCACTTAACTTGCCACCTCTTCTATATTGCAATTCTGGTCTTGGACCTTTCACTGTTCCTATTTTGCTTTGTTTTTTCATAGTCCAGTAGACCTTCTTCCCGTTTTCACGCTTGGTTTGGGATCAGTTTTTGACGGGCTGTCGAGTGGGCCCTCTTACCACTAAGTCTGAGGGGCGTGCGATGGGGAGTTTCCCTTGTTTGTACGCTGCCCCAAAGAATTGTAGCGTCACAGTTTTTCGTCCTGCGACGCATAAGTGTGAAATTGGACTCTTTCTATGTAATGGTACAAAAGCGCAGTGCTCTGCGTCACCCTCTCACTCGGCGAGTCTTCAGACAGCAAGGTGGTGACACATGTGAAAAAAAGGCCAGAGCTCAGAAGTTCATGTAAGTTGTAAGGTGAGTTAATGACGTTACATTGGCACCAAATTTCACAAATTCTGCCAAAGCTACTGTGGGCGTGCCAAACAATGGGAAGATCCTTCAAATCGTCGAAACATCCTGTTCACCTTCAGAAATTTCGGAACCGTCGAAGTGTCCCTGCAGCGTAACCAGGAAGGTGAGGATACTCAGTTGTTGTGCTTCCTTCTTGCGCATTCCTTGAAATCGTCGAAACGATGCTGACATAGCCTCCCCGTAGAGGCATTTGACCATACAATGTAGGCTTTCACGGCCGGCATTGTGTTCACTTAAAATTTCCGGGCTGATAGGCCGTGGTCGATGTATAAAACTCTCCACTGACGTTTCGTCTCCGACTGCGGGAGACATCCTCCGAGGTACAGCGGCGAACTGCGATGAGAACTCAACGAAGTGCTGATTATGTAGGCAGTACAGAGGGCGCCAATGTCCATCGCGTGGCACTGTCTATGGAAAGTGGAAAGATCGTCCCCCCCCCCTCCCTCCAATACCAACATCTCAGCCATTCTCTTGACACCTATGGGATGGAGGTCGGAACACCGACGCCCAACATTGAAATCACACGATTTTCTTATGGGTGGTAGAACAAAACATTTCAACCACACCGCCACTCAGAATCGACACGAAAAGGCCTAAGGAAGCGGTATAAAGGCCGCCAATGAAACCACCCCTTGCCTAGGGGCGTTCCTTCACACACATTTCGCTGTCGAAAGCGACAATTTGCTATATGATGTGCAACATAACGACTTTCTTAACAAGCTTTGACACTGCTGACTCCCCTCGGACGATTCAACCCTTTTCTAAGGATGCTGTTTTTTGCAGTTTAGCACGACCACATTTTTTGCTCTGGTAAACAGAGTGGAACAACAAGCACCCATTAAAAAGCATTCGACGAAATTTGAAAGTGATCCAAAGCAGGAAAGGGAGTTTACGTTTATTCAGCCCTCCTGTTCCACGCTGTCCTGTGGCTTAATCGCTGGGGGTGCGACACTGGTATACATGTGGGTAAGATGACAAAGGGTCCCTCTAAGACTCACCAGTTCAGCAACACCCTCGGTACCACCTGCACATCCACATGGAGAACTCTGAAAATGTGCCTCTACAGAGACAACCCGTGACTGATTCTTAAGTGCCTTCAGGCAGGCAACTACGAGGGTGAGTCAAATGAAAACCTTGAATACTTTTTTAAATATTATTTATTGTGCAGAAGTGGTACAAAGCTGTGTCACTTTTCAACGTAATCTCCCCTACGATCAATGCAAGTCCTCCAACGCTTACAAAGTGCATCAATTCCTTTAGAAAAAAATCATTTTGGTAGTCCGCGCAACCACTCATGCACCGCATGGCGTACCTCTTCATCAGAACGGAACTTCTTTCCTCCCATTGCGTCTCTGAGTGGTCCAAACATGTGGAAATCACTTGGGGCAAGGTCTGGTGAGTACGGTGGATGAGGATGGCACTTAAAATGCAGGTCTGTGATTGCTGCAACTGTTGTACCAGCAGTGTGGGGCCTTGCATTGTCATGTTGCAAAAGGACACTTGCTGACAGCAATCCACGTCGCTTTGATTTGATTGCAGGCCGCAGATGATTTTTTAGGAGATCTGTGTATGATGCACTGGTGACAGTGGTCCCTCTAGGTATGTATTGCTCCAAAACGACGCCTTTTTCGTTCCAAAAGAGAGTCAGCATAACATTCCCTGCTGATGGTTCTGTTCGAAACTTCTTTGGTTTTGGTGATGAGGAATGGCGCCATTCCTTGCTCGCTCTCCTCGTTTCCGGTTGGTGGAAGTGACCCAGGCTTCGTCCCCAGTAACGATTCTTGCAAGGAAGCCATCATTTTCTCCTTCAAAGCGCCGAAGAAGTTCTTCACAAGCATCAACACGTCGTTCTCTCATTTCAGGAGTCAGCTGCCGTGGCATCCATCTTGCAGACACTTTGTGAAACTGGAGCACATCATTCACAATGCGGTCTGCTGAACCATGACTAATCTGTAAACATGCTGCAATGTCATTCAGTATCACTCGGCGGTTTTCCTTCATTATGGATTCAATTGTTGCAATGTTCTGTGGAGTCACATCTCGTTGTACCTGACCTGGACGACGAGCATCTTCCACTGAAGTCACGCCATTTGCGAACTTCCTACTCCATTCGTAGAATTGCTGCTGTGCCAAACATGCATCACCGTACTGAACCTTCATTCGTAGATGAATTTCAATAGGTTTCACACCTTCACTACGCAAAAACCGAATAACAGAACGCTGTTCTTCCCTGGTGCAAGTCGCAAGTGGGGCGGCCATCTTTATACTGATACGGCGACGGTATGTGTGCATCTTCACTATCTGCCATCTACAGGCCATTCTCCACGCTGTTTGTAGCACGCTTACCAACTTACAGGATAACGGCGCTTAATTTCAATTTGTTATTACAAATTTAAGGTTTTCATTTGACTCACCCGCGTACATCAACAAGCTTTAGCTGAGTGGCGCTACGCTGCTGCTTTAGCACTTGCTTTTGGGCCTGTAAAATCTGAGGGGTGTCGAAGGAGATGTAACGTTCTTTTGAAAAACATTTGTGTTTTTGTTTGCCAGTGTATATGAAATGCGTAATGTTTCTGTCCTGCAAATTTACTGTGTGATGTATTATTGAGCAGATGACTTAATCCGCAAAACCAATACGCAGTTTTCATAATGAAATCAATTCCTCTGAAATTTACCGTCTCGTGAGCACCGAGTTCTATGGCCCTGTGCAATAGTTTGATATAATTCCCTATGCAAATAAATAAACAATGAAATAAATTGTCCTTAGCTTTAGAGTCGCAACGGATGTAATCATAATATTCTGTTCTCTCTACGGTAGGCATAGAAAATATTCAATTTGGCACAGCGAAGTCCAAAGCCGGCCGTAAAATAGCTTCGTACAAATAATGTCAGTAGATTGGTTGATAAATAAACATCCTTGCAAATGTTCTGTGAAAATACTGGACATGGCTCAGGGCTGTGCAACGCTGCCCGCAATGAAGCAGTTCCAAACATTAACAGTTTTCTGTTTCTGGCACATTAATATTTTTCTGACTCTGATTGAAAAATAATTTCTTTAAAAAAATATTCATTGGGTTCAAATAAACACGACATAGATGAGAATGAGGTACTGATAAGAGGTATCCTAAGACCTAATGCTTCAGTTTGAAAACTGTATTCGAAATAAAGTTTCTCCTTCACAAAATCTGACATGAAACATTTTACATCAACTTCAAAATCAGTGAACTTCTCAACTGTTCTACAATTGTCACTTACTGTCGTAATTAAAAACACTTGGATGTTACATGACAAAGAGTCTTACATCGTTTGACGAAGTAGATTCCAAAATTTAACTTTTCTGTATCAGGACTACAAAACACACAAAATATTGCAAATCGGGTATATCAAATAAACCTATACATTAAATCTGATGGAAAAAACTTGGTTCTTACAATCAAGTTTCAGCACTGTAAAAATTACCGAAATCCACTTTGCGTTGCTGTATACCTAAAGGCCGGCCGATGTGGCCGAGCGGTTCTAGGCGCTTCAGTCTGGAACCGCGCGACCGGTACAGTCGCAGGTTCGAATCCTGCCTCGGGCATGGACGTGTGTGATATCCTTAGGTTAGTTAGGTTTAAGTAGTTCTAAGTTCTAGGGGACTGATGACCTCAGATGTTAAGTTCCATAGTGCTCAGAGCCATTTGAACCATTTGATTTGCAGACTTAAAATTAAATATACAAAATTTCATTACCTTACGGACTTGTTCCAGTTGCTTTACCTTTGAGTTACAGTATTAGTTCGCTGCTCTTCTCTGATTGCCATGGACAATGGTCAATATTGTTAACGATCAGTATCACTTCAATTCTTGATAATCTTATAGCCTCACAAATGAATAACACATTTTACACTTCTATAGAAATAACTACGATCTAACATTTACTGGCTCTGTGTGAGTACAAACAATACTATTCATCAGTTCATTTTATTAAAACTGCATTATGCTGCGTCCATAGACCAACAATTAAGTTTCACAGCTAGCCACTAGCTTTAAGTTTTACATCCTACATATAACAGAGTGCGACGGTAACTGCTACTGCTTCGCGCGCTCCTACTTACAATCGATTGTGTCACTCAGGCAACATCTTTGGTTCAGTGGTGTCAAAGATACAATCTCTACTACATATGACAACCGTTTCTGGTCATTTTTCATGTATTATATTACAAAATCGGGCTCAAATGGCTCTGAGCACTATGGGACTTAGCATCTATGGTCATCAGTCCCCTAGAACTTAGAACTACTTAAACCTAACTAACCTAAGGACAGCACACAACACCCAGCCATCACGAGGCAGAGAAAATCCCTGACCCAGCCGGGAATCGAACCCGGGAACCCGGGCGTGGGAAGCGAGAACGCTACCGCACGACCACGAGATGCGGGCACAAAATCGGGCTCCACGAACAAGTGCACCACTCATAGGGTTATCTGTCCGTAGGCGCCTAGGAATCAGTCAAGGGTTGTCTCTGTACAGGTGCATTTTTGAAGTTTTCAGCAAATGTGCACATGTAGCGTCAGTGGGACTCTTTGTCGTTTTATTCATGTCCGTGTCATGTTGCCCCCCCCGTGATTATGCCACAGGAGAGCGTAAAGCAGAAGGGCTGAAAGCATAAACACCACTTTCTGCTTCGAATGACATTGAAATTTATCGAATTTGTTTGACTGGTTCCCAGTGTTTCCACATCATATACCAGAGCAAAAATTGGGATCGCGCTACACGCCAGAGGTGTCGGATCACTTTCATTTAGGTTGCGGCCACAGGATGTCCCAAGAGAAAGTTTAAATCGTCCTTGGGGTGTCAGCAACGTAAAAGGTTGTCAAGAACTTTGCGATAAAGATATACCACTTATATTGTTCACTGTTGCTGTTGTCTTCAGGCCAGAGACTGGTCTGATGCAGCTCACCATGGTACTCTATCCTGTGTAAGACTCTTCATCTTTGAATAACTACTGTAACCTACATCCCTCTGAATCTGCTTACATATTCATCTCTTGGTCTCCCTCTACGATTCCCCCCCCCCCCCCCCCCCCTCGCTTCCCTCCAATGCTAAATTGGTGATCCCTAGACGTCTCAGAGCATGTCCTATCAACCGATCCCTTCTTTCAGTTAGATTTACCACAAATTTCTGTTCTCCCCAATTCTATTCAGTACCTCTTCATTAGTTACCTGATCTACTCATCTAATCTCCACCATTCTTCTGTAGCACCATTTCAAAAACTTCTGTTCTCGTCTTGTCTAAACTGTTTATTGTCCATGTTTCACTTCTATACATGGCTACAGTCCATACAAATACTTTCAGAAAGGTCTTACTGATACTTATATCTATATTGGATGTTAACAAATTTCTCTTATTCAGAAATGCTTTTCTTGCCATTGCGTCTATGTTTTATATTCTCCATACTTCGACCATCATTAGTTATTTTGCTTTATGTCATCGAGGATCCTCCAAGTTTTTATTTCTTCTCCATGAATTTTAATTTCTACTCCAAATTTTTCTTTTGTTCCCTTTACTGCTTGCATGCTTTACTGTATGCTCGTAACATTTGGATGATTGACTATCTTACACTTTTTTCAAAAAAACGCCTGTAAATACTTGATTGAACAAGAAACATACACTGTAATAAATAAAAGTAAGGCTACTCACCAAATGCCTGTACTAGTGCGCTGCGCCCAATAGCCAACATCTGTCTCACACACAACCCCACACTATCAACCACTGTGATGCCTGTCCGAGAGGTCCACACCTCTATACCATGAGTATATGTTAACCATTTAGCTTTCATAAAAACCGCCACAGCCTCAACACACATACGCATTTGTTGCCAGTAACTGCTAGAAAACGTCCTACGAAAAACTGATGAACGAGGAATCAGCAACCTACGTCCTTCTTTAACAGTCCAGAACACCTCTAGCATGGAGCCAAACATAAACTATCTGCGTTTGTAGCTGACTGATGAGGAAATGACGTGCTGTGAAGTTGACTGTGGAAGCCTGACCGCCTACGGTAGCAATAGGCAGCACCTAGACCCGGCCTGTGACCGTTAAAACGATACATTACACGGGGAATAGCCTACAAACCCCAAGCCTCCAGAAGCAGTGGCTGAGTGTCAAAGCACACTGTTACAGAGCAGTATTTATACACACTCTATTACATTTCCCCCTAATCGTCGGAGAACCCTGCTACTGTTATCGTCTAGGAGGCTTTAAACACTTATTTTCCCGATATTTATTACATTAGCACTCATCGACTTAACTATATGTTACTTTGCGGTTTGGAAGCAGTAAATCTTTTCATTGCTTTCAGAAATCTGAGAAAATACCGTACCCACACTCCTTTGGCATCAATGACTAACATTACAGAGCGCTTTCTATAAATCAGTTATGTAATGCTAAGACAGGTAGATTTGTTACCAGTGGGTGGGATCAACATGTGAATGTTACGGAACTGCTTTGTGAACTCAAATTAGACGACGTCTTTTTCGTGAGATACTATTAAGAAAATTTAGAGAACTGGCATTTGTAGCTGACTACAGAACAACACTAGTAGAATGACTGAGCTTAGAGCCCGCATCTCGTGGTCGTGTGGTAGCGTTCTCGCTTCCCACGCCCGGGTTCCCGGGTTCGATTCCCGGCGGGGTCAGGGATTTTCTCTGCCTCGTGATGGCTGGGTGTTGTGTGCTGTCCTTAGGTTAGTTAGATTTAAGTAGTTCTAAGTTCTAGGGGACTGATGACCATAGATGTTTAGTCCCATAGTGCTCAGAGCCATTTGAACTGAGCTTAGAAATAAAAACGATATACTTATGGAGTAATCGGAGTATGCAACAAAGAGGTGCTGTTTGTTCTTAATGTAACGACTGGTTATAGGAGAGGGGATGACACCACATAGAGGTATACACGAGGGTTGGAACTTCAATAGTGGCAACTATTTATCTACATCTCGTACAAATTAGATATGTGTTTCAAAGCCTTACTGACCTTCAAAGTAGTCATCAGCATTGTGTATAACCCGTTGACAGCGATGTGGAAGTCGTAGGATACTCTTAGCAGTGCCATTTGTGTTGACAGTTTGAGCAGCGCGGTCTATTGCCCGACGAATTTGTAGCAATTCTGAAGCGAATGCCGTGAAGTGTTTCCTTCAGTTTAGAAATCGAGCTGAACTTACGAGGACTTAAGTCAGGCGGGTGCAGTAGGTGGCATAGCACTTAGCAACCCCATCAGTCAAACAGATCAGTAACAGCTTGCACTGTACGTACTTGAGCATTGGCCTGTAAAATGATGTTCAGGTCCTGCAGAAAGTGTCATCACTTCTGTCTCTACGCTGTTCCTTTTTGGAACACAACCTACGACCAGCTCAGAGACAGAAGTGATGACACTTTCTGCAGGACCTGACCATCATTTTGCAGGCCAATGCTCAAGCACGTACAGTACAAGCTGTTACTGATTTGCTTGACTGATGGGGCTGCTAAGTGCTATACCACCTACTGCACCCCACTGACTTAAGCCTTCGTGAGTTCAACTCGATTTCTAAACTGAAGGAAACACTTCACGGCATTCGTTTCAGAACTGCCGCAAATTCGTCGGGCAATAGACCGCGCCGCTCGAACTGTCAACACAAATGGCACTGCTAAGAGTATCCTACGACTTCCACATCGCTGGCAACTGGTTATACACAATACTGGTGACTACTCTGAAGGTCAGTAAAACTTTGAAACACGTGCCTATTTTGTACGAGCTGTAAATAAATAGTCGCCACTATTAAAGTTCCAACCTTCGTCTATGGTTCAATGGTGCATTCTACAGTTATGGTGAATATTGCTCGGCGTTTGTCTAATTTTTTAAGGCGTATACTATAATTTTAATAATTTTTGTGTTTTTCTTTCTGACGGTTTTGGCGCAGAGTTAACGCCCCTTGGGGAGAGATGGTCGGAGATGTGGTCAGCAGGAATACCATTTGTATCATATCGCTACTGTGTGGAAGATGATTTCTGTTACTGTTGATTCGTCAGGGCCACCTAGAAACCTTATCTGATGACCTATGAGCGCTTGTCAAAATCCTAATGTTTAACTATATTATTCCTTTTTAAATAAACAATTATATTCTTGCTGTAAAGTGGTATTGGTAGACATTGAAAAATTTTAGTGGCCTAATGGATAACTGCAACAGCTTAGTGAAGACAATACATATATATTTTTAGGCTCTGTCTACACCACACCATGGTTCGTAAAGCAATTACTACATACAATGATGAGCCAAAACCGCCCACCGCGGGGTTGAACGCCAACTGATGGGGTTGTGAACACGTAATGCAGTAAGTAGAGACTGTAAGCGGAAGAGAGACGAATGGGCAGTCATTATAGCGAAGATACGGGCCACAAATGCGGAAATCCTCTGATATAAACGGTTTTGACAAGTGGGACATTGTTATGGCCCTGCGACTGGAAACAAGAAACTCTGAAACGGCGAAGCTAGTCGCTTGTTGGCGTACTACTGTCATGAGCACCTATGAAGAGTGGTTGAAGGATGGTGAAATAACGAGTGGGCTGTACGGTATTGGACGACCACATTTCATCGAAAAACATAGAGGTCGGAGAATCCCCCACTGTGTAATCCAGGACATGACAGTGATCCGTGACAGATCTGAGGACAGAGTACAATGCTGTTGCAGGCCCAAGTGTTTAGGAGCATATCGTTCAAACGCCATTGTTAAACATGCAGCTCCACATTACACGACCCCTACATATTCCTGTGTTGACTGAACGACATCGTCAGTTACGATCGCATTGAGCGCAGCATCACTGAGTTTTCACCATGGATCAATGAATCGTGTATCCTGTCGAATCAGTCTCATTTTTTGTTACACAAGGTCGGTGGTTGTGTCCTTACACGCCGTCATCCAGGCAAATGGCTGCACGAAACATGCACTGTGCCACAGATGCAGGCCGATGAGGGCAGAATTATGCTGTGGGGTACATTCACTTGGGCTTCCATGGGATCTATGGTGGTAATGGAAGGCATCATTACAGCACTGAACTTCGTGAACATTATCGCATACCACCTGCATCGCTTCGCACTTGAAGTCTCCCCCTACGACGATGACATCTTCCAGCAGGACAATTGTGTGTGTTGCAAGGTCAGCATCGTGCTACAGTGGTTTGAGGGGCATTATAGTGTACCCACATTGATGTCTTCGGCAGCAATTATGCCTGATCTGTACCCCTGGAACACACATCGGGCGTCAGCTGCGTGTTTGTAAACCACCATCCCGTGCTTTTCGGGAATTGCTTGACCAGTGCGTAGACATCTTATGCCACATTCTCCTGGAATCCTGTCAAGGATTTGTAGAATCCATGCCAAGCAGAATATTGAACAGGTGGTGATAGTGTTTTGGCTCATCTGTGTATGACTAAACTGTATTTGATGGGTGAGGATCTAATGCAAACTGTTATCTGTCTTATTAACAGAATCTTCCGTCGGTTCTTGGTAGAACAACATTATAATAAATGAAAAGCACCAGTTTGCTTTTGTTCTACAATATTACTTTCATTGTTAACCGGTTTTCGGCTTACAAGGCCATCTTCAGACCTGTCTCTTATAATTTTAATTATTTAATGTGGAAATCAATTAAACAAACTCATACTGTTGGTGTACTTATATAAAATAATGTATTGTGATACATTTGCTTCGGAGGATGAGAAAGCCTGCATTAGGTAAGGATTGAGTGCCAAAGTTTAGATTGTCCATATTATTTTGTCAAAACACTCCTCCTAGTTCTACTTAAATCGATATCAAACTCATCTAACAACGGACCCAGCTGTAACATGGTACCCTCTCTCAAAATCCTTATCAGGTACATGTGCAGACCCAGGAGGGGAAGGGGGGGGGGTGGAGAGCATGGGAGGGGGCTTGACCTAGAATATAAGTTGCATAATTGTGTAATGTGGCACCAGAAGTCCTTGTCACCTACATGGGCAAGCCTGGTCTGGGGGGGGGGGGGGGGGGCGGATGAGGGGTTAGCTTGAATGTATCTCCCCCATTTGCCTAAGTTGGAACATGATACCCCCTCTGAATGTCAAAAGAAACCTTACAATGGAACTTTAACATAATAATAAAGGTCGTTTGTGTCTCATACCTGCCCTGCTATCCTACTACTTATCTGTTACGGCATTATACAGTATTTTCACAACAAGTGTGGGTTGCCTATCCCCCTTGTCCCTGTTCCGAAACTCTCTCTACATAATTACGTCACATGATGTAAACAAATTGCTCTGGAATGTCCACAGAAATACAACTATGATCCAAGGACTTGTTGGTGGTCTTCTTAGAGGGAAAGTACAAACATCACATTACATGTGCAAGCACAGTGGCTGGATGAGATTTTAAGCCGAACTGCTCATGAGTACGAGTCATTGTCTGAATTAGTGTACCATCTAGGTCAGTACGACTTGTGGATGAACGTAGTAACCTTGAAATACATACAACTCCTCAACAAACAAAGGACGCGTCTAAGGCACTTTTTGGGCTACCTTAAGATATGATTGTTCCTAGTGATAATTCGTTTTAATGTCTTATTGATTAGGACTCTACCGAAAGAGGTGGCGCAGTGGCTAGCCCACTGGACTCGCATTCTGGAGGACGACGGTTGAATCCAGCGTCCGGCCGTACTGATTTAGGTTTTCCGTGATTTCCTAAATCGCTCCAGGCAAATGTTGGGATGGTTCCTTTGAAAAGGGCACGGCTGATTTCCTTCCCCGTCCTTCCCTAAAGCGATTAGACCGATGACCTCGCTGTCTGGTCTCCTTCCCCAAACAACACAACCCAACCCCATTAGGACTCTAAATATAGTATTAAAAGCTATTTGCCGCAATTTTAGTAGTGATCCTATAGTCGCTCACATTGTGTTTCGCTTATTGTAAATAGATCACAAGAAATAAAGTAACAAGAAAGAAATGTTTTTTGGTCTCACTAGTGACCGTTAGCACAATCGCACGTTTTGCCTGCAGGTCACTGATTTAATACAATGCAGGAAATGAATCCCAGAAAGCACAAGGAAAAGAATGAAAACTGTTGTTAGTTTCTCCATGTTTGGAGGATGCTGATTCCGCAAATCTATGAACCATGGACCTTGCCGTTGGGGGGAGGCTTGCGTGCCTCAGCGTAGGTGCAACCACAGCGGAGAGGTATCTGTTGAGAGGCCAGACAAACGTGTGGTTCCTGAAGGGGGGCAGCAGCCTTTTCAGTAGTTGCAAGGGCAACAGTCTGGATGATTGACTGATCTGGCCTTGTAACAATAACCAAAACAGCCTTGCTGTGCTGGTACTGCGAACGGCTGAAAGCAAGGGGAAACTACAGCCGTAATTTTTCCCGAGGGCATGCAGCTTTACTGTATGATTAAATGATGATGGCGTCCTCTTGGGTAAAATATTCCGGAGGTAAAATAGTCCCCCATTCGGATCTCCGGACGGGGACTACTCAGGAGGATGTCGTTATCAGGAGAAAGAAAACTAGCGTTCTACGGATCGGAGCGTGGAATGTCAGATCCCTTAATCGGGTAGGTAGGTTAGAAAATTTAAAAAGGGAAATGGATAGGTTGAAGTTAGATATAGTGGGAATTAGTGAAGTTCGGTGGCAGGAGGAACAAGACTTCTGGTCAGGTGGCTACAGGGTTATAAACACATAATCAAAGAGGGGTAATGCAGGAGTAGGTTTAATAATGAATAGGAAAATAGGAATGCGGGTACGCTACTACAAACAGCATAGTGAACGCATTATTGTGGCCAAGATAGATACGAAGCCCACACCTACTACAGTAGTACAAGTTTATATGCCAACTAGCTCTGCAGATGACGAAGAAATTGAAGAAATGTATGATGAAATAAAAGAAATTATTCAGAT
Source organism: Schistocerca piceifrons (assembly GCF_021461385.2). Lineage (NCBI taxonomy): Eukaryota > Metazoa > Arthropoda > Insecta > Orthoptera > Acrididae > Schistocerca > Schistocerca piceifrons. The sequence goes on along the minus strand of NC_060149.1, from coordinate 211,979,382 downwards.
AGTGAAGGGAGACGAAAATTTAATAGTCATGGGTGACTGGAATTCGAGTGTAGGAAAAGGGAGAGAAGGAAACATAGTAGGTGAGTATGGATTGGGGCTAAGAAATGAAAGAGGAAGTCGCCTGGTAGAATTTTGCACAGAGCACAACATAATCATAACTAACACTTGGTTTAAGAATCATGAAAGAAGGTTGTATACATGGAAGAACCCTGGAGATACTAAAAGGTATCAGATAGATTATATAATGGTAAGACAGAGATTTAGGAACCAGGTTTTAAATTGTAAGACATTTCCAGGGGCAGATGTGGACTCTGACCACAATCTATTGGTTATGACCTGTAGATTAAAACTGAAGAAACTGCAAAAAGGTGGGAATTTAAGGAGATGGGACCTGGATAAACTGAAAGAACCAGAGGTTGTACAGAGTTTCAGGGAGAGCATAAGGGAGCAATTGACAGGAATGGGGGAAAGAAATACGGTAGAAGAAGAATGGGTAGCTTTGAGGGATGAAGTAGTGAAGGCAGCAGAGGATCAAGTAGGTAAAAAGACGAGGGCTGGTAGAAATCCTCGGGTAACAGAAGAAATATTGAATTTAATTGATGAAAGGAGAAAATATAAAAATGCAGTAAATGAAGCAGGCAAAAAGGAATACAAACGTCTCAAAAATGAGACCGACAGGAAGTGCAAAATGGCTAAGCAGGGATGGCTAGAGGACAAATGTAAGGATGTAGAGGCTTATCTCACTAGGGGTAAGATAGATACTGCCTACAGGAAAATTAAAGAGACCTTTGGAGATAAGAGAACGACTTGTATGAATATCAAGAGCTCAGATGGAAACCCAGTTCTAAGCAAAGAAGGGAAAGCAGAAAGGTGGAAGGAGTATATAGAGGGTCTATACAAGGGCGATGTGCTTGAGGACAATATTATGGAAATGGAAGAGGATGTAGATGAAGATGAAATGGGAGATACGATACTGCGTGAAGAGTTTGACAGAGCACTGAAAGACCTGAGTCGAAACAAGGCCCCCGGAGTAGACAACATTCCATTGGAACTACTGACGGCCTTGGGAGAGCCAGTCCTGACAAAACTCTACCATCTGGAGAGCAAGATGTATGAAACAGGCGAAATACCCTCAGACTTCAAGAAGAATATAATAATTCCAATCCCAAAGAAAGCAGGTGTTGACAGATGTGAAAATTACCGAACTATCAGTTTAATAAGTCGCAGCTGCAAAATACTAACACGAATTCTTTACAGACGAATGGAAAAACTAGTAGAAGCCAACCTCGGGGAAGATCAGTTTGGATTCGTAGAAACACTGGAACACGTGAGGCAATACTGACCTTACGACTTATCTTAGAAGAAAGATTAAGAAAAGGCAAACCTACGTTTCTAGCATTTGTAGACTTAGAGAAAGCTTTTGAAAATGTTGACTGGAATACTCTCTTTCAAATTCTAAAGGTGGCAGGGGTAAAATACAGGGAGCGAAAGGCTATTTACAATTTGTACAGAAACCAGATGGCAGTTATAAGAGTTGAGGGACATGAAAGGGAAGCAGTGGTTGGGAAGGGAGTAAGACAGGGTTGTAGCCTCTCCCCGATGTTGTTCAATCTGTATATTGAGCAAGCAGTAAAGGAAACAAAAGACAAATTCGGAGTGGGTATTAAAATCCATGGAGAAGAAATAAAAACTTTGAGGTTCGCCGATGACATTGTAATTCTGTCAGAGACAGCAAAGGACTTGGAAGACCAGTTGAATGGAATGGACAGTGTCTTGAAAGGAGGATATAAGATGAACATCAACAAAAGCAAAACGAGGATAATGGAATGTAGTCGAATTAAGTCGGGTGATGCTGAGGGAATTAGATTAGGAAATGAGACACTTAAAGTAGTAAAGGAGTTTTGCTATTTGGGGAGCAAAATAACTGATGATGGTCGAAGTAGAGAGGATATAAAATGTAGACTGGCAATGGCAAGGAAAGCTTTTCTGAAGAAGAGAAATTTGTTAACATCGAGTATAGATTTAAGTGTCAGGAAATCATTTCTGAAAGTATTTGTATGGAGTGTAGCCATGTATGGAAGTGAAACATGGACGATAAATAGTTTGGACAAGAAGAGAATAGAAGCATTAGAAATGTGGTGCTACAGAAGAATGCTGAAGATTGGATGGGTAGATCACATAACTAATGAGGAAGTATTGAACGGGATTGGGGAGAAGAGAAATTTGTGGCACAACTTGACCAGAAGACGGGATCGGTTGGTAGGACATGTTCTGAGGCATCAAGGGATCACCAATTTAGTATTGGAGGGCAGCGTGGAGGGTAAAAATCGTAGAGGGAGACCAAGAGATGAATACACTAAGCAGATTCAGAAGGATGTAGATTGCAGTAGGTACTGGGAGATGAAGAAGCTTGCACAGGATAGAGTAGCATGGAGAGCTGCATCAAATCAGTCTCAGGACTGAAGACCACAACAACAACATGTTCAAATAGTGAAAAGCATCTTCACTTGCTAATGAGAACTTTCGTAAACCCACGATCAGACTTGAATTTGTATAAGGCCATTTCCAAGTGGATCTGACAATGCCAATGTCAATGCATAATAAGATGGATATACAGGGTGATTCCGCGGTGCTTTTACAAACTTTCTGGGATGATGGACAGGGGTAAATGTATCAATTTGCAGCCGTTTCTGGAAACGTCCGCATCGAAAGGTATAGGGGGAAAGCTTTCTGATAACACTGACAGCGCCGACCGGAGTGGCCGTGCGATTCTAGGCGCTAAAGTCTGGAGCCGAGCGACCGCTACGGTCGCAGGTTCGAATCCTGCCTCGGGCATGGATGTGTGTGATGTCCTTAGGTTAGTTAGGTTTAATTAGTTCTAAGTTCTAGGCGACTGATGACCTCAGAAGTTAAGTCGCATAGTGCTCAGAGCCATTTGAACTATTTTGAACCACTGACAGAGGAATACATCCACCGGTACTGTTGTTGCTAAGACTGTAGGGTAGGCAGGTTAAAGTGGTAGTAGTATGGACCAAAACAAGAAAAAATGTCCAGTAAATATCGGCTATAAAATGCATACCTTAGGAGTTATGAACACTAGTTCATTCTCACTATTGTGAAACAATCTCTTCTAGTGCCCATATTTACTGGACGTTTTTTTCTTTTTGTGGTTCATACTACTTTCTCCAAAAAAATGGAAACCAAAGAGATTGCAGTAACAAAGACGTGATTCACAATATCGAAGATGAGTAAGTGCTCATAGTTCTTCAAGTATGCATTATAGAACTCGTGTTTACTAGATTTTTTTCTTGTTTGGTGCATACTATCACCTCTGATTGTTGCTTAACCTACAGCCCTCGTAATAACAATACCAGTACATACGAATAGACTTTCGCTTATAACTATCGACTCAGTCATTTCCGGACCAGGGTTCTTGCCACAAAATGATACATTCACTCCTATCCATCAATCGTGACAGTTTGTAACACCATCGTGGAATCACCCTGTATGAATATTTTACAATATAGGACATGAAAAACAAAGCTTACGTATGATAAGTACAGAAAGAATGTTTAACTTACACTGTGCTGTAGAGGAGAAACGTCAAATGATAAATGAAGGAAAAATGGTTCAAATGGCTCTGAGCACTATGGGACTTAACAGCTGTGGTCATCAGTCCCCTAGAACTTAGAACTACTTAAACCTAACTAACCTAAGGACATCACACACATCCATGCCCGAGGCAGGATTCGAACCTGCGACCGTAGCAGTCGCACGGTTCCGGACTGCGCGCCTAGAACCGCGAGACCACCGCCGCCGGCAATGAAGGAAAAGTCAGGGGCATTTAAAAAGTTATACGCTCAATGACATCTTGAGAAAAATGGGCGTATTATGAGTGTAAAAACTGTAAAATTCGATATCTTAAAAATTATTGGCTTGCTTTAGCTTTAAGAATAGTTATATTCTGACATGTTCGAAATGTCAAATTGCGTACTTTACTAATAAAAGGCTAGAAGTAAAGTTTAGATTTAATAAAAGTGTAAAATAGTAGCAGTGGACCGAGTGCCCAAGTTGAGTGTAAAGTTACATCCTCTTGCGTGCAAAAATTAAAACACAGGAAAATGTAGAGGGCGTTAGTTTTTTGTGGACCTGTAGTGAACTACTTACAAATGTATAAGAACTTGTGGAATTTCTTTAGCCCCAGAACACTGAAGGGGGGAAAGGATACATCGTTCATAAACCATCGTAAATTTTACTACTTAATATTTTATTCAGAGCAAGTCATAATTTATATTTTATTCGCTAGTCAATTATAGTTATAGGGTCTCCAGTGATATGTCACATACAAAATAAGTACAAAATGCCCTGTTTTACAACCTATACTGATAATACCAAATTATCGGGAATCGCGAATTGGTACCAACTGCAATCGTGGATTTTACGAGGGTTAGTAATCTACGGCCAAAAAAAAAAAAAATTGCCAATGACAGGGTGGTGTTTACTAGTGTGTATTACTCATTGAGCGTCTTTTCTTTGGATTTTTCAGGTGAGCGTAAATTTCGATTTCTTCATATTTGCCTACATAGTATCCCTTCTTCATAATATGAAGGATTACGAGCTTCTTCCCAAAATGTGGGCCGGCCGCGGTGGCCGAGCGGTTCTAGGCGCTTCAGTCTGGAGCCGCGCGACTGCTACGGTTGCAGGTTCGAATCCTGCCTCGGGCATGGATGTGTGTGATGTCCTTAAGTTTAAGTAGTTCTAAGTTCTAGGGGACTGATGACCTCAGAAGTTAAGTACCATAGTGCTCAGAGCTATTTGAACCATTTTCCTCTCTGGCCGGCCCTAAATTTTAAAATCCACGTGTCTTTTCCTGTTCTATCAATTGGCGTTACTTCTCTACTGTACAATGTAAGTTACATATTACGCCTTTGCTTGAATTGTACATATATACGCTTTTTTTCTCACCTCCTCCTATGTAAAATATTTATATATCCATTTTATTATGCATTAATAATGGCGGTTTCAGATCGTCTTCAAAATGGTCTGATATGGTGGATTCAATAAAGTTGTTATTAGCAACTGGAGCGGCTTTTTATTAATGAAATGAAAACTGTACTGAAGCGATGGAATGCATCTATGTCAATGTCCGAGATGACTGTTCAGGAGGAGCTCGCGAGGTGGGAGCAGCAAATGGTGCGAGGCGCCGCCGGCTCACTGACCCGGTTCACAGAGATTCCCCCTCCCCCCTCTCTCCCCTCTCACACTTGCTCCTTTCACAGGCACCCGTCGTTCCAGCGCTCTCCTTCATTTTTTCTTGCGCCTTCTTTTTGGAAGCGCGTCACGGTTTAGTGGAAGAAATATGTGGGTCCGGGACGCTGCTTATGAAGCTGTTTCCCGTCGCAAGCGTCCATACAATTCCGGCCGCAGTGACGCTACGGTGTTGAGTAGCTACGACATGCTGGCGTGATGATGTCTTTCTCCTAGTTTATGAATCGTATGCAACTGTTGTAACCTGTTGAACTGACATCAATAAAGTCCCGTTGCTTACTCTGCAACTATAAAATGATGCTCCGCAGGCTATGATGGCATTTCGTCTCAGGTACTACCGGACCACCAATAAAAGTTGAGTGGTAGTTTCCGTTCCTATAGCAGTGCATCGAAATACACCTTTTCGCTTGTGAGATAACACAGATTCTAACCAGAAGCGACTTTTTTTGCATTTCCTGTGTGCTCTTCAGTATAAACTCTTAAATTTCTTGCTTGTTTGCGTATTCATCAGGAACAGTTCCGCATTTTAGTAACTGTCTAGAGCATATTCCCGCCGTCTTTAGTATAGATAGGGACTGTGATTGCTGTGTTCAGATGCGAGCTGAGTTGGAGACCCTTCGCTCACAGCTCCAGGCGATGCTGGCTTCGATCACGCTGCCTGAGACTGTTACAAATGGGTATCATCATGAGGGGCGGACGTGGAAATCCAAGCAACGTCCATCATCGCAGGTGTCCCCTAAATGGCCCACTACTGTGGCCACCCCAGGTACTGTCCACAGTGAGGTTGATCCCTCATCGAGTGGGAGGTAGTACCATGGGTTAGTAGGCAGTGAAAGACCTTCCTGGCAGCCGACCGAGGGCCTCCCTGTGGTTCATCTGACGAACAGGTTTCAGGTGTTTGCTGTGTCTGATCGACATCTTGAGCCAGATGCAGTTGCTCTGTCCTGTTTCAGGGGGCGTCTCTCAGCCTGCAAGACTTGGACATTCACAGAGCATGGGATTACTGGTGGTTGGGAGCTTCAACATCAGGTGTGTAATGGGACGCCTGAAGGATATGGCTGCCAATGAGAGGAAGAAATCCAGTGTGCACTCTGTGTATACCAGGAGGAGTCAGTCCAAATGTGGAATGGGTCTCCCAGATGCCAGTGTGCTGCCAGCTTCAAGTGGTAGCTCATGTCAGTACCAACACTGTGTGTCGCTTTGGATCAGAAGAGATTCTCTCTGATTTTAGGTGGCTGTCTGAAGCGGTAAAGAGTGCGAGTCTTGCTTGCGAGATGTAGGTGGAGCTAACCATCTGTAGCATCATCAGTAGGGCTGACTGTGAACGTATGGTACAGTTCTGAATGGAGGGTCCGCATTGGGGGTTCAGACAGTTCTGCGACCGTGTAGGCTGCAGATTCCTCGACTTGCACAATAGGGTGGGGTTTCCAGGTTCTGTTTAACGGGCCATGGATCTACTGCACACAGGAAGCGGCTACACGGCTATCGGTGGCTGTGTTGAGGGGAGTGGACAGTTTTGTTGATTAATGGGTCTCGGGAAACTACAGGAAAGGTATAAGTCTAAAAGTGTGAAGGGCAAGCACAAGACGCAGGTAGACCCAGCAACACTTGGTGTTATAGTTGTAAACTATCGTAGCTATGTTGGGAAAGAACCAGAAATCCACGTACTAATATAAAATCCTGAAGCTCAAATCGATTTAGGCAGGGAAAGTTGGCTAAAGCTGGAGATAAGTTCAGCCGAAATTCTTACAAAAGACATAGCAATGTTACAGAAAGTATAAATTGAATACAGTTGGTACTGGAGTGTTTATTGCTGCCAGAAGTAGTTTACCTTCTTGTGAAAACGAAGTAGATACTTCATATGAGTTAGTATGGGTAGAGGTTATACTTGACAACAACAATAAATTAATAACTGGTTCCACAACGATGGTTTTCAACAGACATGCTGCCCCATACACATTCTCTATTCTCTGATGGATGTCTATAGGTGTTTTTCCTTTTACAGTAAAGAAAAGAATAACAGCATGTTGATCCTGTTTGGAAGCATTTGGTAATAACGTCGCCATATTTCAGATTTCTGCATTTACCACACACACGTTGTAAAGACACAAATGCCACACTAATCCCTTGCCTACATGTTGGTGCTTATATACCTACACTGGAGTCGCACTACGTTGCATATACGGTGCAGCATCGTCCTCAAATGGAAACATTTGATTACCCCTCACATCAGTAGACAACTGATCAGCGTCAACAAAAGATACTAGTGTGCAAGAAACCAAATCCTTAACGAAATAAACTTTATGACCACTGCACACTGCGAGACTGAATGCCACCTGGTGGGGTTGTGCCCATGTGGCGTAACAAGGAAAGTATGTAAACAGAGCAGACACGAACGGGGAATCCCCATAGTCATACTAATCATTCCACCTTCATCATGTCCGTCCCCGGTAGCTGAGTGGTCAGCGTGACAGAATGTCAATTCTACGGGCCCGGATTCGATTCCCGGCTGGGTCGGAGATTTTCTCCGCTCAGGAACTGGATGATGTGTTGTCATCATCATCATTTCATCCCCATCAACGCGCAAGTCGCCGAAGTGGCGTCAAATCGAAAGACTTGCACCCAGCGAACGCTCGTGTGACGGGAGGCCCTAGTCACACGACATTTACATTCATTTACCTTCGTCATAACCATAATCAATTTAGTGCATCAGCAGTACACCATAACATCATTCACATTGTCATCTGTGATTTTGTTTTAAGGGTGATATAAAATCATCTATAAAATTTTAAAGTCATCAATACTGCCTACAAGCCTGTTTTTTCTTTAAATGCCCGCATCTCGTGGTCGTGCGGTAGCGTTCTCGCTTCCCACGCCCGGGTTCCCGGGTTCGATTCCCGGCGGGGTCAAGGATTTTCTCTGCCTCGTGATGGCTGGGTGTTGTGTGCTGTCCTTAGGTTAGTTAGGTTTAAGTAGTTCTCAGTGAAACGTCCCCTTTTTGAAGAATTATACAAGACTGTGCTTAACCTGACACACAATATTTTTAGCGCAACGCAATCTGACTTTCAAAAATCCCTACAAAAAAATGGCCCTGACTAACATTAACCTATGCATTTCACAAATCGCTTACCTCACAAAAATCTTGGTTACTCGAACTACTGCAATACAGCGAGCGCCAGTACTGCCAGCTAAATAAAAGATTCAAACTACGGAAGGCACTAACTACTGATAGGGATAGTTAGCAAATGAAAGATTTTAATAGAGAACAAACAATGTATTTACCTTACTAGTCATAATATATATAGCGACAAATTACAAAACTCCGCCATCTCTCTCCCCACATCCACCACTGCTGGCGGCTCACCTCCAACTGCGCAACGCTACGTGCTGTTAACAGCCCAGCTGCCCAACACTACAATGGCGAGTATTACAACAATGCAAAGCAGCCACAGACTGCACACAGCACAGCCAGTGATTTTCATACAGAGGTGGCGTTACCAATAAAAAAACCTAAACAGCCTACTTACATAAGTTCTAGGGGACTGATGACCATAGATGTTAAGTCCCATAGTGCTCAGAGCAATTTGAACCATTTTTTTCTTTAAATCGTTATTTTCTCAACCGTTCCTCTGGAAAAATCGTTAACATCTACCACCAAGGTTTTTTAAAAAATCACTGATTGACATCTGTTTTACGCGTTTTAAGTCATTTTTTCAATTTGTGCAACTTATGGGTGAAATACAGTTTCATCAGCTGCCAGCCCGACTCTTTGGGGAGAATTGAAATAACAATAAAGGAGAAAATGGGGTGCCATACGAGCCTGGTACGACCCGCAAATGGAGAAATTCACAGACATGGGTGACATTGACAGATTCTTGTGGCCCACTACAAGGGAACGCGAATCTCGGAAACGGCAGGTTGGTTCAAATGGCTCTGAGCACTATGGGACTTAACTTCTAAGGTCATCAGTCCCCTAGAACTTAGAACTACTTAAACCTAACTAACCTAAGGACATCACACACATCCATGCCCGAGGCAGGATTCGAACCTGCGACCGTAGCGGTCCGGCGGTTTCAGACTGTAGCGCCTAGAACCTCACGGCCACCACGGCCGGCGAAACGGCAGGGTGATCGGAATTTCGCGTGCTACTGTCGTATGTATAGAAGGTGGCTGAAGGATGGTAAAACCATGAGTAGGCGACAAGGTGTTGGACGGCCACGCGGCATCACAGAACGTGGATATCGGAGAGTTCCCGCTCTGTAAAGCAGTCTGTGGCAGAACTGACGACACAGTACAATACGGTGTAGAACAAGTGTTTCGGAGCATACCACATTGCGCATATCGTTTAACATGGGGTCCTGCAGCAGACCCCTAAGTGTTATCGTGTTGGTCACCTATCAGGTAATACAAACCACCGGCCCGTCAGTTACATGAGACTGTCACATTTTCGTAGATATTTGATGCCACACAGCTCTGTAAATTTACTAATTACTTTTCAAATCCATGCCATGCAGAATCGCTGCTCTATTGCGTTCGAATGTCGGCCAACACGTTATTAAGCAGGCGTTTTGGCTCATTGGTGCATATTACCATCGCGCAAATGGTTAGTAGGAGTATCATTTGTTATAACAGATAGTGCTTAGTGTGGTACAACTGTATGAGAATTATACTGAAAGTGGGTAAAACTTCAGTGTAAGTAGTTGCCACAGTGTCTCTCGTACAGTGCCAACTACACTGTGCAACACAATTAAAGGGTCACTTTTTCGAATCACTGTAATTGTCTCCCATTGCGACGCAGAAGTTTGAAATTCGGATCAAAGGTGCCTGTAGCCTTCCTCTGTAAAGGTGCGACGTCACCCTCGGGCTCAGTCACGCTTCTAGTAGCAACGTGTCCACACATGCGAAAGAAAGGTCACATCCGCGCCAAATTTCACCACTATTCTGCCCTACGTCACTGCAGACGTTGCAATGGCACAAAAATTTATTTCGTAAAATAATTAAAATTAGGGAGTAGAGAGTTGTACCCTGAACGACGAACCAAAATCGCGTAGCTTTTGTGTTATTTGGACGTCACTTTTGTCTACAATGTAAGTGATTTTTATTTAGTATCAGTCCCTCTAAGGTGAAGTAACCTGGCTCTCTTTAGTCCTAATCTAGTCAATGGACTTTTTTTTATTGCCAGCATCGACGACATTTAGTGAAAAATTAAATTTTTAATGCGGTAACTTAGCTAGAATCGACAGCCACCCACTACTTCCACACTTGCGAGTTCGGCTGTTTTTTGTGGCCGGTCACGCCGCATTCGTTCACAAAAACACAGGCCGCCGGCACTGTTCCGTGCATTCTACGAAGTATTTCCCCGTCACCTCGCCCAGTTGAGCATTAGTGAAATACCACACACAATATTCACACTTTATATAACATATTTGCTAAATAATAAAGGTTTTGACACCTGTTCCTACAGAAAATATTTAATCTGGATAAGGAATATGCCGTGCGGTTCTAGGCGCTTCAGTCTGGAACCGCGTGACCGCTACGGTCGCAGGTTCGAATCCTGCCTCGGGCATGGATGTGTGTGTTGTCCTTAGGTTAGTTAGGTTTAAGTACTTCTAAGTTCTAGGGGACTGATGACCTTAGAAGTTAAGTCCCATAGTGCTCAGAGCCATTTGAACCATTTTTGAACAGCCTTATTTGTCGTGCACAGTCGCACTTCCTCCCTTACACACTCTCCCGTGCGTTTTGGATTTCACTCAGCGACCGTAATAGCAGACAACCTCAGCAAGACCCGGAAATAGCACTGATCACTTACCGTGAGTGATCCCCCGTAAGGAACTGACTAATTTTACGGAGATCGGTCACCAGCTCTGAAGGCGCATATTTTGTTCCACTTTATATGAGTTTACTGACTTGTTTGACTGAAAAGTTACTTGCGCCAATGGAATTTTACTTCTCTGTAAACTCAGATGCTATATGGAAAAGCGAACTGAAATTTTAATATGTTTAGCACACTTGGTACTAATGAAACACTGTTATTGACCAAAAATGCGCTAATATGATTTTAACTTTTAATAATTCTTTGCAGTAAGTTCTGCAATTAAATGAAAGATAATTTTAAACAAATGACCTCTAAAAAGGCCATCATATTAGCTGTGCACTAACAGTACTGGTCTGAAACAGCATATAGTATCGCAATGTACTGATGCACACTGTGGTGACTAAACTCATGGGATAGCAATAAGATATGCACCTATACAGATGGCGGTAGTGTCGCTTACTCAAGGTGTAAGAGGCCAGTGCTTGGGCGAAGCTGTCTTTTATACTCAGGTGATTCATGTGTAAAGGTTTCCGACGTGATTATGACCGCTCGACGGGAATTAAAGGACTTTGAAAGCGGAATGGTAGTTGGAGCTAGACGCATACGATATTCAGTTTCGAAAATCGTTAGGGAATTCATTATTCCGCGATCCACAGTATCAAGATGTGTGCCGAGAACATCAAATTTCAGACATTACCTCTCACCATGGACGACGCAGTGGGCGACGGCCTTCACCTAACGACCGAGAGCAGTGGTGTTTGCATACAGTTGTCAGTGATAACAGACAAGCAACACTGCATGAAATAACCAAAAACATGTTTCAAATGGCTCTGAGCACTATGGGACTTAACATCTATGGTCATCAGTCCCCTAGAACTTAGACCTACTTAAACCTAACTAACCTAAGGACATCACACAACACCCAGTCATCACGAAGCAGAGAAAATCCCTGACCCCGCCGGGAATCGAACCCGGGAAGCGAGAACGCTACCGCACGACCACGAGCTGCGGAATCAGAAACCAATGTAGGACGTACGATGAGCGTATCCGTCAGGACAATGTGGCAAAATTCGAGGTTGATGGGCTATAGCAGCAGACGATCGACGCGAGTGTCTTTGCTAACAAAATGGTTCAAACGGCTCTGAGCACTATGGGACTTAACTTCTGAGGTCATCAGTCCCCTAGACTTAGAACTACTTAAACCTAACTAACCTAAGGACGTCACACACATCCATGCCAGAGGCAAGATTCGAACCTGCGACCGAAGCAGCAGCGCGGTTCCGAACTGAAGGGCCTAGAACCGCCTAGAACCGGCTTTACTAATAGCACCTCGCCTTCAGCGTCTCTCTTGTGCTCGTGACCATATCGGTTGAACCGTAATCGACTGGATAACCGTGATCTTGTCAGATAAGTTCCGATTTCGGTTCTTAAGAACTGACGCTAGGGTACGAGTGTGGCGCAGAACCCATGTTCTCAACAAAGCACTGTGCAAGCTGGTGGTGGTTCCATAACGGTGTAGGCTGTGTTAACATGGAATAGACTGGGTCTTCTGGTCCAACTGAACCGATTATTGGCTGAAAATGCTTATGTTCTGCTACCTAGAGACAATTTGTAGCCATTCATGAGCTTCATGTTCCCAAAAAACTTCCACAATTACGAGCAACTATAGAGGCAGCATGGCTCCATATTTCTGCATGTGATTTCCAACGACGTGTTGGATCCATTCCATGTCGAGTTGCTGCACTACTCTGGGAGAAAGGAGGTCCGACACGATATTAGTAGGTATTCCATGACTTTTGTCACCTTAGTGTATAAGACGACAAGTTTTTGTCTAAATACTGTGCTACAAATAAACTTGAATAATAGTGCTGATATTTAAATTGAATTGATTTTAGAAAAGAGGAACGTCTCATACCAGACGAGTGTAGCCCCAAATGTTTGCATGGTATAGTAGTTATGGTGTACGCGTACGTGGAGACAGTATATGCGCAGCAATCGCCGACATAGTAACCGAGGCGGAATAAGAGGAACCAGCCCGCATTCGCCGAGGCAGATGGAAAATCGTCTTAAAAACCACACACAGGCTGGCCAGCACACCGGACCGCAACACAAATCCGCCGGGCACGCCTTCCCGCTCGGGAGGCAGCGCGTTAGACCACGGCGCTAGCCGGGGAGGCTACTCTCAACATTGTTACACAAGAACGGATCTCACTCGCGTTCACACATGTGCATCTACCACAATGACCCTCTAATGTCTGTCCACTGCTTCCGATCTCTGCCTTTGTTTGCGCTTTTTGCGCATGCATCTGCCCATGCACATGGCCACTCAACCCTAACATTTGTACATTGTTTTATTAATTGAACAACACTAAAACTGAGAAAGCACGAGGCTATTATATTTTCAACAAAACAATTATTGAGTGTGTTAAAGATGGTTCAAATGGCTCTAAGCACTATGGGACTTATCATCTGAGGTCATCATAACCCTAGACTTAGAACTACTTAAACCCAACTAAGCTAAGGGCATCACACACATCCATGCCCGAAGCATGATTCGAACCTGCGAACGTAGCAGCAGCGCGGTTCCGGACTGAAGTGCCTGTAACAGCTCGGTCACAGCAGCCGGCTTGAGTGTGTTACAGTAATTAACAAAAACTGTATTTAGCATATCATCATTTTGACATGAAGTACATCCTATATTTAAGTACCATGACTTCCACTGGTGCGAGCATATAGTTCTTGTTGTTGTTGTTGTTGTTCTTGTGGTCTTTAGTCCAAAGACTGGTTTGATGCAGCTCTCCATGGTGCTCTATCCTGTGAAAGCGTCTTCGTCTCCGAATATATACTGCGAGCATACAGACAATATGCAAAATCTCACACACGTCACATATTATGAACATCTGAATACTCAAAGCGAGGTTGCTTCACAACATGTTACATGATGAGAAGCTCGTCACAGCCCTTACCCACATGTCACCCTTTCTTTTGACGCCTCTGCAATGGATGTCACAACCGCGACGCCCACCACTGAAATCACGCGGTGGCCGAGGAAAACATTTCAGACACTCCGCCTCTCAGATCCGACACGAAAAGGCCTCGGAGAGGGGGGGGGGGCGGGGGGGGAGGGGCACAAAGGGCGTCAATGGAACTACGCCTCCCCTTGCGGTGTTGATTCTCACACATTTCGTTGTCGAGAACGACATATTGCAACGCGAAGTCCAACAGGACGACGTTTTTAATAACCTTTGACACCGCTGATACTGCCCAGACGACTCAACCTCTCTTTAAGGACATTACGAGCCCTATACTCCACTCTGCGTCACAGTGTGGGAAAATTACGATTTACGGTTTTTCGAAAAAGTGACCTTTCAATCGTTTTTCCCAGTGTACTTTAAATCGCAATTTAGTCCAATTTCAAACTTTTTCCCATACTGCCATAGCTGCCCACTGAAGCCGAAAACGGGTAGGTACTAGATAAATATGAACGGAAACAAGGTTGTTTGCTTTTCATTCTCAGATACCTGGTGTTTCATAATGAATACCGGGATTTTAAGGCTTTGTAACATTTATGAAATTCAACTTATAATTATAAATAATACATAGAAAGAAAGAGCAATTCAGGCAGTGTCGTTTGTATACCTGTGCGCATGCACATTCACTCTTCCTGTGTCTTCCGTTAGTAAGCGATAGTAGCAAAATGGCGACAGAAAGGTTTTTGCGTTTTACAGTTTGCAAAGACTGAATCTGTTGTTACAGTGCAATGTGAATTCCGTATTAAGTTCTATTGTAATCCTCCAAGTGATGTTATCACCTTTTGAAGACACTGGCTGTCATTGGGGAAGGAAGAGTATGGGACGACCGAGAGTGACTGAAGAATGTGTTGAATGAGTGAGAGAGTCTTGCACGCGTAGCCCCCAGAAATCAGTTGGCAAGGCTAGTCGTTAATTAGCAGTTCCAGCGACGTCTGTGTGGAGTCTTTTAAAGAAACGCTTACAATTAAGTCCTTATCATCTGAAGCTGTTACAAGCTCTAAAGCCCACAGACTACGGTTATGCACCAACTATGCAGACGAAATGTTGCTGCAAAAATACATCTGTGATGCAAAAAATTGGAATGCTTGCATCAGGTAACATAATTTTGTTTTACACGTACGCATAACGTCGTCAAATTAATGCCTAAAACATGATAATCAGCTCCAAAGTAAGTACTCCAGTGCTATTTCAATGCCTAAATATTTACAAACTCCAGGTGAGTTTATAGGAGTTAGGCCTACAGAATCGATAGTGTAAAACTAACCTAAGCAAGCTTATAACTGAAGAAAATACACGTTAGCTATATAATACTATGCTAGGCAGGTAACTGCACAAGGAAATAGGCACTGTGAATGTAATTAATTAAGTCTTCTCATGATATAAGTTACAATACGCACTCAAATTGAATATTTCTGCATCTAAATATTTTCAAGCACCATTTTAGGAGGGATAAAAATAATGCATAAATAGCAAAATATAATCGATGACAATTATTACTTTTATTACAGATGATTCTGGCCTACTGGAAGTTATGTACAATAATAACTTTAACTCACGTTTGCAATATCTACCAATCAGAACTATAGCGCCAAGGCTCTCTAAAAGATTTATGTACACATAACATCTCAATTGTTCATAATTTATTTGTTTATATAAAGCAGAGTGTACTTGCATGTGTCCAGGATCTCCTCCCAAACCCCTGGTTCGATGTCAGGCAAATCTGGAACAAAAACTAGCACTCTCATGTTTATAATCTCCTAGTTTCAGTAGGAGCAGAGATGGGGCAAAAACGTGTTTCTTCCAAGCCCCTGGTATACAGGTTGTCCTGCATGACAGGCAGATTATGTGGAATAGTATCAGCATGCCTACCACCCTGCTTTATAGCGCAGCCTACATGTCAGTGGCACACAGTGGTTTCCCTGCCCCTTCCGTGTAGGCTGGACAGAGTGGGGGGAATATACTGTGAGAGGACAAGAGGATATTAGCCAGGAGATTGGGGAGAAGGAGGTGCACAGTGATGGGAGAGAAGATGGGATCGTCAGAGAGAATGGTACTGAGGAGTTGGTCAAAGAAAGGGGGCAGCAGTGCTGAACAGTGAGGGCGTGGACAGAAGGAGATGGACACAGGGAGGAGTAGGAGCAATCAGTCTGTGTATGAGTTATACATATAAAGCAGAGCATGTGTATGTCTTGGGTCCTCTTCCAAACCCCTGGATAGAATTCAACCAAATTTGGCACAGAAACAGCAAGCCTCACGAGTATCAGCACGGTCATGTTGTTAACATCCTAGCTTCAGTAGAAACAGAGATACAGGCAAAAACATGTTTTTTTGCAGCCGCTGATGTATTTGCTGCTATGCATGACAGACATGTTGTGTGGGAACAGTATCGATTTGCCAAATTGTCCTGCTTTACAGAGCAGCCTACATGTCAAGGCCGAAAAACGTTTTTGTGGGCTCAAATATGTGGGCTGTTCTGCATGACACGCATGCCACACACAAACGTTATAATAATATATTACAGAGGAAATAGAGTTTTCCTCCAAATATATAAAATAGCCCCCAAAGTGTATCAAATTACACCAAAAAGTGTATCAAACCACCCTAAATTTCTACAAAATCGTCTTCTTAAACTCTATCAAATTCCTTCAAAAGTGTGTGAACTTAGTCCAACAGTGTATCAAATTACCCTCAAAAAATATCAAATTACGCTAAAAGTGTATTAAATTACCCCCAAAAACGTATCAATTTAAATATATAAATCACAAATGAGCTAGGTCGCCCTATTGACTGTTACATTTTTAATACTTGGCTGTGATTGAATGGAAAGAGGATGGGGCCTTTATATTTCCCACTATTAGCTGTTTCGTTTTTAATATTTTGCTGTGGTCGGGCGGAGAAAGTGGTGGGAGTGAAGGGATTTTATATTCCCACTAACACAAATGTGTTACTGTGTCATCTTGAATTTTTTGATTGGCTCTTTCATCTATAATATAACACTGTAATTGTTAGGAGATAGGGGGATAGAAGGGTTTGCGGAAGGAGGAGGGGGTTTTTCTTTCCCACTAGCACAATTGTGCTACTGAAACCATCTTGGGTTTCTTGATTGGCTCCTATGTTTTAATACTACACTAGGGGTGTTTCGAGATAGGGAAATTGGAGGGGAAGGGAGAGGGAGTGGGGTGGGATTCCATTTCCAGTTACTGATTAATTGATTGTATTGATTTATGATGTCATGAGTTTAACATCATTGATGACATAAAGCATGGTCTTCATAATCCTGTGGCTATCTCGTGTCTTCTTTGAAGGTCATTTCAAGGTCAAAGTGCGCCGGATAGTTGGTTGATATACTACTTCTATCATTGAAAAAAAGAGCTGAAAGTACTCAAAGTGATCCAGGCACCAGACTCTGTCGGAATTTCTAATTTTACACTGCTTAAACCGCAGAATTCGTCTCTTTTCCAGCTCATATTTATCGACAATCTTTTGTGGTACCGAATAGTCTCACGTGACTGGAAAATAGCACAGCTGACTCTCGTTTCGAAGGAAGGGCAAAAGAATAGATTCATAGAATTACACAACAATGTGGTTAACGTTGGCCTGTTGCAAGATCCTTGGCCATATTGTACGCTCAAACATTATGACGTTCCTGGAGCGGTAAAAAAATCTTTTCTCAGAGAAGCATCGTGGATTCAGGAAAATTGTTCGTGCGAGACAAAGCTCTTTTTAAAATTTATACCTAATTCCTCCCAAGTAGTAGATGCAGGTGAACAGGTGGATTCCATCTTCGTAGGTTTCTTCAAGGCGTTCGACACGGTACCAAGTCGTCGACTATTAAGCAAAATACGATCCTAAGGAATATCGATAGAGATGTGCAATTGTCTGGATGAATACGTTATGCAAGACGGTGAATGTTGAGCACAACTGAAGATAATACCGGACGTGACACCAGAGAGTGTTAACAGGACCTCTCACGTTCCCACATTACATAAATAAATTTTCATATATATCACTATCACTGTCAGATTGTTCGCTGTGGATGCTGTTGCCTGCAGGAAAATATCGTCGTTGAACGATCGTTAGGAAATGCGGAAAAACATGTAAAAAAGTCCACTGTTGTAAAGGACTGCAGCTTCCTTTAAAAAAAGGGCAAATAAAAGATAATGATGACTGCGAAGTCTTTCGCGACGGAGTCCTTGCATAAAAAGTTCTCGATTTACTTGCCGCGTCAAATTTGGATAAAATCCCAAGCTTTCGAATGACTACCTCCGTCATCTTCGTCAGGGGTAAAACTGACCCCTGACGAAGATGACGGAGGTAGTCATCGAATGCTTGGGATTTTATCCAAATTTGACGCGGCAAGTAAACCGAGAACTTTTTATGCAAAAGATAATGATGATAATAAATAGGACGAGCACTTACAATCCATAACAGTAAAGTCAATGGAAGACTTAGATTTGTTGCAACGGATTTGAGAAAATACACTACACCAGCAAACGAAATCGCATACAAAATACAGGTACGACCAGTTCCCTAGTATTGCTCTAGCAATTGGGATGACGGTAGACGTCAAACGAATTCTGAGATGAAGTGCTAGGTTTTTAACAGATCGTTGCAGCCAATAAGAAGATGTAGCATAGGTACTCGGGGAACTAAAACTGGAATCTTTGGCAGACGTGTCGCGAATCCCGGTTGAGTAAATTCGGAAGCCGTGTATTCGAGGAAGACTACGCGACAATTATGATGTGCCCTTCGTGTGTCTCCCGTAAATGTCATAAGACTGTTATAAGACAGACTCGGGCACGTGCACTGGAAACAGGCAGTCATTACACGAATGGAGAAGCTCAGCAAGAAGCTAACACTGGGAGAAGTACCCCACACCACATACTGTACATCGGCGTACGAGGTACAGACACTGCCTGACAAAAAACAGTAAGGTATCGCAAAGGGGGAGGGGGAAGCAAACACAATGTAACTTCACAGGTGGAGAGCGTATGTGATGTTGTTATAGTGATTACAGTGTCGACAGAAATTTATAGTGAACTTGGCAGAATGAGGCTGCTTATCAGTATGACGTGCACCCCATATGGCCTGGATACACGCCATGATTCGGTTGGGGAGGGTGTCATAAAGCAGTAAGTACCTTCTCGTGAGGCAAACTCAACCACAATTGTAACTGGCCTTTGATTTCGTGGACCCTGGCACTGGGACAGAGTTGACGACCGAGTTGGTCTCATAATGTTTTATTGGGGACAGCTCTGGGGATCTTGATGGCCACGGAAGTACCTCAAATCGCGCAGACAGATCTTAGAGACACTTGTCAAGTATGGGTCAAACATTGTCCTGTTGAAAAGCGTCCCAACGATACTATTGCATGAAGGGTAACGCATGAGGACTCAGGACGTGCTTGCCTTTCTGTCATACCGTCAGAATTCCCTCAGTCGGTACCAGCCGTCACCTGAAGTTATACCCGATGGCTCTCCACAGCTCCACAGCATGACGGCAGGGCCAACACCTCTGTGCTTCTCGAAAGCACTGGAAGAATGGAGCCTCTACCATGTCTCCACCACACTCCCCGAAAATAGCAGACCAGTGCAGAACAGCAATTCACGGTGAACAAAATGCGACCCCAGTCGTTAGCAGTCCACGATTCCTAACCACGGCACCAATCCAAACGCAGCCGTTTGTGTTTTGATGTTAACGGCAGCCTATGCATGGGGCGATAATTCCCTAGTCAAGCCGCTGTTAATCTCCGAAAAATGGTGCGGAGTAACAAAGAATGCTGCAGGGAGTCCATTAATTGTTCTCTGATGGAAGGCGCAGATTTGAAGAGATTATGATGTGCTTTCTGCACAATATAACAATCCTCCGTTGCGGTGGTCAGACTACCGGTAGTTTGACGATGAGTATGCGTCACTCACGTTTCCATGCAGTCCAACATCGAGCGACTTTCACATTCGAACACCCCAAAAATCTACACATTGCACGATTCTACAAGCTACCAAATGGTGACCCACAGCGAGTCGCATTCTAAGTCTGTCAGGTGGTGATAACGCTGTCTCAAACAAGTACGCATCATCTTCTTTTCCTTCACAGTGATCGCTCAACAACTGACACTGTTTACACCCTGTATATACTCTATCAGACCTGGTAACAACACTAAACATGAACAACACTAAAGCACTGTGGTGGACATTTTACGTGTTACAGAGAGTTGCAACTGTAACCAGTTATATACCCGCCGTTGGTATATACGCGTACAAAGTTACGCTGACATCCTTCAGTGTCTGCTTGATGCTTCACTTTTTTGTCAGACAAAACGTATGGTGTCGGAATAAATTTTCCCCTCCAGAATTTCCCTGTTTGGGGAGGCGATGTGGTAGAGTCAAATTCCTGATCACTAGATGGGTTACACCCTAGTACTATACACAATGTCTAATGGAATGAAGTCATGTAACCGTTGATGGTGGTCTATCCATTGGTAGGGGTAGTTAAGACCCTTTAGTGATGCTTCAGAGGAGGTTACAATACTATACCATAGAAGCATTCATCAGATGACAGAAATTCACTTCATACCTCTTAACAGCCCACTGCAAGGTATTGGCAAACCGCCACTTCTAGGTTCTTGCTCAAGACAGTACCGAGGGATCCCTGCATCTGCCCTCAACATTTATTCCTGATTATAATAGTGGGTTTACTATTAATTAAAGGTAGTTCTATATTTCGGTAAAAAACCGTACAAGTGCGAGTAGAAGTGTCGCTCAGTTGTAGAAAGTCACGGAAGAATCTTCCTACTCCATTATTTGGCCCGTATGTGGAAGAAAGGCGGTAGCGTCAAAATCCTGATCACTAGAGTTTGCCCAACATCCTGCGTTACATTCTAATATTCTTCAGACTGTGTTGCTATTTATTATGCGTCAAATACTTTTCGCAATATTAACTGGTGTAGACAGCCCTAACTTATTGTCGGGTGCTGTACCGGTAAGAGCTGATCTCCATATTTTTGTTGCTCTGTAGCGACGCTCGATGATGCTTTTGGATGTGGACATTTATCCTGATTTCTAGCTCTAGACATCCTTTACGCTGCCTCAGCTTTTTCGCTATAATTTTGAAATGCCTCCCGAATCGTCTGATTCATACGACTTCCCTTTTTCAGCGATAAATAATACTTAGGTGTACACTGCTGTCTTATCCTAGGTAATGTTAAAGTATTCCGTCTCGTCGGCTGCAGTGTTACTAGATACGAAGCACTGTGACAGAAGGGGAGGAATTGGGCAACGAATTAATCATTTCTTTAAAAGCGGAACCATTGCTGCTTTAGTTAGTTATATAAAAGCCATAGAAAGCACAAATAATGGTAGCCAAATGGGGATTCAAACATCGGTCTTTCCGAATTTCAAGTGCTGTGGCTTAACCACTCCGTCATCTCACTGGAAGGAAGATTACGGGTTATCGCTTCGTCTAACTGATGTCAATTTCGGACTGGTGAACTAAAGAAAGGTCCATTAATGTCAATAATTCTCTTTGATGGACATGTGGAGTTCAACATCTGAATGAGCCAGCTGATATGGGTTTTCTGGTCTAGCGCGCTCTGGTCAAAGTCTAGTTGAGAAGAGACACCCAGTGGCTCAGATTATGATAAGAGCAGAAGCTTGATGTACTAAAATGTGTGCCAGCGGCACTGGCCGAGCGGTTATAGGCGCTTCAGTCTGGAACCGCGCGACCGCTACGGTCGCAGGTTCGACTCCTGCCTCGGACATGGATGTGTGTGATGTCCTTAGGTTAGTTAGGTTTAAGTAGTTCTAAGTTCTAGGGGACCGATGACCTCAGATGTTAAGTCCCATAGTGCCCAGAGCCATCTGAACCATTTTTTTTACTGAAATGTGCCAACAAGTTATTGGACAAGAGAGTCCAGCAGAGATAATATTCAAAAACACTTTTAGAATCAACAATACACATGGGAACCCGTCCTGAAAAGGCAGTGAACCCACTGTCTAGCGTACATTAAAGGTGTAGGCTCACTTTATGGCCTGACCTCGGTAAAAGCACTCGTACTTCCGGCTGCAGCGACGCCATACACACGTTACGGGCCAGGTGCACAACAAACGGCGGAGGCCTTCAGGATGCCACTGCTGCTTTCTTGAAAGAGCTTTCTAAGTGAAAGTCGTCTTCGCTGATGTTACTTCTGTTGGTCCCGTACCAGAGGACCGCGAATTAGTTCGGTTCTTAAACGGGGGAAAGTGTGTTTCGTCACAGACGCACGACACTCGCCGCCCCGCGCTTCACGCTGTTTTCCTCGTGGTTGCTGCCAAGGAGGCGCCTTTCCATTTGCAAGTGTTTGCTGCTCGTAGCTTCTGCTGCTGAACCAGTTTTAGTATGCTCGTGATCAGTTCACAGCTGAGAATTTCAGTTACGTGCTTATGTTGTTGATTCGGCGGTACGAGCGAACTCTAACAATCAGAGGCTACACATTTCTTCCTTAACATTGCATGCGCCATGTAAATCGGGACTCAGGATATTTTACTGGTCTTTTCATACAGAGGAATGGAACCCTGTTCCTTTCGAAATGCAAGTACAACAGGTCATTACGCGAATACCAAGACAGACTTTTAATAGTAGGCATATTATCTAATCTGCGTGAGTTTTGAGCCTTTTTTTATAAATGGGTCGAAGTAAACTGTTGTGCGGGATTTGTAGCTAAATTATAGGATTTTCTCTTCTGTCAGTCTACCGAATGGAGGAGAATCCTAATGAAAATGTTTAATATTTTGTTACGAAAAGTGATTCAATGTGTTGGCATAAAATCTACTGTCCTTCATTAACAATTTTTTTCTTTTTAAACTCAACCGCATTTGCCTTTGTTTACGTGGAATATGTTCACCTATTGAATTTAACAACCTGTACAAACGTGACTTTAGTAGAAAACGTTAACTTTAGGGAACTGTTTGATACGGAAAATAGTCGAATAGGAAGTCCTGAAAGTTCTGTTCTACGATGAACCTTTTTATCAGTTATGTCACAAACTAAATACTTCTTCTGGAGTAAATTAAACAGCTCAGCTTATTAGGTTCCACTGGACAAGGTCTTGATTGCCAAGAATGTCTTAGTAACTGAAAATATGTGCCACTCTCTTATGTGTTAGAGAATATGCACAGTTCAAAGCGCATCGCTGTACAGTTTATCGTTACCATTGCACCCAACATATGCAACATTCGCTTTAAACAAACAGTACGTGTTAAATAGCGGTATCAATACTAATACAATTTGTGTCATCAGATACTTATACGATTATGAAAATTTTGGTAGGAGGGGGTAGCCATCACTTCGAAAACATCAAGCTGCGACCATGAAACCTGATGATGTTGTTTATCGTTTTCTACATATTCACCCTTCAATGCAACATACACTACTGGTCGTTAAAATTGCTACAACAAGAAGAAATGCAGATGATAAACGGGTATTCATTGGACAAATATATTATACTAGAACTGACATGTGATTACATTTTCACGCAATTTGGTTGCATAGATACTGAGAAGTCAGTACCCAGAACAACCACCTCTGGCCGTAATAACGGCCTTGATACGCTGGGCATTGACTCAAACAGAGCTTGGATGGCGTGTACAGGTACAGCTGCCCATGCAGATTCAACACGATACCACAGTTCATCAAGAGTAGTGACTGGCGTATTGTGACGAGCCTGTTGCTCGGCCGCCGTTGACCAGACGTTTTCAATTGGTGAGAGATCTGGAGAATGTGCTGGCCAGGGCAGCAGTCGAACATTTTCTGTATCCAGAAAGGCCTGTACAGGACCTGCAACATGCGGTCGTGCATTATCCTGCTGAAATGTAGGGTTTCGCAGGGATCGAATGAAGGGTAGAGCCACGTGTCGTAACACATCTGAAATGTAACGTCCACTATTCAAAGTGTCGCCAATGCGAACAAGAGGTGGCCGAGACGTGTAACCAATGGCACCCCATACCATCACGCCGGGTGATACGCCAGTATGAGCACACCATCGCAGGCGCTCCTGTCTGTGATGCAGCGTCAAGGGTAACCGCAGCCATGGTCTCCAAGCTGATAGCCCATGATACTGCAAACGTCGTCGAATTGTTCGTGCAGATTGTTGATGTCTTGCAAACGTCCCCATCTGTTGACTCAGAGATCGAGACATGGCTGCACGATCCATTACAGCCATGCGGATAAGATGCCTGTCATCTCGACTGCTAGTGATACGAGGCCGTTGGGATCCAGCACGGCGTTCAGCATTATCCTCCAGAATTCACCGATTCTATATTCTGCTAACAGCAGCTAACGAGCAGCAGTGTCGCGCTACTATAAACCGCAATCGCGATAGGCCACAATCCGACCTTTATCAAAGTCGGAAACGTGATGGTATGCATTTCTCCTCCTTACACGAGGCATCGCAACAACGTTTCACCAGGCAACGACGGTCAGTTGCTGTTTGTGTATGAGAAATCGGTTGGAAACTTTCCTCATGTCAGCACATTGTAGGTGTCGCCACCGGTGCCAACCTTGTGTGAATGCTCTGAAAAGCTAATCATTTGCATATTACAGCATTTTCTTCCTGTCGGTTAAATTTCGCGTCTGTAACACGTCATTCATTACATTGTTCACACGTTTGACAACTACTATATATTTTTAAGCCACGATCATAGTTTCCAACTCTATTTGTCCAACAGCATATTTCATAATTCCTATTTCACCCAACAGGTGCTTATGGACAACATTTAGTAGTAATTAGGAAAATGTATCCGTAACGGTCCACATCCATGTTAAAATCAAAACAAAGTTAACACGCGTTTTTAAATCTCACGCTAATATGATGTTTCCTTCTCAGCTTTCCTGCGTATGAAGCTTACCACACTGAGTGCTCGGATGATATGTTCATCTGATGCTCCCTGTTTAAAAGCTACAATAGAGATTAGATGCCAACAGACACAGTATTCTGGGAAATGTGGACTGGTCAATGTGGACCGTAAGTTTGGTCCCCAAATTCCCCAGATTTGATTACACTCTAGAAAAATAAATAAAATAAAAAAAGACGCAACACGAGAGAATTTTCCGTATGGGACGGAAATTGGTAGATGGAACGTACATGTACTCACAAATAACGACTACAATTTTAGACAAAATGGGATGATTTTTTCAAGAGAAAGAGTTTCACAAATTGAGTAAGCCGGCCGCTGTGGTCGAGCGGTTCTAGGCGCTTCAGTCCGGAACCACGCGGCTGCTACGGTTGCAGGTTCGAATCCCGCCTCGGGCATGGATGTATGTGATGTCCTTAGGTCAGTTAGCTTTAAGTAGTTTTAAATCTAGGGGACTGATGACCTCACATGTTAAGTCCCGTAGTGCTTGGAACCATTTGAAATTGAGAAAGTCAGTAACGTGTTGGGCCACCTTCGGCTCTTATACAAACAGTTATTCGGCTTGGCTTTGATTTACTGATTTGTTGGGTGTCCACTTGATGGATATTGTGGCAAATTCTGTCCAGATCGTCAAAATCTCGAGATCGCTGGAGGGCCCTCTTTTAGTAGTCCAAACATTGTCAATTGGGGAGAGGTCCGGAAACCTCGCTGGCCAAATTAGGGCATGGCAAGCACGCACCGTGTGCGACCGTCATTATGTTCCTGAAATATAAGCCCAGAATGGCTTCCCATGAACGACAACAAAACGGGGAGTAGAATACCGTCGACGTACCGCTGTGCTGTAAGGGTGTCGCGGAAGATAACCAAAGGGGTCCTGCTATGAAAAGAAATGGCATCCCACACCATCACTCCCGTTGTCGGCCGTTTGGCGGGCGACAGTCAGGTTGATGACCCAAAGCTGTCAGCGGCGTCTCCAGACAGGTCTTCGCTCGTTATCGAGCCTCTATTCAAAGCCGGCCTCATCACTGAAGACAGTTTTACTCCAATCAATGAGATTCCAGGCCGAAGGTGACTCTGGAGACGCCCTGAATAGTGATGGGATACCAACATGACTTTCGCCTACCATACGACCCGACAACCAAGAATGATGATGTCATTTCTTTTCATAGCAGGACCCCTCTGGTTGTCATCCACGGAACCCTTACAGCACTGCGGTACATCGATGATGTTCTACGAACCTGGTTGTTGTCCTTTGTGGCAAGCCATCCTGGGCTTACATTTCAGCAAAATAATACCCGCCCGCACACGGCGCGATGTCTACTGCTTGTGTTCGTATTTGCCGAACACTGCCTTGGCCAGTAAGGTTGCCGGATGTCTCCCAATTGAGAATGTTTGGAGTATTATGTCCAGGACCAGCAAACCAGCTCTCGATTTTGCCGATCTGAGCCGCCAATTGGAGAGAATTTGGCACGATATACCTCAGGAGGGCATTCAACAACTCTGTCAATCAAAGCTATGCCGAATAACTGCTTGCATAAAGACAAGAGGTGGATCTGCTCAGTTTGTGAAGATCTTTCTCATTAACAAATCATCCAATTTTTCTGAAACTGTAATTACTTGCTTGTACGTACATGTACATCACATCGACCAGTTTTCGTCCCTGATTCCTTTGTGGTGCATCGACTTTTTTCTTTTCTTTTTTTTTTTTGCTTTAGGGTGTATTTTGGAACCTACCATGGTGCTCGGCCTACTGAGGAGTTTTTGTAATGTACTACGTAAGAAGCATCAAAACAAGCGCTGGAGTTAAAAAAAGTGTGTGTCGATATTCTTTTCCTTGTAACGCGGAAAAGGACCATTTACGGACATGTATCAGTATCCCTTGTGCAATTTTTATCTACTTTGTTCCCTCTACACCCTATATAAATGTTTAGTAGGAGTCCACAACATCCTGTAAATGAATTAAGCTCTTTCTCTTGATGAGGAGTTGTAGGTGGGTCAGTCGTGAAAGTGTAAGTTCAGGAAGAACAATTAAAATTGCTACGTACTTGTATGCGCGTGTGGATGTAGAACATTTGCATACCTCTAGAATTTTTCCTTTTCCTTTCGTGAAATGGCCTTGGAAACTGGACATTCACTGAATAGCTGGACAGCTAAGAAGTCCTGTAAGCACACCCGAATGGCACTTCAGCAAACTAATGACTAGCACAGCAAGTTGTAGAGAGGATGTACGCTGTGATTGAGGTGCTGCGTTAGCGCAGCCTGCCATTGCGATCACGTTCGACTGACGCTGCCAATTCAGCGGTACCACTGATGAAGAGTAGGGCTGCATGGAGATAACGAACGCACTAGATCAGTACCAGGTTGCTAGTTATAAGACTGAGTAATTCCGAATTGGCTGCTCGATTCACGTCTACCGTGCTCTCCACAAATTCTGCCAGACAATTACTACGGATTTTGTATACACATAACTTCGCCATGATCGTTCCCTGAACTATGTCAACTTTCATAGAATGACTCCAATCTACAAAAGCACCATTAAGTTAAAACTATGAAGCAACAATTTATGTCTTTTTAGAAGTCCTAATAAGTAGATAATAAAGGCACTATCAAATATGCTATTTGGTGGAAAATTGACATGGTGGGACCGCAGCTGTGTGAAAATACAAGTTAATTCTTACAATAAAATAGAAACAGGAACCAGCAACCAGCAACTTATCAAGAAGAAACCGAGCCGTTACTAATTTCGAACCGTCAGCTTCGTCATCAGATGGCACTTGAAATTTAGTGTGATATTTGCCTGAAGCTGTTTATGTGCTATGCACTAATTTTCGTTGTGGCGGAAGTTCTGTAGGATGGTGGTGCTATCTAAAACCGTGCATCTTTTATAGCTCACTAGGTAAGAAACATTAATATTCTCGTGGTAGTTAAGAAAAAAGAGTGAGTCGATGTTCTTTTACTTGTAATGTATAAACGGACCATTTATGGACATGTACCAGTATTCCCTGTATCTACCTTGTTCCCTTGGAAGAAGAGCATATTTCTCCGTATTGCAGGCAAGATATTACATTTTCCTGAGCTTTGAAGACACAGAAAGTGTAAAGCACCATACACACATCTACGTATTTCAGCCACATCGATGTTTATATATACGTGTATTCTTTACGTCGAGTGTCGTTAAAATCAAATTTGGGTCCGTCTCCAACGATCTCACAACAACCTTGATAAAAGCTATATATCATATGATATGTTATAAAGAACTTATAGACAACAGGAAACTACATTGATTCGTCTCGATTTCAGTTAAGTTTTCGACACTACAGGTTTCAAATTGTTATTGTTGTGGTCTTCGGTTAGAAGACTGGTTTCATATACCTTTAAACGTCAGTCTATCCTGCGCAAGCCTATTCATCTCCAAATAACTTCTGCAATCTCTATCCATTCGAACCTCTTTACTGTATTCATCTGTTTGTCTCTTTCTACAATTTTTGCCGTCCACACTTCCCTTCACCATCGAATTGACGATCCTTTCGTGCATCAGGACGAGCCCTATCAACCGAACCCTTCTTCAGTCAAGTTGTGCCATAAACTTCTTTTTTCTCCAATTAGATTGAATATCTCCTAATTAGTTACTCGATCAACCCATTTTATTTTTAGCATTCTTCTGTAGCACCTCATTTCTAAAGCTTCTATTGTCTTTTTCTCGGTACTGCTTATAGTTCACATTTCATTCCCGTACAAGTCTACAACGCAGACAAATACCTTAAGATAGGATTTCATAATATTTGAATTTATAACAAAATACTAGCGGACCCGGCAATGCTTCGCAATTGCTGAACATGTATTGGATATACGAAGGTGTGCTCAAAGTAATGTCTTCGAATATTTTATGTGAAAACTCTTAAAGCTGTTTAAATAAAACAATCCTTATTGACATTCCAAATCTTTATTCTTCATGTCTACATATTCATTTCTCAATATGGTCAGCCTGGCGACAAACACCTTTCTGCCAGCGAGAGATCAGTTTGTTGATACTGCCACTTTAGAATGTTTGACTTTGTTGACGAGCCACGACATTATTCCTGCTTGCACAACTTCATTTCTATCCAAGTGAAATCTTCTAAGGTGTTCTTTAAGTTTTGGAAACACACGAAAATCGGATGGGGCCCAGTCGGGACTGTTCAAATGGTTCAAATGGCTCTGAGCACTATGGGACTTAACATCTGAGGTCATCAGTCCCCTAGAACTTAGAAATACTTAAACCTAATGACATCACACACATCCATGCCCGAGGCAGGATTCGAACCTGCGACCGTAGCGGTCACGGGGTTCTAGACTGAAGCGCCTAGAACCGCTCGGCCACTGCAGCCAGCGATCCGTACCCAAAGACTGGAAAGTTGCATAGGTCGCACCAATATTCAAGAAAGGTAGTAAGAGTAATTCACTAAATTACAGGTCCATATCATTAACGTCGATATGTAGCAGGATTTTGGAACATATATTACGTTCGAATAGAACAGTCTATGGACAGTCAGTCAACACGTATTTAGAAAACATCGTTCTTGTGAAACACAACTAACTTTTTAGACACACTAAGTGATGAGTGCTATTGACAAGGGATTTCAAACTGATTCCGCATTTCTAGATTTCCAAATGGCTTTTAACACTGCACCACACAAGCGGCTTGTAGTGAAATTGCCTGCTTATGGGAGATCGTCTCAGTTATGTGACTGCATTCGTAATTTTCTGTCAGAGAGGTTATAGTTCGTAATATATGACGGAAAGTCATCGAGTAAAACAGAAGTGATTTCTGGCGTTTCCGAAGGTACTGTTACAAGCCCTCTCCTGTTCCTTATCTATACAGGGTGAATCACTAACTATTACCACCTAGAATAACTCCGAAAGTATGATAGTAGTTGAAAAGTTTGTGGGACAAATGTTGCATAGGACAACGGGGACCATAATATGACGTTGGTTTTTTGTTGCTAGGTGGGTTCACGTCAGAGATATGAAGGTCACCTTTGTTTTTTTTTTGTACTTATTTTCCGATAGCGGCTATCGAGACGAATCCAATGATGTCTAACAGTAAGGTCTTTGAAGGTCAACGAAGGTCACAAAGGTGGCATTAACGTCCATTTACAGAAGATGTTCGAAGTGATGACCATTGGTATCAATGCAGTGCTGCAATCTTCTTATCGTGGATTGAGTGGTATTTCTTATCACTTTGGCATTTATGGAAGCACATGCTCTGGCAATTCTCTCTCGTATATCATGCAAATAGTAAATATTCGCCGAATACGGCGTATCCATCTAACATGCCATTGACATGTAAACACCATTCGACGTTTTCGCAATACAACACTAATAGCAACGGTAAGACTAGTACCATCGAATCAAGCGAATCTGAATAATGTACTCCTTCGAAGGACAAGTCGATATGCTTCTCATTTACGGAGAATGCCAACGACATTCAGTGAGAGGTAGAGTCTTATACACTGAAAGATATCCTCAACGTACCCACCCTACACGTCGTACATTTGAATATGTGTATGATAAATTGAAAGCAACTGGATCTTTAACGCATCGGAAACATATCCGACAAAGGAAAGTTACTAACGAGGAAACTGAAATTGGTACTCCTGCCACTGTGGTTCGAGATCCTTGTGTTAGTTCGCGTCAAATCGCAAGGGAATATAGCAGGAGCCAGAGTAGTGTTGTTCATGTTCTGCATCACCCTAAATATCGTCCCTACCACATCAGTCTCCATCAAGAATTAACTGGTATGGATTGTATGCGTCGCATTGAATTCTGCCGATGGGCTCAACTTCAGATTCAGATGGATGACACATTTATCACTTAAAAGCAATTGCGAGAAAGAAACCACTGTGCTGTGAATATGTGCACGTTTGTATTCTTCCTCGTCGTTGGTTTTACATAAAAATGGAAATTGTATTTGTGGCTGATCACCTTATGATTAGATTCCTACTACGGAATCTGAATCGTCTGCAACTCTGTAATTATACCCATTCACAAGATGAAAACTGTATGAAACACTGTCTACTATTCTCACAGACCCAGCAGCTGGAAAGGTCTCTTTACCCATGATCCCAACCGATTTACCCATTCATTTTAAGCGACTTCAGTTCCCAATCCAGCTTTCGTTTGCAACAACAATAAACGAGGTACAAGGTCAGAGAGAGGGGAGAAGTGGAATGAACAGTTGGGGGGGGGGGGGGATGGACATAGAGGGGGCAAGGAGGAGCTTGGCACAGAGAGAGAGAGAGAGTGGGGGGGGGGGGGGGAAGACAGAGAGAGAGAGAGAGAGAGAGAGAGAGAGAGAGAGAGAGAGGGAGAGGGAGGAGAGGAGGTGGAGAAAGAGAGAGGAGGAGCAAGATACGGACAAAGAGAGAGGGTAGGAGACGATCGACAGAGAGAGAAGGGAAGGAGTTTAGCATAGCTTTTTAAATAAAACAAACGTTATTAACATTTTACATCTTTAATCCTCATATTTACATATTTGCAGCTCTCTGCCACTAGATGGCTCTAAATTATAGCATGTATGTGTAACGTAACTATGATGGTCTGTCGGAAGTAGCATCTACATCTACATGGATACTCCACAAATCACACTTAAGTGCCTGGCAGAGGATTCATTTATTTACTGACGAGGCTACATTCACGAAACATGGAAATGTTAATTTGCATAACATGCATTACTGGGCAACTGAAAATCCATGTTGGCTGCAGCAAATTGCACACCAAAAACCGTCGTCGATTAATGTATGGTATGGGATTTCGGAGGACGGATCTATAGGTTCCTATTTCATCGAAGGAAATCTTAATGGTAGGAAGTACACCACATTCCTGCAAGAAAAATTAGGTCTGTTACTGGAAGAAGTACCTTTAGGAACAAGCAACAGAATGTAATATCAACACGATGGGTGTCTGGCACAATTCTCACTGATAGCTAGAAATGAGTTGCAGAGACAATTTCCAAATCGTTAGATTGGACTTGGAGTAGTTTTCTTGTGGGAAATCATATAAGACATTGTTTACAAAGACGTTCCAATTACACCTGAAGTATACGAGAGAGAATTGTCAGAGCATGTGCTTCGACAAGTGCCGATGTGATAAGGAATACCACTCAATCCATGATAAAAAGATTGCAGCACTGCTTTGATACCAATGGTCATCACTTCGAACATCTTCTGTAAATGGACGTTCATGCCACCTTTGTGACCCTCGTTAACCTTCAAAGACCTTACTGTTACACATCATTGGATTCGTCTCGATAGCCTTTATCAGAAAATAAGTACCAAAATATAGCATCCCATTTAAAAAAACAAAGGTGACCTACATATCTCTGACACGACCCCACCTAGCAACAAAAAACCAACTTTGTATTATGGCCCCCATTGTCCCATGCAACTTTTGCCCCACAAACGTTTGAGCTCCTATCATACTTTCGGAGTTATTCTTGGTGGCAATAGTTAGTGACTCACCCTGTATAAACGATTTAAGAGACAATCTGTGCAGTCGTCTTAGGTTGTTTGTAGATGATACTGTTGTTTATCGTCTAGTAAAGTCATCAGAAGATCAAAACAAATTGCAAACCGGTTTAGAAAAAATTTATGAATGGTGCAAAAATTGGCAACTAACTCTACATAATGAAAAATGTGAGGTCATCCACATGAGTGCTAAAATTAAACCGTTACACTTCAGTTACACGATAAATCAGACTAATCTAAAGAATTACAATTACGAACAATTTAAATCGGAAAGAGCACGCAGAAAGTGTTGTGGGAAAGGCAAACCAAAGACTGCGTTTTACTGGAAGAACACTTAGAAAATGTAACAGATCTACTAAAGAGACGGCCTACACTACTCTTGTCCATCATCTTTTGGAGTATTGCTGCGCCATCTGGGATCCTTACCAGATAGGATTAACGGAATACACCAAGAAAGTTCAACGAAGAAAAGCACTTTTTCTATTATCGCGAAATAGGGGAGAGAGTGTCACGGACATGATACAGGATATGGGATGAACACCGTTAAGACAAAGGCATTTTTCGTGCAGGCGGAATCTACTCACGAAATTCCAATTACCAACTTTATCCTCCGACTGCGAAAATATTTTGTTGACGCCGACCTACATAGGGAGAAACGATCATCATAATAAAATAATGGAACTCAGACCTCTCACGGAAAGAAAAAAGGTGTTCGTTTTTTCCGCGCACTGTTCGAGAGTGAAATAATAGAGAATAATTGTGAAGGGCTTCGATGAATCCTCTGCCAGACACTAAAGTGTAATTTGCGAAGTATCCATGTAAATGTAGATGCTGTTTCCGATGGACCGTCATAGTTGCGTTACACATACACGCTATAATTTAGAGCCATCTCGCGGCAGAGAGCTGCAAATATGTAAATGTGAGGATTAAAAATGTAAAATGTTAATAACGTTTGTTTTATTTAAAAGCTTTACCCTTGTGCATCCTAAACTCCTTCCCCCCTCTCTCAGTCGATTGTCTCCTACCCTCTCTCTTTGTCCGTATCTTGCTCCTCCTCTCTCTCTCTCTCTCTCTCTCTCTCTCTCTCCCTCTCTCTCTCTCTGTCTTCCTCCCCCCCCCCTCTATGTCCAGCTCCTCCTTCCCTCTTCCATGTCCATTCCCCCCCCCCCCCCCGCCCCCCTCCCCCCTGTTCATTCCGCTTCTCCCTTTTTCTGACTTTGTACCTCGTTTATTGTTGTTGCAAACGAACGCTTGATTGGGAGCTGAAGTCGCTTAAAATGAATGGGTAAATCGGTTGGGATCATGGGTAAAGAGACCTCTCCAGCTGCTGGATCTGTGAGAATAGTAATTTTAATGACAGTGTTTCATATAGTTTTAATCTTGGGAATGGGTATGATTACAGAGTTGCGGACGATTCAGATTCTGTAGTAGGAATCTAATCATAAGCTGATAAGCCACAAATACAATTTCCATTTTTATGTAAAACCAACGACAAGGAAGAATACAAACCTGCACATATTCACAGCACATTGGTTTCTTTATCGCAATTGCTTTTAAAAGAAAACCTGTTCATCGTCGTTTACAAAATATATATACATTGTATGTGACTGAATATTTATTAGTTTATCGTGCAAAAATTTGAAGTAAATCGGTCAGGAACTTTCCAATATTTTTGCTAACAACGTTTCCCCATCACGTATTAGATACAGGTGTATGTATTCTAAATATTTTAAAAATATATAACCTATGACCCTCTGAATGATTCTTAATGTATTGTGTAAGAATCTGAAGCAAATCGCTATGGAACGTTTTGAAAGTTTTGGTACCAATGCTAAACAACGTTTCATCTTTCTATGTCTGTCCGATTGTACATTATATAACCGTGTAAAAAATTGAGAGAAACGTTAACGAGGTAAATCGGTCAACTACTTTTCGATACTTTTGGTAAGAACGTTAAACAACGACTTGTCTTTATATAGACGTGTAGATTAACAAATTCTGCTTTTTCAGAAATGCTTTTCGTGCTATAGCCAGTCTACTTTTTATATCTTACCTTCTGCGTCACCTGATTTGATTAGACTGCATTCCATTACCCTTATTTTCCTTACGTTGATTTTCATTACACAATCTCTTTTCAAGATACTATCCACTCCGTCGAACTGCTCTTCCAAGTCCTTTACTGTCTTTGACAGAATTGCACTATTATCGACAAACCTAAAGATATTTTCTTAATTCTCCCAGAACTTTAATTCCCTTTCCAGATTTCTCCTTGATTTCCTATTTTGCTTGCTCAGTGTACAGATTGAATAACATCAACCACTGCTTTCCTTTTTCTCCTTGACTCTCACAACTGCTGTATGATTTCTGTGTAAGTTTTAGTTAACTTTTCGCTCCCTGTATTTTGTGTCTGCTACTGTTATGACTTCAAAGAGTGTATTCCAGTCAACACTGTCAAAAGCTTTCTCTAAATCTACAATTACTATAAATGTATGTTTACACACAGAAGGAGTCTCTTTGGATACATCAAACAAAATGGTTCAAATGGCTCTGAGCACTATGGGACTTAACTGCTGAGGTCATCAGTCCCCTAGAACTTAACTACTCAAATCTAACTAACATAAGGACATCACACACATCCATGCCCGAGGCAGGGTTCGAACCTGCGACCGCAGCGGTCGCGCGGTTCCAGACTGTAGCGCCTAGAACCGCTCGGCCACTCCGGTCGGCTGATACATCAAACGGAAAACGTGTCAGGACTTAGTTTTGCCAATATCCTATTATTGTGTCGCTCTTGGAAAAGATTCAAAAACTGAAAACTAGCTCAAAATTCCTGTGCTAGAGTTATTACAGAAGAACAATTGTAAGGCAGCAGCATCTTTTCCTCTACAAAATTGTCCTTGTTGCGTAATCCGATGGCACAGTTACCACACTATTTAATTGCTATTTCGAACTATCAGTAATCACAATACCAGATAAATGTTCTCAAATATAACATTCTTACATTAATAATGCACATGTGATAGTCGAACAGGAATTATAACAGAATGGTTTTATTATTATTTTTTAAATGCATGGTCGATTTTGGGACCTCTATTAATCTCTTCAGATGCACCTTATGTACGC
Source organism: Schistocerca piceifrons (assembly GCF_021461385.2). NCBI lineage: Eukaryota > Metazoa > Arthropoda > Insecta > Orthoptera > Acrididae > Schistocerca > Schistocerca piceifrons. Next base: position 211,943,753 of record NC_060149.1, on the reverse strand, counting down.
ATTAGTCGGTATTAGCTATACGTTTCCTAAACACAGATGGCTGTCGACATAATGCAACCGGAAAGCCTCACGCCCCGACACCACACCAAAATACACTTCACTTCTGGGCAATAGACTATCACACCTGCATACGGCTGAATGCCCACCATTCACTACGATAGGTAGTCAAGATGGATACTGGATCCATGCATTCCGAATTACTAATAGCCTCTCTCTGTGAGGAAGGGAGTATGGCCTTCCCTAACTCCGTCGCTAATATAACGTAGTAAGATGCTTTGTAATCGGTCCGCGCCGCCGAATGGTTTTGATTGTGACAGCATGTGCTCTCCCGCGTCCTCTGCATCCAGCATGATGTCACGCTCATTGATTAAATATTCTAGGGTAATAATGATTGCTTATAATAACTTTAATATCACTGTGCTGTAATATATGAAAAACGTAACACGTTATAAATATTCAAAAAGGTGAAATATATATTTTCGTAGGTTCTGCATGTTTTTCGATGGTTTCTACAAGCGAGCCGGCTGAAGTGGCCGAGCGGTTCTAGGCGCTTCAGTCTGGAGCCGCGCGACCGCTATGGTCGCAGGTTCGAATCCTGCCTCGGGCATGGATGTACGTGATGTCCTTAGTTAGGTTTAAGTAGTTCTAAGTTCTAGGGGGCTAATGACCTCAGATGTTGTCCTATAGTGCTTAGAGCCATTTGAACCATTGTAGCCATGTCAGCTGGCGAAGGCGCTACAGACTGAATTACCAGTATTGATCCACTTACCACACTACTAGTAGTAACAATGAGAACCTTGACGTTTGCTTCGCTACTCGTGTCCCGTATGCGCGCAGGGCACTTTCTCTTGACGTGTCCGTCGCCTTTGGTGGCTCTGAGCACTATGGGACTTAACAGCTGAGGTCATAAGTCCCCTAGAACTTAGAACTACTTAAAGCTAACTAACCTAAGGACATCACACACATCCATGCCCGAGGCAGGATTCGAACCTGCTACCGTAACGGTCGCGCGGTTCCAGACTGAAGCGCCTAGAACCGCTCGGCCACTCCGGCCAGCTCTTTGCTTTCACTCAGGATAGCAGCGTCATCAGCGAATCGTATTGTTGACATCCTTTCACCTTGAAATTTATTCCCACTCCTGAACCTTTCTTTTATTTCCATCATTGCTTCTTCGATGTACAATTTGAACAGTAGGGGCGATAGACTACATCCCTGTCTTACACGCTTTTTAATCTGAGCACTTCTTTCTTGGTCGTCCACTCTTATTATTCTTTCTTGGCCCTTGTACATATTGTGTATTACCCGTCTCTCTCTATAGCTTTCCCCCATTTTTCTCAGAATTTCGAACATATTGCACCATTGTATATTGCCCGAATCTTTTTCCAGGTCGACAAATCTTATGAACGTGTCTTGATTTATCTTTAGTCTTGCTTCCATTATGAACCGCAACTTCAGAATTGCCTCTCTGGGGCCTTTACCTTTCCTAAAACCAAACTAATCATCGTCTAACAGATCCTGTTTTCTTTGTGAGGGTGTTCGCTTTCTGAACGATGTTGAAAAAGTCATGTGGTGTTATCTGAATTCCTATTTAAGTGATTTCAAAAATGCCATCTTCGTTTAACACCGCGTGACAAATGGAGTTATTTAGATACGAATAACTAATTTGGATTGTTATGAATTTTTCTAAAATCACTTTAGAGCGAGCAATAATGATTGAGTTTTATCAACAGCAATTTACCAGACTATTTTTCCGAGTTACTTGAACTGTGACGTTAGCGAGCTATCAAAGACAGACGTTAGGCAGGAAACTTTATATCGTTTCCGTTTTAAAATAACATTGATTATAAACGATTTGCTCATAGAGAATGTGGCCAAATTGTTTTCAGAATGTAATTCAACTTAGTGGAGGAGTGTGTTGGAACATTTGGCAGACAGTACTCTTTCCACCCACTGGGAACAGAGCCGCTGTGCCGGGCAAGTTGCAAAGGTCAGGCAAGATTCCAGTCTCAGAGCAGAACAGAGTTCAGCAGCAGGAGTAGCAGCTTATCATTTGTGCACAGGTTGTACTATATATTCTGCTGTGTACCGCAGATCTATCGTGGAGCGAAGTGTTCCTGATGACTAGAAAAATGGTTCAAATGGCTCTGAGCACTATGGGACTCAACTGCTGAGGTCATTAGTCCCCTAGAACTTAGAACTAGTTAAACCTAACTAACCTAAGGACATCACAAACATCCATGCCCGAGGCAGGATTCGAACCTGCGACCGTAGCGGTCTTGCGGTTCCAGACTGCAGCGCCTTTAACCGCACGGCCACTTTGGCCGGCGATGACTAGAAAGGTGACCGTGGTCGTAGCAGAGTTGGCAAGAGAGTTTCATTAGTGACTGTTAAGGATAAACTGGTTATATAAATTCGATACTCTACGTAGAATCATACTGGTATCCCGTGAGGTCCTGTGGCCTTCCCTCTGCTGAGCAATTTTAGTTGCTTTTCTACCCCATGATCATTTACTTAGATATCAGGCATTTTGTCGTTCGTGCAGATTGGGCTTATTACTGTGGAAGTGGTATATATTCTTTCTCAGTTCTTCGTTTGTTGACAGATTGTATGCATCGTTTAGTCAAGTAGTATTCTTATGTGCTTCTCGGTAGAAGAGAAGAGTAGATGTTTATTTAGCTGTTTTTATTAGTGCCATTTATATTGTAAGAATTTGAGTATTTTTTATCCGCTTTTGTTGTTCTTGGGTTTGGGTTTGTGTTACATTATCTGTGATACAAACAAAAAATGGTGAAAGATGGGTAGGGACTGCGCCTGTCTTTTTACGGAACCAAAGGAAATTGGCCACTGTCCGTAAATAGCTGGAAGCTGTTTTGGTCGCGATCGACAAGATTCAGGCTGCTGCCCTGTGGAGCCTATAGCATAGTCTGAGATATGTGATGCAGCTGATGGTTCCGATTCGCACATCCCGGCCGGTCGACATTTACCTGACGGTGACTGGAGAACAGAGGCGGGGTCGCGAATCTCTGGGCAGAAGGCGAAAGTGGGCACCGGTCGCACGGCTGTCTCCTTAGGTCTTAAAAACTGGTTTGAGGTATTTCCTCCTGCTGACTGCACATCTGTGCCAGCACGGGACGCCTCGCATGTTGCGACTGGCAGATCTTCTTGAGAGTTTCAAACAAGTGCAGAGGGTGGAATTACGAGGTGCATTCAAGTTCTAAGGCCTCTGATTTTTTTTCTCCGGACTGGAAAGAGATAGAAACATGCGCGTTGTTTTAAAATGAGGCCGCGTTCATTGTCAATACGTCCCAGAGATGGTAGGAATTTTACCGCCAGCGGCGAGAATGAGAACTGTTTTAAATACTTAAAATGGCGACGTTTTCCTTACTTGAACAGCGTGCAATCATTCGTTTTCTTAATTTGCGTGGTGTGAAACCAATTGAAATTCATCGACAGTTGAAGGAGACATGTGGTGATGGAATTATGGATGTGTCGAAAGTGCGTTCGTGGGTGCGACAGTTTAATGAAGGCAGAACATCGTGTGACAACAAACCAAAACAACCTCGGGCTCGCACAAGCCGGTCTGACGACATGATCGAGAAAGTGGAGAGAATTGTTTTGGGGGATCGCCGAATGACTGTTGAACAGTTCGCCTCCAGAGTTGGCATTTCTGTGGGTTCTGTGCCCACAATCCTGCATGACGACCTGAAAATGCGAAAAGTGTCATCCAGGTGGGTGCCACGAATGCTGACGGACGACCACACGGCTGCCCGTGTGGCATGTTGCCAAGCAATGTTGACGCGCAAGGACAGCATGAATGGGACTTTCTTTTCGTCGGTTGTTACAATGGATGAGACGTGAATACCATTTTTCAATCCAGAAACAAAGCGCCAGTCAGCTCAATGGAAGCACACAGATTCACCACCACCAACAAAATTTCGGGTAACTGCCAGTGCTGAAAAAATGATGGTGTCCATGTTCTGGGACAGCGAGGGCGTAATCCTTACCCATTGCGTTCCAAAGGGCACTACGGTAACAGGTGCATCCTACGAAAATGTTTTGAAGAACAAATTCCTTCCTGCACTGCAACAAAAACGTCCGGGATGGGCTGCGCGTGTGCTGTTTCACCAAGACAACGCACCCGCACATCGAGCTAACGTTACGCAACAGTTTCTTCGTGATAACAACTTTGAAGTGATTCCTCATGCTCCCTACTCACCTGACCTGGCTCCTAGTGACTTTTGGCTTTTTCCAAGAATGAAAGACACTCTCCGTGGCCGCACATTCACCAGCCGTGCTGGTATTGCCTCAGCGATTTTCCAGTGGTTAAAACAGACTCCTAAAGAAGCCTTCGCCGCTGCCATGGAATCATGGCGTCAACGTTGTGAAAAATGTGTACGTCTGCAGGGCGATTACGTCGAGAAGTAACGCCAGTTTCATCGATTTCGGGTGACTAGTTAAGTAGAAAAAAATCGGAGGCCTTAGAACTTGAATGCACCTCGTACTTGCCACTGCGAGCTCCAGTGTTTGGCTGGTGATGAAGCCACTCAGGGAAATAGCGGACAGGTCGAGAAAGAAGGCCACTGTCCACTCGGTTTGCTTGCCCGGCGGGGAGGGGGGGGGGGGGGGGAGGGGTCGCCCGCTATGTGGAGGACACTCTGCCTGCAGCGATTGAGAGCACCAGGTGCATCTGGTTATCTGGTTGCAAACCGTGGCTCGTGTAGAAACGAATGGCGCCTGCCGCCTGGATCCAGAGACCATCCTCGGTTGCTACGGGCGCCTGACTGATTCTGTAAAGTCAGCTAGCCTCGTCCGCGGGAAGGAATCACAGCTATCATTTTGCAGCATCGTTCCCAGAACTGACAGTGGTCCTCTCGTTCCAAGCTGAGTGGAAGGCTTAAACCAGGCACTCTGACGAGTCTGTGATTATCTTGGATGTGAATTTCTCAACCTTCACTATCGGATGAAGAACTTTAGGATCCACCTTCATAGGTCAGACGTGCACTACACGCAGGAAGCGACTACTACGATATCAGAGTACGTGTGACTTGCACGTGTGGGTTTTTAGGAAAGAGAATTTCTCCACATAACCGATAAGAGGAGTTCCGATTACAGACGGTGTAGCATTCGTCATAGCAGTCCAGAGACAGAAAATGTTAATATAGTGTTAGTTAACTGTAGGACTTCATCCCGATTTAATAAAAATGATAAAATTAACCCTTACAAACACCAAGTCCAAAGTAAAATTCAGAGGAGAACTATCTGAGCCATTTACGATTAAAACAGGGTTAAGACAAGGAGATGGTCTATCGCCACTGCTCTTAAACTGTGCTCTTAAATACTTGATGAGAGAATGGTACAAAGAGAATCCTAAAAACATAACAACTGGAACCAAGAAAGATGATATAAACCTAAACTGTTTGGGATTCGCAGATGAGATGGCATTACTAGCTATTAATGTGCAAGAAGCTAGAAATCAAATAATGAGCCTGCAAAATATAGCGCAAAACGTAGGACTCAAGATGGCTTTCGAAAACACCGAAGTGATGGTAACAGACCCGCGTAATAGATGACGTAACAGTACACAACAGAAAAATCAAAATGGTGAAGCAATTTAAATATCATGGAGAGATTATAATACACGACTTGATTGAAAAACCTGCATGGCACGAAAGAACCAATAAAATGATAAAAGCTCAAAAACTAGCATGGTCTATACACAATAAGAAATGTCTATCAATTCAGATAAAATTAAAACACTACAAGACGGGCAGCCAGAGGTAACATACGCAAGCGAGACTCATTGTAAAGTCACTCAGAGAAACATAGTCGACAAAATACTAAAAGTAGATAGAAGAATAGCTAAAACATGCGTAAATAAGGAAGGACAATGGCGGATAGTGCCGAATGACGTAGTGTACAGGGAACTGGAGCCTATCATAGATACTATATGTAAAATGAGGGTTTCTTTCTTTGGCCACATAATGAGGACACCAAAAACCAGACCAGCAAGAAAAATTTTGCAGAAACTGTGGAATCTGAAGTAACAAGTAGGATGGATCAAGGAAATTAAAGAGGATATGGGAGAACTAGATATAACCCTGGATGATATCCAAAACAAGACAGAAAATCTCAAGAAACTGAAAGACAAGAAAATAAGATTTAAACCAAAAGTAGACAAACGACACGCAATGAAAAGGGTATTTACAGATGAGGAAAGCCAGGAAAGATCAGAACGAATGAAAAGATACTGGGCAGTTAAGAAAGACCGAAACATGCGCTTACTGAAGAAGAGGACCAGGAAATGATTGACTGAAGTGGTCCAATGAGGCCGTAAAAGCAAATAATAATTATAACTGTAGGAGCGTCTACGAAAAAGTTCCCAGTACTAGTCTCACTTACAAACGGTAACAATACCCTCATAGTACTAGGGACAGAAAGTTGGCTAAAATAAGATGTCAACAGCAATGGAACTATAACTTTCGATTCTAATGAATTACAAAGATAGGTTGAACGCTGGTAGCATAGGCGTGTTTCTTCTTCTTAAGTTGCCAATCCTAAGATTGATTTGCAGCAGCTCTCCATTCAGTGCGATTGTCGGCCTGCCTCTTCAATTCCGTGAAACTTCCTCATCCTAGGTCCTGCATTATCTGGCTTATGTACTTTCTTCTAGGTCTGCCTCTTGCCCTTTTGCCCTCCACAAGGCCTTCCGTTATAGTGTGGAGAAGACTTTCATGTCTCAGAATGTGTCCCATCCATATATCTCTCCTCTCCTTGACCGTCTTCCAAAGAACTGGAACTTCCTACGCTCTCTGCAGGACTTCTTCATTTGTCATACTGGCCGTCCATGGAATTTTTAACATCCTTCGCAGACACCACATTTCGAATCCTTCAATCCTTCTTCTTTCGTCCTCTCCAAGTGTCCAGGTTTCGCTGCCGTAGAGAAGCACACTCCCAACAAAGGTCTTTATTAACCGCTTCCTTAACGACAGACTTATCATATTTGATGTGAGGAGTCCTTTCCTTTTATAGAATGCAATCTTTGCCTGATTTATTCTACTTATTACATCTTTCTTACTACGACCATCTGATGTTATTCTGCTTCCCAAGTAGACAAAGTCTTGTATTTCCTTCAGCTTCCCTCCATTCAGCCTTATATTCGTAATTGCTTGATTATTTTGTTTGCTTGCAACTAAGATTTTTGTTTTTGACTTATTAATTTTCATGTTGTACCGTGTAGCAAGAGTGTTTTCCATTTCCTCCAACACTACTTGTAATTCTTCCTCATTTTCCGCTAGGACAGCAATTTCATCCGCAAAACGCAGCATATCAACTATTTTTCCCTGGATCCTGATTCCATTAGCTTGTCCTAACTTTTCTCTGACCTCGTCCATTGCTTTCTGTATGTACATGTTAAAGAGGACAGGGGAGAGTGCACATCCCTGTCTCACACCCTGTTTAATTTTTGCTTGTTGTTGATGTTCCCCACATCTCACTATTGCCACCTCTTCTTTGTATATGTTCCATATCGTTCTCCTGTCCTTGTACTTAGCTCCAGTTTCCCTCAATATCTGGAATAGTTTTTTCCATTCAACCTTATCAAAGGCTTTTTCGAGGTCAATAAATGCTATGTAGGTGTCCTTTCCTTTTTCCATTCTTTTTTCTATTATGAGCCTTAGGGCCATTATGGCTTCTCGCGTACCTCTCCCTCTACTAAAGCCAAACTGATCTTCTGTGAGCATGCATTCCACGTTCCCTTCAATTCTTCTGAGGAGGATGGTCGTCAAAATTTTTGATGCATGTGACGTTAGGCTGAGGGTTCTGTATTGTGCACACGATTTTGCTGGCATTTTCTTTGGTAATGGAACAATAATACACTTTTTGAAGTCCTCAGGCAGCTCTCCAGTATCATATATTTGGCAGATTAATTTATACAATTTATCTTTTATTTCTGTTCCAGCTGCTTTGGTGATTTCTGCAGGCAATGAGTCAATTCCTGGTGCTTTTCCGTGCTTAAGTGCCTGTAGTGCGTGATCAAATTCAGACCTTAGTATGCTGTCTCCTAGTTCATCTTTATCTACTTCGTCCTCACTTTCAATCATGTCATCTTGTACGTTGCCTCCATATAATTTCTCTAGGTATTCCTTCCACGTAAGTGCTATATCTTCATGATTATACACCATCTTATTATCCTCTCTTATTAGGGCATTACATCTAATCCTTTGTCCTCCTGAGAAGAAGCGTTTCACTGTTTTGTATGCTAATTCAAGATTCCCTTTCTTCAGAAGGTCTTCAACTTCTTTGCATCTGTCTTCAAGGAATCTTTCTTTTACTTGCTTCAACTTCCTGTTAATTTTGTTCCTAAGCACTCGGTATGCCGTTTTCCCTTCTTCCGTTTCATTATTTTTGAGCTTCCTTCTTTCCTCAAACATAAGTATTATTTCATCAGTTATCCGCTCCTTCCTCTTTTCAGGTTTTTGTTTTCCAATTATCTCTTCAGCTGCTTTTATTAGGCCATCTCTCATATTTTCCCAATGTTGTTCTACATTCTCTATAGGATGCTGTTGAATTAGATCCTTAGCCCTTTCTTGGAACTCTTCTGCGTCTCACGGTTTCCAAGCTTCCCTATATCCAGTTTTCCATTTCCTATTTTCTTCCTTATGCATTTGAACTTGAGTCGGCATTCTGCAACAACCATGTTGTGATCACTCACAATATCTGGGCTTGCGTATGCTCTAGAGTCTTTTAGTTGATTTCTAAATCTATTTTTGACTAGAATGTAATCAATTTGGTATCGTTCTCTATCCCCTGGTGACTTCCAGGTGTATCTTCTACGGGGATGATGTTGAAACCACGTGTTCGATATTATCAGTTGATTCCTGTTACAAAATTCTATAAGTCGGTCTCCTCTATCATTCCTTTTACCAAGGCCGTAGCGTCCAACAGCTGGCTGTACCTCTTTATCTCCTACTATTGCGTTCCAGTCTCCCATGATTATTAAATTTGTTTCTCCTTTGATTCCTCTCAAGGCTCCATTTAACTCTTCATATACAGCTTCAACTTCCTCATCCTCCTGGTTTGTGGTAGGCATATAGACCTGTATCACAACCGTCTCTGTAGGTTTGGTATCCAGACTGACAAGTATTATCCTTCCTCCATATTGTATATATCCCTTCACTCTCTGCCCCAATTTTCGACTCATAACTACTCCAACCCCACCTGCTCCAGGTCTATCTTCTATCGTTCCTGTGTGAATTATCCTGTACTCATCACTCCAGAAATCTCCGCAGTTAGGCCATCTCATTTCAGACACTCCTAGTATATCCAACTTCATTTTCTTCATTTCTTGCTTAAGGTTTTCGAGCTTCCCCATCTGCAGTAAGGTGCGGACGTTCCACGTTCCAATTCTACTATAGCTCTTTTTATTTCCTTTCTTCCTATGAACTGTTGAAACGAGATCTCTGGTGTTTATAGCCAAGAAGTTTCGATAATATATAGTGATATTAGTACAGTTCCCGATGCGAAACGATTTGAGTGAAGACAAGTGCTCGGGTGCTTTTATAGACCCACTGCCTCAGGAGCAGTAGTGGCGAAACATTTGAGGCGAAACTTGGAGAATATTTTGCTTAAATTTCTTCTTCATATGGCAGTATTAGGTGGAGACATCAGCTTACTGGCTATAGACTGGGAGACTCGAGTGATTAGGAAGGGGGGGGGGAGGAGTAATAGGGACAGGGAATAGTGTGGAAGTGTTATAAATATCTTATCCGAAAATCAGAGGATTGAATCGTGGAGGTAACATCTTAGATCTGCTCGTAACAGACAAACCCAAACTTTCAGCTCAGCGTAGAACAGGGAGTCAGTGATCATAACGCCGTTACAGCATCACTGGATACGGTTGTAAATACGAATTCAAAGAAAGTTAGGATGATCTTTCTGTTTAGAAAGAGCGACAAGAAACAGATTTCAGATTACCTGCGCGGTCAGTATGAAAATTTTATCTCCAGCACTAACAACGGTGAGTATCAATGGACAAAGTTCAAGAACATTGTACAGTACGCTTTAGAAAGGTATGTGCCGAACAAAGTTGTGAGGGATGGAAAAGACCCGCCGTGCTTCGACAGTCATGTTAGAAAACTGCTACGAAAACAAAGAAGCTTAACTGCAAACGTAAATGTATCCGAAGCCTCACTGATAAACAAAAATCAAACGAAGGCAAAATTAGCGGAAGAAGAGCCACGCGTGAAACGTTCAGAACATTCGAAAGTAAAATTCTGTCTACCGACTTGACAGAAAGTCCTAAAACGTTTTGGTCTTATGTTAAACCAGTAAACTGATCGAAGCCATCTGTCCAGACATTCTGTGGCCGTAATGGCACTGAAACGGAGGACGACACAGAAAAGGTCGAAATACTAAACGCCTTTTTCCAAAATTCTTCCACGGAAAAAGAACGCATTGTAGTACCGCCTTAAAATCGTCGCACGAACGACAAAATGCTTGATATCTAATTAAGTGATCATTGGATAGAAAAGCAGCTAAAATCAGTCAGCAGAAGGAAGGCCACCGGACCTCACGGATACCACTACGATTCCACATGGAGTATGCGAAAGAAAATGCCCTTCTCCTAGCATTTGTGTGCTGTAGGTCTCTGGAGGAGCTAAGTCTTCCCGATGATGGAAAAACGTGCAGGTCATTTCCTTTTTCATGAAGGGTCATCGAAGAGACGCACGAAGCTATAGAACTATATCTCTGACGTCGAAGTTGTAGAATTTTGAAACATATTATCACAGTTCTGGAGGCCGAAAATCAACATGTGTTCCGAAAACAACGATCGTGTGAAACCCAGTTTCACGAGACTTAGATGCTGTAGGTACTGGCGTCTAGTAGATGTCGCGGGCCTTGACTTCCGTCAGGCATTCGATACAGCACCGTACTGCCGCCTAATGAGCGAAATATGAACGTACGGAATGTCAGACCAAGTGAGCGACTGGACCGAAGGTTTTCTAGAAAATAGTAAACAACATGTCATACTCAATGGAGAAAAGTCTTCAGCCATAATAGTGACTTCAGGTGTACCACAAGGGAGTGTTATAGCTTCATTACTGTTCACAATATATAGAAATGGCATATTAGACAACATCAGAAGTTCAATGAAAGTTTTCACGGTTGATATAGTTCTATCCAGAGAAGTAGCAACGCTAGAAAATTGTAGCGAAATGCAGAAAGACATGCAGAGAATCGACGTTTGGTGCAGTGAGTCGCAGCTTACCTCCAACATAAACGAATGTATCTTCTTCTTCTTCTTCTTCTTCTTCTTCTTCTGGTTCCTATCCGTTCCGGATGTTGGCAACCATCATTGCAGTCCCTTTCCTGTCACTTGCAGCTCTAAATAGCTCTGTAGATGCTTTAGAGGTCCACGTTCTGATGTTCTTAAGTCAGGATATTCTTCTCCGGCCAACGCTTCTCTTCCCCGGTATTTTTCCTAGCGGTATGGTCTGGAGGAGATGGTATCTGTTGTTGTTTCGCATGATGTGTCCCAGGTACTGGATCTTTCTTGCTTTCACGGTGACCAGTACTGCTTCCTTTTTCTTCATTCTTCGTAGAGACTCGGCATTTGTGACATGCGCTGTCCACTTTATTCTTAACATTCTCCTGTACAGCCACATCTCAAAAGCCTCCAGCCGCTTACCCAACGATTCTGTCCATGTTTCAACACCATAGAAGAGGGTGGAAAATACGTAGCAGCGTAGAAGTCTGATCATCGTCGTCATTGCTAAGCCATGATTCTTGAAAAGGTTACTCATGTTATTGAAGACAACTCTTGCTTTTCCAATTCGAGTTATCAGCTCATCAGAAAGATCCCATTGGTCATTTATTGTAGTACCAAGATACGTGTATTTATGTACTTGCTCTATGTGATTTTGGCCTATCTTAATGCGACATACAGGGATTCTGTTTTTACCGATTATCATTGTTTTCGTTTCTTCAGGGTTGAGATCTAGACCATATTCAGAGTTTTTTGTGCAAGTCTATCGATAAGATACTGCAAGCTATCCTCACTATCAGAAAATTTTACTGTGTCGTCAGCACATCGGATGTTTTTGATACATTTTCCGTTTAAGAGCACTTGATGAAGAGCTTCCTTAAAGATGTGTTCTGAATAGATGTTGAAAATCAGTGGGTATAATGTATAACCATGCCTTACACCTCGTAGAATGTCTATGTGCTCTGTATATTATCTGTCTAGCCTCACAGAAGACGACTGGTTCCAATACAGGTTCACAATTATACACTACTGGCCATTAAAATTGCTACACCAAGAAAAAATGCAGATGATAAATGGGTATTCATTTGACAAATATATTATACTAGAACTGATATGTGATTACATTTTCACGCAATTTGGGTGCATAGATCCTGAGAAATCAGTACCCAGAACAACCACCTCTGGCCGTAATAACGGCCTTAATACGCCTCGGCATTGAGTCAAACAGACCTTGGATCGCGTGTACAGGTACAGCTGCCCATGTAGCTTCAACACGATACCACAGTTCACCAAGAGTAGTGCTCGGCCACCATTGACCAGACGTTTTCAATTGGTGAGAGTTCTGGAGAATACGCTGGCCAGGGCAGCAGTCGAACATTTTATGTATCCAGAAAGGCCCGTACAGGACCTGCAACATGCGCTCGTGCATTATCCTGCTGAAATGTAGGGTTTCGCAGGGATCGAATGAAGAGTAGAGCCACGGGTGGTAACACATCTGAAATGTAGCGTCAACTGTTCAAAGTGCCGTCAATGCGAACGAGAAGTGACCGAGACGTGTAACCAATGGCATCCCATACCATCACGCCCGGGTGATACGCCAGTCTGACGATGACGAATACACATTTCCAATGTGCGTTCACCGCGATGCCGCCAAACACGGATGCGACCATCATGACGCTGTAAAGAGAACCTGGATTCATCCGAAAAATGACGTTTTGCCATTCGTGCACCCAGGTTCGTCGTTGAGTACACCATCGCAGGCGCCCCTGTCTGTGACGCAGCGTCAAGGGTAACGGCAGTCTTGGTCTCCGAGCTATTAGTCCACGCTGCTGCAAACGTCGTCGAACTGTTCGTGCAGATGGTTGTTGTCTTGCTAACGTCTCCATCTGTTGACTCAGGGATCGAGACGTGGCTGCACGATCCGTCAAAACCGTGCGGATAAGATGCCTGTCATCTCGACTGGTGGCCGAGCGGTTCTAGGCGCTACAGTCTGGAACCGCGCGACCGCTACTGTCGCAGGTTCGAATCCTGCCTAGGGCATGGATGTGTGTGATGTCCTTAGGGTTAGGTTTAAGTAGTTAAGTCCCAGAGTGCTCAGAGCCATCATCTCGATTGCTAGTGATACTACGCCGTTGGGATCCAGCACCCACCGATTCCATATTCTGTTAACAGTCATTGGATCTCGACCCACGCGAGCAGCAATGTCGCGATACGATAAACCGCAATCGCGATAGGCTACAACCGACTTTTATCAAAGTCGGAAACGTGATGGTACGCATTTCTCCTCCTTACACGAGGCATCACAACAACGTTTCACCAGGCAGCAGCGGTCAACTGCTGTTTGTGTATGAGAAATTGGTCGGAAACTTTCCTCATGTCAGCACGTTGTAGGTGTTGCCACCAGCGCCAACCTTGTGTGAATGATCTGAAAAGCTAACCATTTGCATATTACAACGTCTTCTTCCTGTCGGTTAAATTTCGTGTCTGTAGCACGTCATCTTCGTGGTGTAGCAATTTTAATGGCCAGTAGTGTAGGTAGGTCTTTATCATCCAAACCAATGCTTCTTAAAATGTCAACAATCTTCTGGTGTTTTAATCTGTCGAAAGCCATCTGATAATCAATAAAGCAGGCATAAATGTCGCAATTCACGTCTTTGCATTTTTGAAATAGTAACTGGATACTAAATAATGATTACACAATTGCAAAAGAATCTCTGTAAGCAGTTATTTCCACGAAACATCTAGGAATATGCGTACGCAGCGATTTAAGGTGGAACGACCACCTAAAACTAATTGTAGGAAAGGCAGATTCCAGACTGAGATTCATTGGAAGAATCCTCAGGAAATGCAGTCCGTCAGCAGATAAGGTAGTTCGGAAACCCTCGTTCGAGCAATACTTGAATGTTACTTATCAGTATGTCATCCGTACTAAATAGGATCCATAGAGGAAATAGAGAAGATCCAAAGAAGATCAGCGTTTTCCCTTACGGGTTGATATTATAAGCACGAAAGCGTCACAGAGATGATCAACCGACTCCAGTGGCCGACACTGCAAGAAAGGCGTTCTGCATGACAGTGTAGTTTGCTGTAAAATTTATGATAGCATATATTCCTAGAAGACTCAACAGATATATTGCTTCCTCGAATATATATCTCGTGAAATTACCATGAAGATACAATTAGAGAAATTCGGGCCCACACTGAGGTTCACAGGCAGTCGTTCTTCCCACGAACTGTTCTCGACTAGAACAGGAAAGGGAGGAAGTGACAGTGGTACACAAAGAAGCCTCCTCCACACGCCGCAAGGACCTTGAGGCATACAGGTGTGGATGTAAATGTAGACACCTGAGAGGAACCTGCAGTAGGTGGTCGTACGAGCAGACTGATTGTCCCCAATATTTTTCAGTGTTACTACCAACCGTACGTATTGCCACCGTACAATAGGAAGATATGGTGCCAGTCCAGCTATACTAGTAGTCATCTGACTAGTTACAGGCAGAAAGAGAACTGCGAACATTACCAGGCCAAAGGATTGGATGTAAAATATTTCGTCGTTAACATTTTCTCTAACAAAAAGCGGCTGTTCGGATTACTCATACATTCCGGCACATCATTCTGTATGCAAGCACTCGAGTGTAGAATGAACTGCTCTGTAACGTATGGAAAAATATGCATTTGCGCAGTTTTGACAATACACTAATAGACCATCTCTTGGAATATTCTCTCCATTTACTTTTCTCTGAGTAAATACATGTCACCAAAAGAAGTCTCAATATTGTTACAAAAAATTTTAGAATGGATTTATATTTCTTTCGCCTTTTAGTTCTCCTACGTTCCTCTTTTTATACTTCAGCTTTTATCTTCTTATAATTTTTGATTTTGGATCATGCTTACACTAATATAACTAAGATTACTGTTATGAAATAGGTCGATTAAATGTTCTCAGATATTGTCGTTAATTTTTTAACAATTGAGTGTATGTCTACATTTTAAAATGTAAGGTGTTTAGTCCGATGCAGGAGAGGACCAAAAGTCCTGATTTGGCCATAGTAATCAATCGAATAAATGAAAATATGAAATAAACACTAAGAACGATGGATCATACCTTTGGCCTATTTAGAGCAACAAATTGCTGATGTTATTCCAACTGCAACGTTGGTCAAAGATTTTCTAATACTAAAAAGGAGAAAATAGTCACTGGAGAGTAGTCTGCACATTACACGGCTTCAGAGAGAACTTCTCTGTCAACCAGCTCGGTCACGTACCCAGGACGTCTACAGGGTGTTCCGAAACTATTCGTTCAAATTAATACGGGAGATAGAGAGCACCATCCACAGCTACATCTACATCATACTCCGAAAGCCACCTACTGATGTGTGGCCGAGGGTACTTTCGGTACCACTTTCTGATCCCTCCTACCCTGTTCCACTCGCGAATAGTGCGTGGGAAGAATGAGTGTCGGTAAGCATCTGTATTGTCTCTAATTTATCAAATTTTCTCCTCGTGGTCAATACGCGAGATGTATGTGGAGCAAGTAATATATTTCCAACTTCTCCTGAAAAGTACTGTCCCAAAATTTCAATAGTAAATCTCTCCGTGATGCACAACGCCTCTCTTGTAACGTCTGCCAGTGGAGTTTGTTTAGCATCTCCGTAACGCTCTTTCCTCCCTTCGTTGGATCTTCTCTATATCCTCTATCAGTTCTACCTGATAGCGATCCCAGACAGATGAACAGTACTCAAAAGTCGCGTGAACAAGCGGCTTATAAGCCACTTCTTTCGTGGATGAGTTACATTTCCTTAAGATTCAGCCAATGAATCTGAGTCTGGTGTCTGCTTTTCCCACTGTCTGTTTTATGTGGTCATTCCACTTAAGGTCGCTCTAGATAGTTACGCCTAGATATTTTACGGCAGACGCTGTCTCCAGCTGTTTGTCATCAACAGTGTAGCTGTACAGTAGTAGATTTCTTTTCCTCTGTGTGCGCAGTTTGTTACATTTATTTACGTTCAGGGTCAACTGCCAGAGCCTGCACAATTCAGCAGTTCTCTGCAGGTCGTTCTGCAAATTCGTGCGTTGCTAGTTGCCTTAACCAAAATCAGCCAGCCGCCGAAAGGAGCCGAGGATGTCCTCAGAACACAAGCGACAGGAGCCATTTCGTGCCGACATGTGCTATTACATGCAGCCGTTTGCACCCAGTGCGCTCGATAGCCGCCGGCAGGGCCTCCTCCACATCACTGATGAGACCTCCCGGTAAACATACCGATTGCATAGGAATTCTTTCCCGCCTTGCCTGCTATCTCGCTGAGGGGCTCCATCACCCGCCTAACGTTGGAGCTCCCAATGACAAACATATTCACCCTCTATACTTGTCCGGACTGGGCAGGAAAATCGACTGTTGGCCTAACAGGAGAGGCATCCCATGCTGGATCAGTGTTATCATCAACACTGGGTAGCACCTCGTACCTGTTGCTAAGACGTAGGGAGCCAGCCGCACGGCCTGCTCCCTCTTTCGCCTTCCGCCCAGAGACACGCGAACACACCACTGTCTACCACCCACTCTGGAGTAAGGACGGACCGGTCAGATGTTGTGTATCGGAAGCCGCAGTGACGTCCGGGCCACCAGGGGATTCAAGGGGCACCAAAGTTGTCGCAGGTCTCGTCACTGGCGTCGCGACGTCACCACAACTTTGAGCATTAGCTATAAACTTGTCGACGGTAGCCACCGCAGCTTCCAGCTGTTTACGAACAGCAGCCAACTCTCCTCGTGTCCGCTAACAACAAGCACAGTCCCTAGCCATACTGCACTGTGTATAAAATAGATATAAGGTCTCAAGTGGCGCTACTGAGTTTGAAATGTATACAAAATATACCAAAGGAGAATAAAGTAACTCTAAAAGTTGCTGTGCAGATTTCTCACTGTACTCTGAGACCGCAAGTTATTAAACAGAAATAAATTTCTCTTCAGAAGTTGATGTAATTACAGAGACCTGTTATTAGTAATCCTGTTTACCGAAAAGTTACTGCACGAGATAAATATTCAGACTAGAATGCACTGATCGAAACTGTATGCTGTGTACTAGCACAAAAGTAAAACTTACTGGCGTGACGGAGTTTCCGGCGGCGGAAAAATTTACACTAGGAAGCTGCCCACACAAGGATATTCACAAGACTTACGCAGGACCGATGACCTCGCTGTTTGGTCCCTTCCCCAAAATCAGCCAACCAACTTACGCAAAAACAAAAACTACGGCCAATTTTCTAACCACTAGCCTACATAGTAAAATACACAGGTATAGTTCACTTCTTTGAAGAAGCACATGAAAAAAAAAGGACTACATTAATTTACTATTTATTAGACAAGTGCTGCTGCTGCGCATCTTCTCGGCTCGGCAGCTGCTGCTACACTAAATGTATTTGGATAAGGAACATAGTTTCTCTGATATCAACTTGTAATGTTAGTGAACATTTTATTAGTGGCGCTGGCGTAAGCTCTGTTATCTGTGTCGTTGAATGGGCGTGTGTAGCCGGCCGATGTGGCCGAGCGGTTTTAGGCGCTTCAGTCCGGAACCGCGCGACCGCTACGGTCGCAGGTTGGAATCCTGCCTCGGGCATGGATGTGTGTGATGTCCTTAGGTTGGTTAGGTTTCAGTATTTCTAAGTTCTAGGGGACTGATGACCTCAGCAGTTAAGTCCCATAGTGCTCAGAGCCATTTGAACCATTTGGGCGTGTGTACTGGCTTTCAAAGCTGCTCTGTGTACGGATGGTTGTCTCTGAGGTCTTCTTGGAAACCCATCGATCCATTTGCAAGGATGTACTTCCAGTAAGATGGGGCGACAGCCCATTTCAGCATTGCTGTGACGCATCATCTGAGAGCCGCCTTTGGAAATCGATGGATTGTCCGAGGTGGTCCTGTGTTCTGGCCATCCATGTCAGATGACCTAAAGTGTTTGGATTTCTTCTTCTGGGAGGCATATGAAGTAGCTGGTGTACGGAACTGTTTTGGGAACAGATCACCTCGCCGCTAGAATTGCTGTCGCTACTGGTACAGGTGCTGGCATGCCAGGTATCTTCGAACGAACACGACAGTCAATGGTCCGACGATGTACTGCATGCATATAGGACAGTGGTCGAGCTTTCGAGGAGTTCCTGTGAACGCCACTGTTGTAATTAGCACTCTAAACTACCTTACATATAAATCGCACCTAACATGAGACCATATGTACCATAAGTAAATATATTTGTTTTGATATCCTTTATTAATATGAACGAACTGTTTCGGAACACACTGAACATGACTGTCGGAATAGTCACATAGTCACACACTCACTGTAGTAGACTGTTCTTCTGAGCAGCAGAAAAGGCTTTGGTGACATCGGAAAGTCATGATCCCATCTACATTTCTGAAATAGAAAACTAATCAATTTGTTCTCAGGTTATCGTCACTGATGTGATGAATTTAACCACTTAAATTTATGTGATATGCAAAAAATATGTCTATTCAGAAATACGATCACCGGAAATACAAATTGGTAAAGAACAGTCAACTCGGAACCGTCTAACAATCGATGTTTCCAGTCATTATCGAAGCGTGTACTTCGTCTCAAAACTAGAGTGTACCTATATCATTAAGCGACAATCCCGGAACCCGGAATCCAGTATCGGTTGCAGGTTGTCTGTTTAACGGTCCCCAGGGGTACCAGATATTTGATGTTCGGAATTTCACTTAGTAACTGACCGAATTTAAAAATTTAGAATGTTACTATAAGCTACTCGTTAAGAGGTATTATCTTATGCTAAAAGCTTAACACAATAAGACAAGTATTGTAGTTAGAAACCGTGTATTTGTCTTGTGGCTATGTAACTGATACCTAAATACCCAAACTTCATTCATCCAGTATCTGAGAATGATAGCACACACAATTTCAAACTTTTATGGATCTTTTCCTCTCTGACGCCTCCACAAAATGACGGAAGAAAAAATGTTTATTGCTTATTATATTTTTGCGGTTCGCGCTGTAAAACTTGACCATGAGACACGATGGTTTTAATTTATCACTTCTGTACTACCTTCTCCACTCTCGCCACAGTTTTCAGACAGTATCCACATAACGCTGAATGTACCTGCAAAATTATATCATAGTACGACTTGTAATTGAAGAGATACGATGTCATAGACACTTAGATGCGTGAAAAGCTGGATTCTGCTTAATATGGAGCTCAGTGAAATTTCAGCGTCAGACATGACGTTTTAATTCATTACTTCTTTACTAATAATTCTATTCACAACACACTTTGCAGACAATGTCTACCCGTACATATATCATTGAATTCATCTGCAACATTATTTCATCTTACGATATACATTTCACGAGATATGAGTCATAAACATTGAGATGCGTGAGAAACCAGCTTTTCATCCAAATGGAGCGCAAATTACCCAGACTATATTCGTCCAGTGTTTGATAATGAGAGCACTTTGCGACTTCCAACATACTTTAAGTACAATTTCAAACCTTCCTTAAACTTTTTCTCGCTTATGTAACACATTAAACCTTTCAGACGCTCTGGTTACAATACCATACATCAATTTCTACTGTGTCTTAGCTGCAACAGAAGTATTTTCTCCCAATATAAACCCGAGGCACACATTTGTGTATGTTCAACCTTTTCATCATGCTGAAGTGTTGCCAACCGTTGGTCATCATTACGAAAATATCAGCAAGTCAATGTAGCAGCTCGTGACCACCAGAATACATGGATGTGGTTGGTTTGTTATGTACCACTGTATTAGTCAGTATTGTTATTTTTCATGGCAATTTTTGCATGATCATTTTACTCTTTATTACAATAGAGAATATTTCGTAACTACTCATTGTAGTCAATAAAATGAAGCCAAGTGTGAAACTTATATCTTGAAAATGGGCACATATTTTTGTACAAATCTTGCACCTAAAATCATTAAAAAATCATCTAAGAGCATTGCCACATAAATAAAGACTTTCCATCCTCCAGAAAAAAATCAAGTTTCTAGAGTTAACTCATTTGTGAAGGAATCAGACTTTTCAAGCATTTTATACATGGGAGTTAGATTCTTGAAGGAATCGGGAGTTTACTGGTAAGTACTATCACACCTTTATCTGAGGTAGAAGCTCGTGACTGTATCAAAGAAATTATATTTTAAAGTCGTTGTGAACGGCTTCTTCAGTTCGTACGGAAGTATCGACTAGAAATTATAAAACGGCAATATTATCTTAAGTACGCGTCCGGCTCTTGCTCTATTAAATGAATAAGTACTGCGCTGAGATGTGATAGAAGTACGACAGCGCAAATAAGTACCCTTGCTGGTTGTAACAAAAAAGCAGAGGCAATTTCCATGCCAAGCATGCAATGACTTCCATTAAACTACAACCATCCGATTCAGAAAGGGCAGTAAGTTACATCTAGTAATTACATTCGAGATCTACCGATCAGTTAATTGTTATATCCACAATTTTTTTTCCGTATAGGGGGCTATTAGTATCCATCAGTAGCATGTTTGCATGGATAGTTTAATGTGGTTTGAGAATATGAAAAGAAACCCTTCCACACGTTACCTTGCTGGACAAACGTGCCTTGTTATAACAATCGATGTCGCTTATAACATCTTACGGTTCTTCAACTACATATAGAATTTCCTCAGTAGGCTTCTGAACAGGGTATAAACAAAAAGTGTGACGGGAATAGCTTGGATTTCTGTTCAGCTTCACAGTTTGTGAGAGATTAGTGAGGAATGGTCGCAACAACTGTGGGGTTCTTAAGAAAGGCAAATGCAAATGCCGCTCATCAGATAAAAAGTTTTCCGGAATACGTGCTGAATCGCCCGACTCTCACTGAGGCTATGAAATATTGTTAATGCTAGTGACTGACGGGAGGCGGCTGGTTTAAATCCTGAAAGCGGATGATTTTTGCTAGCACATTTTGGCCGACAAGAAGAATAGGGGAGCTGGTGAACACCAGATCCTGAAGACAAGACTATGGACCAATATTCAAGTTATATTGAAATCTACTGCAGCGTCTTGCAGAGGGAGTGGGTAAGGTTGATAGTGATCCGTCAATCAGAAGGGACAGTCAGCTCTCTGGCTCTTATGCTATAGAGCGGAATATACTATGTGATAGGAAAATGTGTTCTTAATTCATGATTAACAAAGAAGGGGGTTAGGATTTATCACACATCTGCACACAGACTGGTGATAAGTGGCTGGACACCACCACCCATGTCTCTTCGACTGGTCAAATGCTGGTGATGAGAGTCCCTCCAACGCCAAGAATCGATCTGGAAGCCTTTTGGTGGAATGCCGTGCCTCTAGAGTACCGATCTGGTTACAGAGGCGATGTTCCTTAGGATAATAATTATTTGAAATGGAAATATCAGTCAGGATGACACATATCCCTTTGCCCTGAGAGACCGAAAAACTATTCCGTAGTAAAATCATTTCTTATGCCTCCTTCTTCTTTTCCTGTTCTTCGTTCTTCTGAGCCACACCATTTAGCCATTCTTTTCCTGGAATGGCTCTTAATGTTTCTACATAACATTTCATGAACCATTAGGTAAGACACAGATGGATCATTGTAGCAGTCCAAAGATATCTTTTGTGAGAAGGGAGATTACGAAAAGTAAATGAATAGACTGTTTTCAAATTGTATCATTTTATGTTTTATAAGCTACGTAAGTACTAATGCTGCTTACAGTTTTAAAAGCTCTCTTAGCTATGTTGCGTGCAATGTGATTGAAAATTTTTAAGCAGAAGTTGTGCAGAAAGTGAATAACAAAGAATCATAGAATAAATTAAACAAAAAGGGAAACTCTAAGGAGTTTTGCTTTATGTTATCGTTTTCCTTTTCACGTGACAGTGCATGTGATACTGATTAAAATGTCTGATTTCAGAAGCAGCGGGCTCTCCGGGTCTTTCCGAGTTGTATCAGAAACTGCAGCTTTGGAACGCGTCGACTCTGGTACGAGAAGATCTGGAAAAGATTTCGGAAGAAGCCAGGACCCTTTCGATTAACGACACCAGGTTCTTCGAGGATCTATGTGAGTTTACATACACAACTATTTCATGAAAAAGTCGAGTCCATAGCCGTGAATAGGCGTTGGTCTCTGGGAAATTCTTTCCCCTTTTCTTTCTATTTTCAGGTATTATTTTATAATATATCCCGTATTCTGTGTCAGATACATTTGTGTACTTCTTGTTATTATATTATCGGAATCCTCAAATTACAAACTATACCGACTGTCAACATCACAGACTAATTGCAGACCTGAATGTTTTCAGGCTTACGTTTTGGGAACAGAAATTGATTTCAGAGATAGACCAGTAAAATTGAATTGACCGAGAAGTGTGGAGCTATGACCTTTACTAGAAAACTTTATAATGTACGTAGGTTTTCATTTAGCTTTCTATTAACGCAAAAATATGCGTCTGTAAAGAATAGTTTTATTCTCAATCGTGTGTGAAAATGAGGAATGAGTAAATTATTATCACTCTAGAATATTCCAATCGCTGACAGCAAATTTCTTCGTTCTCACCGAACTTTCATTCTATTCACAACTTCTATTTTTTTCCTCTTACTGGCCTTTGATCCTTAGCTATTGAAGTATCGGTATTGTAAAGGAATTTTTTTTTTTTTTTTGCGAGCTACACACAAAGAAACTATGCATATAACTTACAGATACCGGCTTCATTTCAACTTACTGGCAAAATAGTACCTGACAGGGATATGATGTGTTTTCATTAATATTTAAGATGTTCTTCCACTGTCTTTTAGAACAGAGTATATTCTACAAAAAACTATAAGAACAAAACCTATTCGGTTAACGTAACCAGATTTAGCATGTACTACTCAATATTTGTAATAAATTGCATTCCATTTCCTCACTTAATCAGCAGTTACCGACAGTATATAATTAAGCGAAATTAATAGTGATGTATATATGCAGACAGTTATGACAGAAAATTTGTACCAAGGCCGGAATTCGAAACCAAGTTTCCTGGTCACTAAGCAGACCACTATGCCAATCACGCATAGTGGTCTCTCCCATTCACTCCTGAGCCCACTTGGTATTTCCCCTAATCTCGAATAGCATTGCAGAGGCTCTTCAACTGAATTGGAACTTTTTTGTATCTCGCCTGGATAGGAGGCGTGTGGATCTGCTCCTGTGAACTACTTCTGTAAAATAGGCCGAGAGTCAAGGACGCCAGTATGAACAGGGAAAGGTGAAGTACTTTGGTACTGCGTGTAAATTTAAAGCACCTTTACTGTAGTTTTTTTCCTTTATTGTTAATTTCACACCTGATACAGGTAGGCCAGCAGCGGCATATTACGCCGCTCTTCGGCCACAGATAAAACTAAAGATACAAAAGAGGACAATCGTAGAACGGAAAGGGTGGATATACAGAAGTAGACATACAAAATTAAAACACACGGAGCCGTTCACGGGCGCAGAGTCCAAGATAAGAATGTTCAGGGACGTGGACACGCACAGAGATGATAGATGGCACACGCGAACGTTGGAGCACAAACGAATAACCACTGGAACACTTGAGCACGAACACGACGCCACACACAAAGACTAGGCGATGATCTCCAGCGCGCGAATGTCCACGTAACGTGTACGAGTCCGGGGACCCGCCAAGAGGGGAAGAAGGGGGCAGGGAAGGGAGAGGGGAGAGCAAAGATGCCAATGGCAGATTAGATGGTAGGAGGAATGGAGGTATGGGGGTAGGGGAAGCCCAGGGGAGGAGTGGAGAGAAAGGGAGGAGGGAGGGAAGGGGGAGAGAAGGGAGAGAGGGTGCCCATAGGAACAAACACAGGAAGAGGGAGGGAGGATCAAAGTTGGTACGAGGGGTAGATGAAGGAGAGGAGGGCATCATCAGAGAGGGGGAGCTGGCGGAAGCCACCTTGGGAGAGGGTATGGAGAGTGGAGAGATGGAGAGCAGATGGGACGTGGAAATACAGGCGCAACAGTGGATGGGTGCGGGAGAGGGTGGGAGAGACCAGCGGGTGAGGAGGATCGAATTTACGGGAGGTGTAGAGGATCCGTATCCATTCAACGAAAAGGAGGAGGTGGGGGAACGGAATAAGGTCGTACAGGATCCGTGTGGGGGAGGGGAGACGGATGCTATAGGTGAAGCGAAGAGCATGGCGTTCTAAGATCTGAAGGGATTTGTAAAGGGTAGGGGGAGCGGAGATCCAGGCAGGGTGGGCACAACAAAGGATAGGATTTATAGGGAGGGATTTATAGGTATGGAGGATGGTGGAAAGGTCCAGACCCCATGTATGGCCAGAAAGGAGCTTGAGGAGACGGAGTCGGGAGCATGCCTTGGCTTGGACTGTCCAGAGGTGGGGGGTCCAGGAGAGGCCACTGTCGAGGGTGACGCCAAGGTACTTGAGGGTGAGGTTGAGGGCGATAGGACGGCCATAGATGGTGATATAGAAATCGAGGAGGAGGAAGGAAGGGGTGGTTTTGCGTACAATGATCATCTGGGTTTTGGAAGGATTGACCTTAAGCAACCACTGGTTGCACCTAGTGGTGAACTGGTCAAGATGGGATTGGAGAATGTGTTGGTCATTGGCGTACTGGAGAAGGTGGATGGGGGATGAAGGTGGCAGCATGTCTGCCATATACAAAAGGTACAGAAGAGGGGAGAGGACAGAACCTTGGGGCACACTGGCGGAGGGGAAAAAGGTGTAGTAATCCGTGTTATTGATGCTGATGTAGGAAGGACGTTGGGAAAGAAAGGAGCCGATCAGACGGACATAGTTAATGGGAAGGGCGAAGGTTTGGAGCTTGAAGAGGAGACCGGAATGCCACACACAGTCATAGGCTCGTTCAAGGTCAAGGGAGAGGAAGATAGCGGAGTGACGGGAGGAGAGGAGATGAATGAGGTGAAGGAGAAGGTCATCGGAAGAGAAGGACGGCCGAAAGCCACACTGGGTAATGGGAAGGATGTGGTGTTGGCGGAGATGCTGGTGGATGCGTTGGGTTAGGATCGATTCCAGGACCTTGCTGAAGACCGATGTAAGGCTGATGGGGCAGTAGGAGGAGACAGCAGACGGCGGTTTACCGGGTTTATCGAACATCAGGATACGGGAGGTTTTCCACAGGTCGGGGTAGTAGCCGGTGGACAGGACTACATTATAGAGCCTGGCCAGGGTGGAGAGGAAAGAAGCAGGAGCTTCACGAAGGTGGCGATAGCTGACATGATCGTGATCAGGAGTGGTATTGCGTTTCGTGCAGAGTGTAGCGATGAGATCCTGTGTAGTGATAGGGGCATTGAGTCCGGTGTGTGCAATGTTGTCCAAGTACTGGAAACCAGGTGCGAGGGGAGGGACAGAGGTGTCAGTTCGATCACGGACATCTGGGAAGAGGGAATAATCGAACTGTGGATCGTCGGGAATGGTAAAGACATTGGAGAGGTAGGAGGCAAAGTGATTGGCCTTACTAAGGTTGTCAGGGAAGGGTTAACTATCATGAAGGAGAAGATAGTAGGGGGGAGGTTTAGATCCGGTAAGGCGGCGGAAGGCTGACCAGAACTTGGACGAGTTTATAGGAAGTGTAGCACTTAAACGGGTGCATGTCTGTCGCCAGTCCCGGCGTTTCTTAGCTGCGAGCAAGTTTCGGATGTGTCGCTGGAGTTGCCGGTGGCGTCGTAGTGTGTCTGGGTCACACGTGTGGAGGAAGGAATGGTAGAGATGGCGGGATTCACAGAGGAGGAGGATGGCCTGTGGGGGTAAGGTAGGACGGTGGGGGTGGATGGCGACAGAAGGGACGTGGGCCTCCATGGCCTCAGACAAGGTCTGCTGGAGAAAGGAGGCGGCAAGGGTAATATCATCAGGGTGGCGGTAGGTGAAGGGGTGGCCATTGACCTGGGTAGATAGGGTATCCCGGTAGGCATTCCAGTTGGCACGGGAATAATCATGGACGTACTTCAGGGGAGGTTCATTATGAGGGTCGGGGCGGGGGCGACGACCATCTGAAACAGTGAGGAGGACAGGGAGATGGTCACTACCAATGGGGTCCAGGACATCCACCACTATGCGGCCAAGGAGGTTAGGGGAGGAGAGGATGACATCAGGAGTGGAGTTGGATTCAGGGCAGGTGTGCTGGGGAATGGGGATGAGGTCACCTTGGAGGGAGGAGAGGAACCAATGCTACTGCCGTAACTGGGTAGCAGAATGACTATGGATGTTGAGGTCGGCGGCGATCACGTAGGAGGAGAAGGTACGGTCAATGTGGGAGAGGAAGTCAAAAGGAATAGGGGCATGAGGGCGGACATAGATGGTGGCGCAGGTGATGGTAAGGCCAGAGAAGAAGAGACTGAGGATCAGGTGTTCTGTGGGGTTGGGAAGGACAGGTTGGAGCCAAACTGGGATCTGGCAGTGGTGACCAATGGCAACTCCGCCATGCGCTATCAGGAAGGGATTATCGAAGCGGTGAAAGAGGTAGGGCGAGGTGTGTATGGTGTGGTGGGGCTGAAGAAAGGTTTCATTGAGGAGGAAGGCATCCACACTGTGGGTGGTGAGAGTGTGCATGAAGAGGTTCTTGTTGGCGGAAAGGGAACGGATGTTGTTGAACAGGATACGGTGCTGTCGTGCCATGACAGGGATTTAGACAAGGGTGTCAAGATGGGAGAAGGTAAAATGGGCCTGGTTGTGGGAGTAGGTGGCGTACATTTTGAGGTGGATGATGGAATGGGCGGCGAGGGATATCTGCTGGAGCGTGTGAGGGCACTGGAAAGGGTGGACATTTTGGAGAACGATGGTGAGGAACCTGATGATGTCCTCAGCGTTGGGGGGCGGGGACGAAAGGAATTGCCAGGAGGGGTGGGGGCATCCAGAGGGCGGACAGGGACAGTGAGTTCAGGAGTGGTGGGAGGGGGTCGGGCCTTACATTTTTGGGAGTACGTGGGATGTGGGAGATTACAGGTGTTGCAGGAGGGAGGGGACTGGAGGTTGGCTCACTGCCGGAGGGAATGCGCTTGTTTACAGTGCAGGCAGATGGGGGTCTCGCGGCACTCAGATGTTGTATGCGCGTTATAGTGCAGACACCTCTGCCAGCAGAGGGATTGAGGAGGGGAACGGGAGGGGTCGACGGTGTAGCATTGGTTGAAGAGGAGGGCACCCTCCTTCAGGAGATGGTCAATGGAGGGGGCGTGTTCCGAAAAAAACCCGCATAAGGTGGGTGGGGCCGGCTGAGTTGAAAATGCGGCGGACCGCCCATACTTCCAACGAGGGATGCGCCTTGAGCTCTGCCAACATCTCCTCCTCTGTGATCATGGGACTAAGCCGAGTGATCATTGCGGTGAGGGTCGGCGGGCGACCCGGGGGTTGGGGTTGGTGGGAGGGAGACGGGGAATGTGCAGGGGTGAGGGAGGCATTGGGGCCAAAGCGGGTGATGGGGATGCGGTAAAGGATGTCAGTGTGAAGGGTAGGGCTGGGGAAGGAGATGAGGACGGAGTCACGGTGAGGAGTGAAGAGGGAGATGGGGGCACTGGGAAAGTGTTGGTGGAAGAAGAGAGTGAGGTTACAGGCCTCAAGGAGGGAGGGATCAGGACAGGAGAGGAGGTATCTGTAGGAGGATGGGGAGGAGGAGGAGGGAGCAGGGGCAGGCAGGGAGACATCCATGGCATCCTGGGGGGGGGGGAGGAGGAAGGGGCTGGGTCTTTTTAGGAGCAGAGGAGGCAGGGGTGCCACTGGGGCGTTTGATGGCGACAGAAGGGTGAGAGGATGAGTGGGGGACAGGTGCAATGGGAAGATGGCGGGAAGTGGCAGGTCCCGATGTGGACGCTGGAGCTGGCACTGGAGATGGCGATGGTGAAGGCGATGGCGATGATGAGGATGACGATGACAGTGAAAGCGAGAGCAGGGCGCGGGCCGTGGCCCTCCAGGCCACCACTCTAGCAGGGGCCGCAGAAACGGAAGGAGCAGAGGGAGGGAGTGGAGGGAAGGGGTCAGAGGAGGAGGTGCAGGAGGAAGGAGCTGGGGAAGGGGCGACAAAAAGCGAAGAAGAAGACAGAGTGAGGAGCGGGGGGATGGAATGAGGGGGTGGGAGATTGGGCACACCACTTGATTGGGGTGGTGGCGGCGGATGGGGACGTGTAGACTATGGCGGTAGTGGTGGCAGTAGTAGTCGTGGTGGGATGCGACATTATGGGAGGGAAAAAAGGCACAGGACAGGATAAAAATGACAGAAGAGAACAAGGGACTTACAAGGCGGACGAAACACAGAGGAAGGCAGACGAGGACCGATGAAAAACCGACTGGGGCTGAAGCCCCATTCTGCCGCCGCTGGCGGGGGGGACCGCAAGGCAGGAACTCTGGCTGGCTGGCTGGCTGGCTGGCTGGCAGGAACGCTGACTGGCTGGAACGCTGGCTGGCTGGCAGGAACGCTGGCTGGCTGGCAGGAACGCTGCTGCTGCTGCTGGCTGGAACCGCTGCTGCTGGCTGGAACCGCTGCTGCTGCTGCCGCTGGCTGGGACCGCTGCTGCTGCTGGCTGGCTGGCTGGCTGGCTGGCACCTGCAAAACCCTAACACTTCGATTAATGACGAAAGCTACAATCGAAGGGCGGTATTCTTAGCGAAGTACCGCCGGAGATGCTTTACTGTAGGAAGAATATGAGTACTTAAATTGTTACTTAACTTTGGCTGAGATGAGCACATAGGTGCGAAGCCGTACATCAATCAAAGCTAACATCGACTAGAAGTTACAAAGGCAAAATCTGTAGTGGCTCACCCACTATGCAATAGGAACAATCTTGCTAGGTCGTCTGCTCGTGATCAAAATGGGGTGAATCTGGAGCGCCGCTCGTAGAGCTGCACAGCGCCGGCTTGAGGGCGCTGTCATCGGTGTGGATCTTCCGCTCTCGTAGTGCCAACCGAAGAACTTGTACCTACGCTGTGGCATCGTATCTATCAATACCACAGGAACAGCACCTTAGCATCGAAAGAAATCTGAGATCCTGCCTGAAACTCGGGCATAGGTACCTTAATGAAATGGAACTATATGGTCTCAGAGACTTTTCATGTCTTAAACATTTGTGATGTATCTATACATTCGGATGTTCGAG
The DNA here is from genome assembly GCF_021461385.2 of Schistocerca piceifrons. Lineage (NCBI taxonomy): Eukaryota > Metazoa > Arthropoda > Insecta > Orthoptera > Acrididae > Schistocerca > Schistocerca piceifrons. Next base: position 211,914,382 of record NC_060149.1, on the reverse strand, counting down.
TTTTGACGGAATACCAGGTGAGCTGAGGCGTGAATGGGAATTTGGACAAGGAGGGAGGCGTGCTAGAGTCGCCCGTGCAGTTGTGCAAAGTCACTGTGCCAGGGTGGCGTAGTGGTTAGCGCATCTGCCTTAGTGAGCAAAAGACATGGGTTCGAATCCTAGCCTTGGTACAAATTTCGATTTGTCACTTCGGTCTGGATATATGCATCACACGTGTTGAGACTTGAAAAGGTCCCTGCAACCATTGGCGCTATTTGGGATGTTGCATTTCACAAAATTCATCTACTTGAAGTAATACTGCGTTCACGTTACGTGCTAGTAGTGAAATGTAAAGGACTTCAGTGATGTTGTGTGAAATTTACTGCTGAAAGTTCCAAACGAATCGTTTGAAATCAGTACACTTTGAATGTACTGATCATACAACAGGCCGAGAAACCAGGTCTACACTTTTTATGAACGATATTGGAGTACGAAAACTAAGAACCAGCTGAACATGGTCATATCTTGGATCATAATGTAAGATGTCCTGTTGGTTGATAGCCAATCATTTCGCTAATTCAGTTGTCGGTTATAATATATATGCTGGCTTGTGCACAATGCCCATCAGATACTGTTCCCAATAGACACCTGACAAATGGCAAGCTCGTGAGATAATTGAAAGCTGTAAACGAAGTCCTGCGTTCAGAAAATCCTCAGAAACAAACAAATGAAGATTTAATGTTTGATTTTGTTTACATTACAAGCACAGTATTCTTTCTGCAATCTATCGTTATTAACGCTACACTTCCTGTGCCGACAGTAGCACGAACGATGAAACTGAGCCAGTAGATACATTATTTCCTGTAATGAATCCCCCTCATTCCTAGCTTCAGTTCTGAGGAACGTTACTGCATATTTCGTCATCATTCTTGATGCAATGTTAGCTCATCTAGCTATGAATGCGGGAAGGCATCGTTCCTGGGATCTTTAAAGAAATTTGGTAGCATTTGACTGTAACGATGTAGGGAAAGTATGGATACACTAAACAACGATTTCCGGGCGTCGATTTAAATCTATCTGTTTCCGAATAGGACTAGATGGAGACCGATAGATAATAGGCAGCTAGAACAGCATCCCAGCAGTTGAAGGAAAATACAAAATATTTAAAGTGAAATAATAGTGGTCTTTCGAACAAGTGGAACTTCCGTAGAAGGTGAACAAGAACCTCACAGCCCGTCAACAGAACCTATTTCTTCGTAATTATTAAGTGCTGGCGAGGAGTGTGGATTGATTGTGAGTCTAAGTCAAGGCCTAGCAAATCTTAAAGTAGTTGCTAAGGAAATGTTTAAACTGTTTCCTTCTTTTTTTTTGTTAACAACACAGGTCTGTATTTCGTAACTATCAGGATAGTCAGGATATGCATGTTGCTTGACTGGTAAGAGAGAGTGCTATGTTAAATCCGTTTCAAAATAATGCTGGGGAAACGCAAACTGTCCCTCTAACAAAATGATATTTTGAAACACTCTGTCGCTTCCCGGTTTTCAGTTGAATGAAGATCAATAGAGAAAAGAGCAAACTCGCTGCTCGGAAGTCCGCTATTGAGTAATTAAGTGTCAGGCATGCGACAGAGTTGCCCTCGACACTTGAGGAGGTGATTCAGCAGCGTAGCTGGAGGTCTTCTATTTTGTTTGCACACGCTGGCAATTTCCCATAAAATAGACGTAACTGATTTTCTTTAGTGTAGATGTTTAGAATATATAGTTGTGATGAGTGCATGAGGTATGCGATGTTGATCAGAATGGCAGAGGCAAGAGAAACTGAAACATAGCGACGTAACACAGCCTGATCTTCTAGATTAGAATCCAAGGGGCTGCGGAACTCTGATTACCATCAAAACTGCCTCACGATCTCTCTCCATGAAATAATGACCACATTATGGTGATCAAAATCTCATTCACCATCAGCACTGGAACCGCCTAAGGGAGGGCCTACTACAACCGTGCAATTAAGTAGCTAAACCTATGTCACATTAACCACTTGAGTTTGACAACATAGGGAAAGAAAGTTGGCTGTGATATTGCTTTATGATAAGAGAAATAAATACTGGAAAATGATACAAAAACTTGACTGATAAACTATTCAGTGACATGTAATTAGTCGTGATTCGAACAGTGTGGCACGGGAATCAATTGATGAAAATTAAGTACAGGGATATTGCAAATTATTGCACTTACTTTGTTGGAGTGTTCACTGCTGGGAACAAGAACTCACAGATTTTTTGATCTCGAAGGAATCACCGTTGTTAGCGCAGAGTATTCTAAATGATTCAATCTTGTGTCACATATTCGCTACTGCTGGTGCTGCATGCACTTCCGTCAGATGATCGCTGGCGAAGGAAACGGACAGGCCAGGTTTCAGACTTTCTTCGTGCACTACTAAAAACAAATGCTTCGTTCGTTACAATATGGAATGGGGGAGACGTAGTGATATTATGTATAGTGGTAGTTCAGCATTATAACCTGAACAGTAGACTTCTTAAGCGTAAAAAAAACATAACGAAGGAATTGTACCAGTCAATTTCTTTGAACCATTCTGCATGTTTCTTCTACTGGTTATGCTTAATTTCTGAACATAGGTACATATCCACTTAGCTAATTGTTTACTGTGTGCGTATTAAGAGCTTAACATTACTGGAGATATCATTCGCATTGCAATCACGATGGAAGGACGCTACGTATTGTATAATCGACCAATTTTAGCGTTAGTTTAAGAGAATTTTACCTGAGCTATGTACGGTCTTGACCGAAGTTATTCTTTGCTGTTGCTATTCATGTAACTTATTTATACTGAAACACAGCAACAGGTAGTAACAGCTCCGTTAGTAGCTGTTAGACGAGTTCGAAGTCGTTTGGCTAAAACATATGTATATATGATGAGTGATACATCACGGTTACTACCGATCTCACTGGAAAGAATATCTCTAAGATCGTTTATGATCGACTACACAATGTGACCACGAATATTGTTATTGTAGGATTTACGCCGCCATTAAAAGAGCTTCGTCGCCCGTGGAGTGTGATGTGACGTTAATTTAGACTTTCTTTCTTGATTTACTTCGAAGAATTCTGACGATTATCGTAGAGTGGTAGCTTTCACCATGCCTGACATACCACCTTGGGAGAAAGGCTATAAAACCTGTTGAGCAGCGGTACGACCTTGCGCCGAGAGTTCTTGCAGGCGGCAGAAGGGCACTTTGATAGCTCTCTTCCCTGCGAGTTTCTGCACATAAATAAATTAATTGGTCGAGATAGGGAGTCGATAATCTCAACTCACGGAATGTTAACACGTTTAGGATGTTGTTTTAGAAAATGAAGCACTCGACAAAGTCTTCTATTTATAATCAAGACTAGGCGGCATGAAGTTTTTTAACAGACGAATATGGGGTCTACTATTTGAATGAGTGGCAGCCTTACGTCATGTGACTTAACCTAACTTCGTCTTTTGTGGCATTTATGTGTTTGCCACTTTACATAAATGAACATGAATTTATAAAATGTGCATCGACAATTATTTAATCGAAAGCATGGTGTCCATTATTTCAGAATTGCGTGCGTCAGCATCTTAATTAAGTGATAAGAAAAGCAACTGAAGAGTGGAAATTGACGAGGTTCTAAGTGCCAAATCGCGCATTTGTCAAAAGAACGAAGAGACAATGTATCTATCTTAGTACGTATCTTACATATCCAAGAAACTGGGAAGGTATTCCAATGCCACAGAATTATGCTGCCCACCTCCTGACTGAAAACAATAGTGAGACTAATTATAAAATAGATAATTTATTAAGAACGTTCTAAGTGCTATAAGAGAAAACGACTTTTTCTACGTAAATACGAAAGTTTTTGTTTCAATTACAATTAATAATGTGGAACTACGTTTTATTTCTGATAATACACTTACAGAAATAAAGCGGTAATATTTTACTCAGTAGAACAGAAGTCGATAAAAACATTTCTCGTATCTTTTATATATATGACACGTGAATAACAAAATTAAATTCGAGGAAAAAATCTCATTATTGACATGTGTTTCGTACACCATACTTACGATCAGATTGTGCAAAGGTTATTGTAAAACACATGGAGCTTTCGAGGAAGAAATGGCAAATGGTCAACAGTTCTTCCTGCTTTGCAACTGCCAAACATGGCTGCTCTTTCACATGAAGTACAGCATGACATAAATCAACCATGGTCCTTCCTCTTTTTAATAGACTGACATGTTTCCATTCTTGTGTTTCAGAGTACGAAATTTTAAATGCTATTTGAAATTGATGAGTATGACACTCTTTGATCATACTGCATTTGGATATCTTACACGCTTGCATTGAAAACACTGTTGCAGCTACATCTGTGAAAGCAAAGAGGTAGGTTGTATGTATTAGATTCATATGGAATAGGTTTGCGGCTCTAGCTGACTCAATATCCTTGTGTAAATCTTCGGAACAAGGTCCTTGATTACTTTTATCCGTTTTTCTAGTATTATAAAATCTCCGTCGCAGTTCAAAAAGCAGTGTCCACTCACCAAACTTTTATGTTATTTCTTCAAATCATCCCACGTTAAATGGAGGAGGCCTCAGAACCCCAAAGGGAAGCACTGCTCGGTACATAGAGCTTGCGCCATCTGCTAACGCTTGTTTGAAAGACTCTCACCATGATCAAATCCAGGGATATGCAGAAGAGTACAGAGAACAGAGTAGTACTGAAAATGTGTTTTATGAAAAAAAGGAACTTGACAGTTTTCAATTTCTGCTCTTGAGTTTGTAATGAACACATTTTGAAGTCCTATGAGTCAGGAGTAGAACCGAATGAACGTTGCGGAACTTGCAGTCAGGTTTTAGGAACAAATCCGTAGGAGTGCACCAGCGTTGTGGTGGTGACTAGAAAGACTTGATTCAGACAGCAAGCAACATGGAAATGCAAAATTTCTCGCAAATTTCGTTGATAAAATGTTCTCGGGTTACCAGCCGAAGCCGGCCGGTGAGGACCATCGGTTCTAGGCACTTGAGTCTGGAACCGCGCGACCGCTACGGTCGCAGGTTCGAATCCTGCCTTGGGCGTGGATGTGTGTGATGCCCTTAGGTTGGTTAGGTTTAAGTAGTTCTAAGTTCTAGGGGCTGATGACCTCGATGTTAAGTCCCATAGTGCTCAGAGCTATTTGAACTATATCAGCCGAAACGTGGTATCGTGCTACCACAGTCGGTGATGGCGTGCTTCCAGACAGAATCGAGAATGGTCTGGGCGCCGAGTCCCGCCTGTCTGTTTCGACAGATGCCTCCACCACTTTCACGTCAGAGCGTTCCTCACATATTGTTGATAACGTGTAACATGTTCATATCTACGCTTACTATCCAAGAACATTCTGTCATCCGCACCATTTGTCAGAAAGAAGCTGCAGCAAGACTAGAGAATTGCCGTTCAACGTGTAGGCTGCAGTTACCACAGCAAATAAACCGCTGAGTTTGGACTGGTGCCGTGACCGGAAGCATCAACTGATGCCGAGGCCCACGAGATAGACAGGCCGCGGCGCGTACTTCACGAAGGTAGTCCTGAACTCGCTCGCTCGCTCAGCTCAGCAGACAAAATTCGTTTCTGAACTGTTAACTCGCAGCTGGGCGTGTAAGTACTAACGAGGATTGCATCTTCCACTTGAATCTGCTATTATGAAGTCTTACTGATTAACAGTACTACAGCAAAATTTAATTTAAGATGAATACTCGATAAAATGGTATAACGGCTTGTTTATAGCATTTAGTCTTTTCTGCTTAACTGTACTCATTATATACTGGAGGTGGTGCCTTATGAAACTGATAATCATGTTAGCATGATTTTATTTTATTGTACGCCAGTACAGCCGTAACAAATTATAAGTAGGCCCTGGTCAGCAAGTACCTGAGGGCGGATCGAAGCTGGACGGCTGGAATTGTGTAGTCTGATCCGAAATGTTATGCTGCAGTTCTTGAAGACTATGAGGACTACGAAACCATTAAACTTCTCAGCAAACAATCGACCACACCGTTTCCACGATTTTGTTTTCACGTAACTTTCCACAACGAACACCCACTGCTCCACTGTGAGTACCTTCGTGAGCTTTGGACTTCTCCATTCACACTGACACAGTCTGCAAAAAGCTCTGAAACGGTGTGGATTACGTGTCGGGCATACACGGGGTGTGCACGTCACGACGTGTGGTTATATGCATACATTCACGTCCAGTCGCATCCGCTCATCCGGGTCACTTTTATTTGCCTCACCATATATTAATAACGTGCCATTTCGAAGTCTCTTATCTAATTCCAAGTCGCTTGTAAGACCGTCTAGTTCAGTTTGGGCGCGAGATGATTGGACGTTATCGAAGCTACCTTCTTGTCGTTTGACAAGCACGAACAGATTCAGCAGCAGTTGTGCCCTATTGCTGTGTCTGTTTCTTGTGTTTGTTGTAGTAGTCTCGGATGGTCTACCCTCCCGTATTCTATTGTTGGGTTGGGTGTTTATATTCGTCTTCGGAATAGTTATGGCAGAAGATTTAAGAGTGTACATCTCCCTCAGTCGGCTAGGGAAATGTACACCGACGGAAAAAATCGTAGCACCAAGAAGGAGTTGTGCGACATACGCGAAAGTCGTTAGGCATGTTTCTACATCTGAAAGATGATGTCTATTCAAATTCAGCACGCGCCGCATAAGAGTGGCGCTAGCAGCCCCACTATGAGGATGAAAATCAGGTTATCTTTAAATAAACGCTGTAACGGTAGTGAACGTTAGTTGCCTTTGAGATTGAAAGTGGTGAGTTGATGTTAATGAAGAATGCTTTTAAGACGATGCCCTGCTCGATCACCAGATCTGCCGCCAGTCGAGCACATGTGGGACATCATCGGACGACAACTCCAGTGTCATCCACAAACAGCATTAACCCTTCCTGGACTGACCGACCAAGTGCAAGAATAATGGAGCTCCATTCCACAAACTGAAAAAAAATGGTTCAAATGGCTCTGAGCACTATGGGACTCTACTTCTGAGGTCATTAGTCTCCTAGAACTTAGAACTAGTTAAACCTAACTAACCTAAGGACAACACACACATCCATGCCCGAGGCAGGGTTCGAACCTGCGACCGTAGCGGTCTCGCGGTTCCACACTGCAGCGCCTAGAACCGCACGGCCACTTCGGCCGGCCCACAAACTGACATCCGTTACCACGCACATTTACACGCATTATACAGTACAGTGGCTTATAAAATCTCATAAACGATGTGTGCCCACCCCTCGATCACCTCTTTAGACCATTAACAGAACGTAAACCACATAACATCCTCATCGTATCAATATCGCGATAATGAGGTACAACTTGAACGCAGAATTATATGAGTTTCCGATTAATCACTTCACGCTAATGCCGTAATGTTTCGTTTAGTACGGGCACATTCAATTTCTTCCTTACTCATTTACAACGTGAAATCAAATCTCCGTTTCTTGAAACACAAGCAGAGATCCCACAAAATTCTCCTACAGAAGCACCACATCCTTATGAAAGTTCACATCAAGATTTGACTCATGTCTAGAACTAACAATTTACCGCTGATTTTGCACTCCAGCGAAGTTCAGGTTTCATCTTTTTTAGACGAATCATATTGTATTACTATATTTCAACCAGCCTCACATTTAGCCTATGCCAACAGAAGCGACTGTGTTTCAGAAAGTTGTCCTGTTTTCCTTACAACGTTTTTTGGAGCACAAAATTTCTATAAATAACAAAATCGTCCGCTAGTACTTGTTTGAGGGTTCTTGACGTAATTTGAAGCCATTTTGACTAATTTTCGACCGTGACTGTCTTAAGAAATATGTAAAGGTTTTTTAAATTACCGCTACCAGTCACAAACTTTGTTGACTATTGTATTACTTATTTATTTAGCGACATGTTTCGAGGGTATACCTCATCTTCAGGCTAAATGGCATTAGAAAAACAATTTTACAATAAGGTCATACTGATGTTACATAATCTTTTCGTAAATGCTGTGGTTATCTTTGTTCTTCTGGCGTGGCAGTCTCGTTGTGATGCGCTGAGGTGTTTCCATTTCTGTGGTTCTCTTGGCTTTCTTGGTCACTGTTTACAAATTTTCACTAATGTAACAGTAACTTGGAAACACTATTACAAAAACAAATCTATAGTGCAGTGGACAAGATGGCGGTCGAAACAGCTGGTTTCGATTTGACTATCGATTTGTCGACAGATCGACAGTCAAATAGAAACCAGCTATTTCAGACTATCCCTCTTTAATCAGAGGCACGTACATTTAACAGATCTTCAGGTTGCATACGTACGTACTGGTTGAGTCGTCAGGCAGCCATCCCCGAACAGGTCTCTCTTTCAAATCAAGCACGTACTGTTCCAGAAAGACACGAACTGCTGTATTGCAAACGCACATCCCGTCGAACGCTGTTGGCTATGTTTCACCTCAGCTACTATAGATGTTTGGAAATTAACCCAGTATGTATACACATCCTTTGGCGACCAGAAAGCGCTGTCTCTGCTCTGCGCTCCGTGACTAACAAATATGGATCATTATCGTGTCATCTCCCTACTCAGTGTCGATACCTGAAGGACAAAAGCCCCTAGGATTTAGCGATCATGGGTGTGATTTTTATACTTTCTGTATTCAAATAACATTCCTAAATTTTTCACACAAGCTTCCCGGTAAGCACCTGGCAGTTAGTAGCTTGTCACATTTGTGAAATAATTCGAGAATATACAGCCCGAAAGATGATTTCCAATTTCGTGAATACCTCAGGAATGGAGTCAAACATTAGTTACACATAACTGAAAAGCAAAACAACGAAAGGGGTGAATTAGCTGCAACTCCTGGTATTGGCAGTGACACATACGGGGATTCACTAGACTGTCTTATTCTCTGTTACGTATTTCTTGAGCCTTACTGGGTCGCCTTTAACAGCGTTATTTGCAACGCAGAACAGGCCCCAAACGCGTGACGTATCTTTAAGAGCCCGGCTTGTTTACACGAAGACGTGACTTCCTGAAAAAAAAAAGAGGCAGTGTCTATTGTAGTCTTGCTTATGATGTGCTTCCATACGTCGAGAGCACTGTAGAGGTTGTACAGTTCACGCTGACCAGTCTAGCGATGAAAATTTTTAAGGTTAAAGGTACAGCTGCGTGAAAAGCAGGGCTCAAATCCCTGTCTAGTTATCCTGATTTAGCTTTTAGCTGCCATTACTGAAACAGTGCAGGCTATTCCTTCGACATCACCGATACTACAGTATCTACACACCAACAAATTCTGTGTTTAGTGACTTTTTATTATTACCGTGTAATTTAATGGTACATGCAGCTAGTTTTCATCCTTTCCACAAGTTCGCAAGCGACATGTGTACTCGCGCAAAACGGTTAAAGCAGCTGCATGCATGTAGGTTAGAAATATTAATAACCAAGATAAAAATGAATTTAGTAGTCACTCTTTTTATAAGACAACTGGCGCTCTGCTATCTGGAGCTGCGTTATACTTAAAAGAAACTTTACAAAACTATTCATGGGCAGAAAAATTACCTATTGATGGTATCTTGGATTAAATGTGCGATAGAATATTTTCTGAAAGATATAACCGCCATTTGACTGTACAACATGTTTTACTTCACAGTCTAGATTTTGGCCTTAGGCCATTATCAAGTGCTACAACTGCAACACATTAAAGCATGATAAAAGTGCAAGTATCAGACAAAATATCAGAAACATAGTAGGGCAAACAGTGACATCAGTGTATGGGCTGCATGATTTGTCCTCTTACTTACGTATTACAAATCATTAGGCTTGAGTAGCACCCAAGTCATCGTCAAAACATGTGTCTTCGGTTATATAAACCAATTTTGTCAAAATAAATATGAGAACATTTGTGTAATATTCTAATTTACTGGCAATTAGCAATTAAAACCCGTGATTTGGTCATCTATTTTTCCACAACCATATAAACTGAGTTATGCTAATTGCCAGTAAATTAGCATATTACACAAATGTTCTCGCATTTATTTCGACAAAATTGGTTTATGCAACCGAAGATACACGTTTTGACGATGACTTGGGTTCTACTCAAGTCTAATGATTTATAATATGTAAGTAGGAAGGCAAATCACTCAGCCCATACATTGATTTAAATGTTTGTCCTGCTATTTTTCTGATACTTTGTCTAATACTTGTACTTTTATCGTGCTTTAATCTGTTGCAGTTGTAACACTTGATAATGGCCTAAGGCGGAAATCTAGGTTGAGAAATAAAAGTGTTGTATAGTGAAATGGCGGTTATGTCTTTCAGAAAGTTTTATGTGACTGTGCCTCCGTAAAAAAATAAAATTGTTAATTGCAATAGAATAATATGGACAGTTGAGATTAAATCTTAAAAAAAGTCACCAACGTCTTTAGAGACGTTTCCGGCATTCTTCATTGTAGTACCTGTCTTTCGTGTGAAATCGTCTTTGCATTTTTTAAATGATCGTATTACTGCTGTTAACGAATCATCTGTTCCCTTTTCTTTCGTTCCACAAATTTCCCCTCACCCCATCCCTAAATACTACGATTTGATACAGTGCGTTTCTGACAAGTAGGATAAACCACTAAGGACTAGACGTCTCCAAATTGAATGCTTTTGTACAGGAAAGCACGTTACGGGCGAAGTAAGGCTCATTGCATTGAAGTAGTGGCAAAAGTAATCGCCGGAAAAAACTCGTCTGACTGCAGTGTTTGTGCTTGTTTGCTGATATCTGGGGACGAGTCACACATTGCTCTTCGAAACGCGTATATCATGAGTAGTATGATGTTGTTAGTGATCCAAGATCATTTATTGTATTCTAATGGGTAATGAAATGAAAAATCGCCATTGAAGACGTAGAAGCGCCAAATTTGTATGTGATCATTAAATAAGGCTAAAAAGCGACGTTTCAAAGTGCCATGCTGCGGACGTAGTAATAATAAACTACGTATAAAAACAGTGAGTCCATAACAACTGTATCTGACATGCTGAACGAGTGTGCAGTTATTTGGAACATGGAACCAGGCTAGTAAACATTGCCGAAATGTCAGGACAGCATCGACGATCGCAATACGAGGGCATACTGAGAAGTAATGTCTACACATTTTGTATTCTGTTCTCATTAACGGTTGAGGCATATTACTCGGTCGTCTTTCCCGCTTCACTGACGCAAATTGCACCCCTCCGTCGCTAGCGGGCTCCCAGCTCTAGCGAGTAGCATGGTAATGTGCAACGTAGCTATGTCAGAGCATGACAAAGAGCGTACTGTAATCGAGTATCGAATTAGAAGCGTTCGTCTACACATGCCAAACACTCTCTTTCAGGATGACAGTCCCAGACCACACACGAGCACTGCGATATCTGCAATAATTCGACACCTTGGCTGTGATCGATCATCCTCTGTATAGTCCCGACTTGCCCCTCATCCGGTTTTCATCTGTCTCCAAAACTTAAGGAACTCTTTCATAGTGATGAAGCAGTGCAAGTACAGGCGAGGTTGTAGCTCAGTCAAAAAAGTTCTACAGTGAAGGTATCAACAAACTGCTCCCTCGTTGGGAGAAATGGGTTCGTCATCAGTGGGCCAACGTTGAGAAATAAATATGTGGACATGATGAATAAAAATTTAGAATGATAATAACGTATGTTTTATTTAAAGAGCTTTGAGAGTATTCACATAAAAATTCTGAGGCATTACTCTCCAGCACGATCTAGTATTTGTAATTAACTAAATATCAGTGAAGTTATAATTTGAATGTAGAGAAGACTGGTTCATCCCAGGAATTTTAAGAATCAGTGTTGGTCCTGGGGGCCTAGGGGAAGTGCAAATGCTTTCCACTTGTTCCTGACATAGTGCCACAGAAAATTCTGCTAGGATATTCACATCGAAATTACAGCCATTGTTGACAGCACGACCAAATGAGCTTAAGTTAGGACCAGTTTTGCACCCAGAGTTTGAGCTAAGAGTTTGCTCAAATCTGGGCTATGTTGTTGTTCGTCAGGTTTCAGGTAAAATCTCTTCACAGAATAGTCCGGGTTGTGTGGTTATAAGGAACTAGTAGCTCTGTGCCACCCTCAACTTTACATCTCGTCCGCAGATTGGTTAGAAGGCTAATTGAGTAAGGAATTCAGGAAAATGGGCACTCGTTTGAACACCCCAATTAAATGAATGTTCCGCCACCAGAACATCTATCTGAATATAGCCAGTTATGTACAGCATGTTGTATCTGCTCCTAAAACTGTGAACATTTCTAACTTCCTAACTAAAATTGATTGAAATCTGATTTGTACACAGCTGGTTTAAATAAATCAGCCACATGACTGAAAAATTATTGTTCTACTTACAAAAAATTATAACTCGCAGCTATAACTATCTGGAAAATAACTAAACTATGTTCATAACGCTGCATAAACAGCAACATTCCTTACGTCAACCTATGTAAATAAATTTTTCCTTTATTTATTATTTAGTAAGTTACAGAGAAAAATATCTTACCTGAAAAACACAGTGTATTGTATTCATGCGTTCGTCACCAGCTTCAGATTCCGTGAGATTTCTTGGGAAAGACTTTAGAGCTACCGTCACTGTAATCAGGAACTGGAAGTACAAGTATTTTCATAATTTTTTTCAGGTTCAATGGGAAAAGGTTTTTGTATTTTCGTAGGGTTTGGACAAATGCTAATGCCTTCTTGCAAATTATAGCTTTAGTTTTTGTCTAGTTTGGTTTTACTTCTAGACTTTTCGCTGAGAGGGAAAAATTTGTATTTGTCCCATTTAGGATTAAATTTCGGGCTAATGAGCCTTTTATAAACAACGATATTGTACTGCGATTTGGACGGATTATTCTCTAACCCTACATTCTATGCCGATTTTTATAATGCACACAAGTCTGCTTTGATATTCTCCTAGAACTGACATTCTAGGTAGCTGCCCTCAAATTAACTTGTTTTATGTTTAAGCAATACTGGAGGTCATAAGCGTACAGTGGTATTTGCAATGGAGTGGAACTGATGGCACATCATTGACGTGCAGTGAGAACTGTGTCGTAGCTAATACCGAATCGCCGGGGGCTCCTAATACTAGCGCATCGTTGGTGAAGCGTCCTGTATTAGCGAAACCACTATAACGCGCGTCGGGAAAATTTAGGCTGCCAAGTTTTGCACCTAAATTGTTGAATTCAACAGTTCAAAGGATTCTGCTAAAATCTGAAAAGCATATGGTAGTCGCCCCTTGCCCGTCCATCGCTTGTTTCATGTCGTATGTTAAAGCAATGGCTACGAAGCCTGACTGGTATTTGGCTAGTAGGTTATTCCTAGTTAGACAATCGGTAAACTGGTCGTGACTACACTTAAGAAAGAATTTCTCGCAGTTACCGTCTTTTACGTATATTAAATAACTAATACCGATATTTGTTTGCCACTCATTTGAGGTTGTCGGCAAGGTGAGGTTTCTGTTTATTTCATCAAGCAGGAAGATGTGAAGAGCTGCAGCCATTACTTTGCCTCCACCTAGACCACAGAACAGCTTGTCTGTGGCTGTTGACAGTTAATGTCTGCGTATGGGTTAAACGTTTCTCACAGATTGATTCTTTTCCTGAGATTCATTAGCTGTTCTGTCTCATCCGTTAGCCAAAGCGCAGATTTTATTTTAGCTCACAATCATGTGAGTAAATTCTCTGTAGGTGCTTGGCTGCGTTTCTTCTTTTTTTTTGCGACAATATCCTGAAAGTCATCAAGCAGGAAGATGTGAACAGCTGCAGCCATTACTTTGCCTCCACCTAGACCACAGAACAGCTTGTCTGTGGCTGTTGACAGTTAATGTCTGCGTATGGGTTAAACGTTTCTCACAGATTGATTCTTTTCCTGAGATTCATTAGCTGTTCTGTCTCATCCGTTAGCCAAAGCGCAGATTTTATTTTAGCTCACAATCATGTGAGTAAATTCTCTGTAGGTTCTTGGCTGCGTTTCTTCTGTTTTTTTGCGACAATATCCTGAAAGTTATGTCATGGGCAAAGATGTCGATTGTGGATGTCTGATTAGTAACGATTGCCCTGTTAATCTATAGATCTATGGGGTTGTATGATGTTTAGAAGAAAGCATGCACTTGAAATTACCGGCAGAGGTTAGTTGTTATTCCAGCCCCCACCAGCCTCTCACCCCCTACCCCACGCCTCCAACTACAATCACCGAGTGAGGTGGTGGAGTGGTCCACATAGTGGACTCGCATTCGCGAGGACGACGGCTCAAATCCGTGTCCAACTATGCTGATTTAGATCTTCCGTGATTTCATGTATTGCTCCAGACAAATCATAGATGGTTCTCTTGAAAGGGCATGACCGATTTCTTTTCACAGCCTTGCAACAATCCTAGTTTGTGCCCCGTCTCTAACGATTTCGATGCCGATGGGACATTAAACTCTACTCTTCCTTTCTTTCACAACTACATTTCTGACAGAAACTTCGTACACATAGACTACTGCTTACGTGTATGCATAAAAGTTTCGTGTTCGACGTTGACCATAAGATCTTTCCAAATATACACGGAGGAGGCAAAAACTTAAGGGCATTCGCTGAATGGCGTGGTGGTCCAACAATGCACCCAAAGCAGCAGCATTTGGCACGGTGTAGATTGGACAAGTGCTTAGCAGGCATCCAAAGGTACAGGGCACCAGATGTCTACACACAGGTCACGCAATTCCCTTCAGTTACAGGAAGATTGTTCTTGGGTGCGAAGCTGGCATCTGATAGTATCCCATACGTGACCCATCGGGTTCATATAGGCGAATTTGTTGACTAGGATATCAAACTGATTTGATTATCATGCTCCTAAAACCACTAGTAGGACGATTTTAAGCCTTGTAATATGGGCAGTTATCCTGTTTGAAGATGCCACTGCCGTCGGGGAAAACATCTAGCATAAAGGGATGCAGGTGGTCCACAATAATGTTCACGTTATGTACAGCGGTAACGGTGCTTTCGATCACTATCACAGGTACCACGGAAGACTAGCTGAATGTCCCCCATAGCATAAGACTGCCCCTACAGGCCTGCGTCCGTGCCGGCCGGTGTGGCCGAGCGGTTCTAGGCGCTTCAGTCTGGAATCGCGCGACCGTTACGGTCGCAGGGTCGAATCCTGCCTCGGGCATGTGTGTGTGTGATGTCCTTAGGTTAGTTATGTTTAAGTAGTTCTAAGTTCTAGGGGACTGATGACCTCACATGTTAAGTCCCATAGTGTTCAGAGCCATTTGAACCTGCGTCCGTGACGAGGTGCATGTTCCGTGGACACTAGCATCGACCTAGTGTAACAAGGAACATGATTCATTCGATTTTTGCAATGATCCAGGATCAAATCTCGATGATCCCGTTCCCAGTGCAGTCGTAATGGACTATGTCTTTGGGTCAAGATGGGAACACGTAGGAGTCGTCTGCTGCGGCGCCTCATCCTCAACAATATGCACTGAACGGTACGCTCCGAAACACTTGTGCCTGCACCAGTATCGTATTCTGTCTTCAGATCTGCCACATATCGTCGCTTATCCCGCTCTACCGAGCGGTCAAGTCTCCAACCTCCACGTTCTGTGATGATGCGTGGACGTCCAACTCCTCGTCGCCTATCCATGGTTTCATCGTCCCTCAACCACTTTCTATAGATGTTCACGGCAGTTAGCACGACAACAGTCGACCAGCTTCGCCGTCCCCGAGATGCTCGTTCGCATTTACGGCACGGATCGTCGATAGAATGATTCCCCATTCATTTCTTCTCCGCTTATATACTTTCCTTGCCACATCACGTACCCACAATAATCCTAGGAGCCACACGTCTCACAATAAGTGGTTTCATAATTGTCTGACTCAACATTGTACATGCTGCTGCTTCTCGTTAGTATTTCTACAGTAATCGTAACTGATTTATCAGTGCTTTATTCACTCAAGCTACATCGGTACAGGCAACGAATTCTTTCGTATTATACAACCGTCATTTTACTAAATCAAAATATTATACACTATGTGATCAAAAATATCCAGACACCCCCCAAAAAATACGTTTTTCATATAGGTGTATTGTGCTGCCACCTACTGCCAAGTACTGCATATCAGCAACCTCAGTAGTCATTAGACATAATGAGAGAGCAGAATGGGGCGCTCCGCGGAACTCATGGACTTCGAACGTCGTCAGGTGATTTGGTGTCACTTGTGCCATACGTCTGTACGCGAGATTTCCACATTCCTAAACATCCCTAGGTCCACTGTTTCTGATGTGACAGTGGAGTAAACGTGAAGGGACACGTACAGCATAAAAGCGTACAGGCCGACCTCGTCTGTTGACTGACAGAGACCGCCGACAGTTGAAGACGGTCGTAATGTGTAATAGGCAGACCATCACACAGGAATTCCAAACTGCGTCAGCATACACTGCAAGTACTATGACAGTTAGACGGGAGGTGAGAAAACTTGGATTTTATGGTCGAGCGACTGCTCATAAGCAACACATCACGCCGGTAAATGCCAAACGACGCCACGCTTGATGTAAGGAGCGTAAACATTGGACGATTAAACTATGAAAAAATGTTGTGTAGAGTGACGAAGCCGTTCTAGGGAACTGATGACCTCAGATGTTAAGTCCCATAGTGCTCAGAGCCATTTGAACCACTTGAACAAAAGTTACAGAGGAATAAATTTTGCATTCGACGAGACCAAAAGCGAATTTCTTGGACCATCCGTTTCCGTACAATTCCACCTTAAAGTTAGACCATTTCTCATAATCAATGAAGATAGTTTAACCTGAAGTTCGTCAATAAGTGATATTTACACTATATTAAACATAGTACTGTTACACTACACTGTATTAATCTTGTACTTAGTAAATATAATAATACAATAAATTTTAAACTTACAGAATATATAAAAAATAATATTAAAAATAGAATACAATGAGGTCCATTCAACTGATATTTAGATGGAGACAGGATAAGAAGCACATGTCTTGAAATCAATTAGCGATGACTGTATTTCATAATAACAGAAAACATAGTTAAAGGTATGAAGATGAAAAAGGAAAAAAACGGGCAGGTAAACAAATTTCACAGACGTCGATGTTTGACTGTCGTTGGGCCACTCGGCTCCTCAAAGTTTGTAATTTCTGATTCGGAGTCATTGGTCTCATCACTCGGCTCCTCAAGGTTTGTAATTTTCGTCACACCATATATACAGTCCAAGTCTTCGTCAACATTTGGTTCGTCAATTTCATCTGTTTGGAAAGAGTTAGAGCAAGATTTCCACTTGCAGTTGGCACTAATAAATGAGGACTTAATCTCAGCCTTCCGATAACCACAACCTCCTGCACACTCCTTGTAGCACTTGCAGAAAACTGTGGAGTGAAGAAATTGTGGAGTTGGTTCCTTGGAGGTAGGAACGGGGTCGGGACCAAACTTCGAAGCCTGCCATCCAAGAGGATCGGATCCATTTTGTGTCCTACCCCCATTTTTACTTGTTGGTAAGTTCTCAAGCAATGTCGGGCGCTACTTCAGATATTGATGGTAGGGATGCCAGGGTGAATTTGGCACGAGGGCTTTGGAAAATAGGTAGAATCGCAGTTTTTCTAATGTATATCCTGCCCTACCTCCGTAGAGTGTTGTTAAAGATCGTAGGCCGGCTGCGGCAATAGCTTCAGCTTGAGTGTCGTGCTCGAAAAAAGGTTTAATTTCTTCAATAAAATATTTATTTTTGAGCGACAGCTTGGACACCTTCTTCTTGCTCTGCTTGAAGAGTGCTGAGCTCCACTTATTTCGTGGAGAAATGTGAGTGGCCTTCTGATGTCTGTCATTTGAAGCTGTTGGGACAAATACTTCTGATGGGGCCATGCCTCTGCCAGGTTTTGAGAAATGTATATTTGCTGATGGTGTGGGTAGGGCACTGAGCATGATAAGAAGGTGTGCTTCCTCACCAACTACTACAACCTTCTCGTGCTGCTGTGATACCTCAACGGTCGTGGCAACAATCAGGTGGTCAACGTCTTCATTAGCTTGGTTTACTGAGAACCGACAAATCTCTCAGTAAGCAAGCTAAGACGCACACTTTATTTCTGTCGTTGGACAGGAATTGCTCCTGAGTCATGGTCATCACCATTAACTCGGTAAAGATTACCTTATGAGTTGCGTGTCTTTTGCTTTGGCGGAGGCGCTCAGTATATTTTATGCTCTTGGTGGGCAGGTCTTCTGGGTATACACTAAACACAACACTTGACGCACTTCGGTTGCAGTGTCTTTTTAGGTGGTAACGTATTTGGAAT